>NC_052156.1:104966204-105266204 GCF_902713615.1 Scyliorhinus canicula | reverse complement strand
GGGGGAGGGGGATCCGGGAGGCGGTGGTGTGAGGTATGGGGTTGGAGGAAGGCACGGGGCGGGGCCTCAGGACATCCAACGTTCCACCCGGGCTTGACCTCGGAAGCAGCAGGGGATGGGTCAGAGATATGGGCGAGCCATGTGGTACGGCCTACCCGGTGAGTGACCCATCATCGATCACCACCCCCATAACCAACTCCCCACCCTCTGCCCCATCCCCACCCCCCACCTTCCCAGAGTGTCTATGGGCCTGTGAGATGGAACGGCCAGCACACATGCAGGGATCATCCGGCCAGAGAGTGGAATGTGATACCGAAGGCAAGAATCAGACTTTGCCAAATGATGCGAAACACCATAGCTCATCGCACAGCAAGTTGTCATCATCCTCCACCTCATGGACCAGACCTGCTGATACTGCCTGCCAAGAGCCTACACCCTGTAATGAAGCTGGTGGGAAGCTCGGAGCAGCATGGAGATGCTGGGGTGGAAGGGATGGAGTGCAGGAAGGGGAGATGGGGAGGGGGTGCGATGCTATGCGGTGTTGGGGGGGGGGGGGGCGAGGTGGGAAAGGGAGGGTGGGCTCCAGGTGACCAGGCCTCCTAGTTGGCGAACCTGGAGGTGAGTTATGCCAATATCTGGCACAGGTATCGCATGGTCTCTCTAGTTAGCCGAAGTCTTCGGCGACACGCTTGGTTCAGCAGTCCTCGAAGGACAGGTGCTGACACGTGGCCTGATGCAAAGCTTCCTTCACACCTCTTCTTTGGCCTGTTTGATGGCCCCTGCTCTCCTGGAATAGGCACCTATTGTGCAGGATTCTACCCGAGGTGCCCCGTGCCTGCAGCCTCAGTGCAACTGCAAGGGCTGCTGCAGCCATGCACAAGGCAACCATTCCTGGCTGTACTCCGAAGTTAATTCTCTGCAAGGAGATAGGCGCAGACACGTTAAGATGGTGAGTACTTCCATTCCCATCCAGGTCCAACAGGCTCTGTGGTGGCCCTGGGTTGCACTGCAGCTCCAGCTTCCGCAAGGATCCTCCCCCGCCCAATCCCACCTTCTTCCTCTCGACCTTACCTTCCATACTGCATCCCTGGCCCCACTGGTGACTGGCACTGGGGGGGCTTCTAATCGCACCACCCGTCCCTATCGGCAGGGGTACCGGTGACCGTCAGCAATGCGCTCTGTGGCCCCTTGTCAGCCCCCTCCAGTGGGGTCTACCGTGGGTACCCTCCTTGTGTGGACCTTGTGATACCTCGCCAGCAGGGTGGCACTGGGTTGTGGGGTGGGGGTGTGCCACCAACCGCCCCGATGCTTGGCGGCATGCGTGCAGGCAGGGCCCGTGGATGGTGCTGGGTGGGTGGGCATCTGTTGGGATCGTAACTGTAGTTTGCTGTGGGTCCCTGGTGTGGCATACGGGCTCTGGTAACCAGTCTGGGGGCAGGATGGATGGGAGCAGGGGTGCAGTGGGCAGGCAAGGCTTGGAGACAGCCGGTGGTCCTGTAAAGTGGGCTAGCTGATAGTGTGACTGGTGAGGCCTGTGCCCTGAGAGGGGCAATGTGCCAGGAAGGGTGCCAGAGGTCATAGTGCATGCATCCTCTGTTCAGCGTGTGCTCTGCACATCCCCTGCATTGGGGTTGCACTTCTGACGAGTGCACTGAGAAGTGCCAACACCTGGTGGCGATTGGTTGTGTTTGACCACGCCGCCCCATTGATGGGTCAGCTGGGATCAGAGAGTTCTCACGGAGGTGGCCTGGGGGGGGGGGGGGGGGGGCACCCAAACGACCGGTGATGCTCTGAACGTTTACAGGACACAGTGGGCAGTCAACAGAGCGGGCAGCCAAGGGCTGTGCACAATGGCTGCCTTGCAGACTGCGGAAATGGCGGTCCTTGCCCGTCCACCCTGATCCCAGGGAGATGCACTGAATCTACAGCTCATCCATGAGTCGATCCTAACACCCCCCCCCCCCCCCCCCCCCCCAGCCACCTCTGCCTGCCTGGGCAGGCGCCCCCAGCCAACATCACAATTGTCAGCACACTATTGCAAACTTGGAAACTTTTCTTACCTTCTCTCTCTCCACGGTGCCCGGTCCCTGTTTTTAAATACCTGTAGTGAACCGCACATGCATCACTTTCACCTGGGGGGTGGGGGGGGGGGGGGGGGGGGGGGGGGGGGGCGTTGAAGCATCCTGGAGGACCGGAGAATACTGGGCCATATCCAGCAATGATATGTTAATGCATGCAGATGCAGACTTTTGCATGCAGACGATGATGCAGGGCCTGCAGCATGTTGTCGCCGCCAGTGAGGTCCCGGAGAATGGCGCTCAATTTGGCGTCCGGTGCCAACCTCGGTCGGGAGTCCGAGGTGGACCCACAGCTCCAAGCCAGAGAGAAGCAGAGAGACACCCTCTTCCCCAGCATGGGCCGCACACAAGCCTGCCCTCCTGAACACTGCCTGGAAGGTCTTGGCAGAGACAGTCAGCACTGCCAATCTCAGCAGGAAGAGACAGCTGGTAACCCTGAGGGCTGGGGGTAACTGTTGAGGCCTCTGCCCTGGGTGGGCTCCCAGGTGACCAGAGGCCTTTTGAACATTTAAAGGACACAGGCAGCACTCTGCAGTGTGAGCAGTCAGGAGTCTGTATGCTATCCCAAAGCGATGCGTTTAAAAGACAGACTGCAGAATGGCTGTCTGAGCCAGGCCACCCCAATCCCGAGGGGAACACCTCAAATTCACCAACTTGGCACCAAGTCACTACTCGCTGCTGCCCCTGGCCCGGGAAGCCACCCCCCATCATGCCTGACAGTTTTCAACATGTTTTCAGTGTTTCTTTAGCCTCCCGCTTCCCCTCCACAGCCTTGGTGCCCAGTCCACGTTTGTAAATACTTGTATAGTTCACGCTCATGACACTTCCGCCTGAGAGAAACGGAGCATCGTGGAAGGAGAGAGTATACTACGTCCAACCCACTAATCAAATTTAATTGCATGCAAATGTTGGCTTTGCACGACAGTGCCGGCGCAGGCCGCATATCTCGTTGCACCAGTGAGAGATAGGCACCCGAATCGGCGATGAGCGTGGATTTTGGCTGGAAGCCAGATTCGCCACCCGATTACGGTTCACGTTTGCAACGTCGCAAGGTGGAGAATTGCCTGCCATGTGTCTCGCAAGTTTAAAATTGTTGACTTCCGGTAGCAACCGTGTGGAGAATAGTCGCACATTTGGTGGCTCCTGCTTGAGGTGGAATTGGTTCGTCTTTGTTACTTGTTTACAGAGGTGTGTGCTGGTACAAAGTACAGGAACAAATAGAGCTAAGGATTAACCTGTTGGTGGGCTTGTCTTAACCCTATCAAACAAGGCATGCAACAGTAAAGGGGCAACGGTCAGACCAGGAGCTTTAGCGAAGTGCGTCAGGAGGAAAGATGGCGGAGAGCTCTGTGGTGTTGTTGTCCGCTCAGTGCTCCATGGAACAGTTGGTGGAGTTTGTGACGGCCAAGTTCCGGCAGCAAAGGAAGAAAGCCTCAGAGGTCCTGGCCAAGGTGGCAGACACGATTCGAGAGAGTGGAGCAGAGAGCAGAGTGCACACAGTCCATCGCTCCAAAAGGTGGAGGGCGATGGTGATATGACTGCAGATATCTGGACAAGGAGAAGATTCTGCGGTGGGTGTGTAGCCACCGAAGTTGGCCGCTTCCCGACATAAAATGGAACATTGAGTTGCATGCAGGGAAAATTGGACAATGTCAGAGAAGCAAGCAGGCTGCAGAACCTCTCTGTGGATTCTTCTGTGAAGAAACCAGACAGCATAGAAACTAGCAAGCTGCGTATATTAATTGAGCGATTCCCGGGCACAATGGACACAATTAAGAATAACAAAGGCCAAGCTAGACTCTTCGGCGCCAGCAGGAGTCCCGGACAATAAGTTACAAACAGCCCCAAGAACCACCCAGCGATCGAGAAACAGCCCCAGTGTTGGGGAATTCAAACCAATCGATTGGTATGAGGTCCAATCGATTGCAAGCAGGTACAGGGTCCGCCCAGATGGGCGCGAAGCCCCTGGGACCTATAAAAGTAAGGTCCCAAGACGAATTCGATTTCTTAGCCGGCCCTCCCAGCAGAACACCTTTGCAGCAGCGCTCCAGGAACTTGAACATGAGGAGAGGCCTGGCCAATTGCTACACCGACAAGTGTCATACAACGCCCGCTACGAGAATAGACACCCCTGACCCCTTTAGTCCACACCAACTGGAAGCCTGCGGATCCAGGACAAAGCAAGAGGCCATTGTTCCCTGATCCGTCAGTTCCCTTATTCCAGATAAGTATTGGCCTAGTAGTTGTAGGAACAGTTTAGCCTTAGTATTATGTGCATGAGTAGTAAATAATTGTGTAATAATAAACGTGTCTTGTTTGAACTTACTAACTGGTGTATTGAGTCATTGATCTGAACTTGAACCTCGTGGCGGTATCATAAAGATACCTGGCAACTCTAAAGCTTAGGAATAAAACAGAGCCAATTGAGTGTAAAGCACACTCACCAGAATGAGCAACAGGTGAAGGAGACGAGGAAGTGCACCTGGGAAGGGAATATGATTGGGGATTGCCAGGATCTGGATGCAGAGCTGGCAGAGCATCGGGCTGGGTTCAACAGGGTCAAAGCGTTTGAGGGAAGGCATTTGCCTTGAGTGGGGGCCACCAAGCTAGCTGATAGGCTAGTTAATGGGAGTGAAGTATAAGATAGGTTTGTTGCAGAGGGTTGGGAGGTGAGGGAGTAGTTTTTTTTCTCTCTGTTGAAGATGGCGGGGAGAGTGCGAGGGAAGTGTACAATGAGTGGGGGGGGGGGGGGGGGGAGCTTCCCGCATGCTGTGTCAGGCGTCTATCTCGCTCAAGATAATGACCTGGAGCAGTGTGGGTCATACCGCCCAATGTCATTGTTAAATGTGGATGCAAAGCAATTGGCGAAGGAGCTGGTGGTGCAGATAGAGAATTGTGCACAGGGGGTGATACAAGACGACCAGAAGATCTTCGCGAAGGGGCGACATGTATCGGCCAACGTTCAGAGGTTATTGAATACGGTAATGATGCCCTCAACGGGCCAGGAGGAGGAGGTGGCTGTGTCGATGGACGTGGAGAAGCCGTTTGACCGTATGGAGTGGCCGTACTTATTTGAGATGCTGGGACAGTTCGGGTTTGAGTGGGTGATTGTCAACTGGGTGAGATTGTTGTATAGGGCTCCGAAGGTGAGTGTGCGGATCAATAGTGTCAATTCAGAGTATTTTGGGTTGCATCAGGGGATCAAGGCAGGAGTGCCTCCTATCCTCTTTGTTCTTTGCCCTAGTGATTGAACCGTTGCCGATGACACTTAGGCTTCTCGGGGTGGCATTGAGGGGAGGGGACGAGAGGTGGAGCACCGAGTCTCTTTATCAGCTGATGACCTCTTGTTTTTCGTTGCAAACCCAGTTTAAAGTTTTGACAGGATTATGGGGATCTTGGGAGAGTTGTCTTTTTTTGGAGTACAAGCTAAATATGGGGTAAAGTGAGATATTCTCAGTCAATGCCCAGGGACAGGGGGGGGGGGGGGGGGAGTTACAATAATAATCTTTATTGTCATAAGTAGGCTTACATTAACATTGCAATGAAGTTACTGTGAAAAGCCCCTAGTCGCTACATTCCGGCGCTTGTTCAGCTACACTGAGGGAGAATTCAGAATGTCCAAATTACCTAACAGCAAGTCTTTCAGGACTTGTGGGAGGAAACCAGAGCACCAGGAGGAAACCCACGCAGGCACGGGGAGAACCTGTAGACTCCGCACAGACAGTGACCCAGCCGGGAATCAAACTGTTTCGGTTGGTAGGGGTGGGCTTTCGTTACCTGAGATACATGTGGCAGAGCTGGGCCAGCTGCATAAATTGAATCTGGTAAAGCTGGAGGAGGGAATGAAGGAGGACTTTAGGAAGTGGGATGTGTTGCCTTTGTCGTTGGCTGAATAGTAAAGATGACAGTGTTGACCAAGTTTTTATTCATGTTTCAGAATCTCCCGATTTTCGTGCCCAAGTCTCTTTTTAGTAGGATGAATAAGATTTTTTTTTTTTTTTTTTTATAAATTTAGATTAGCCAATTATTTTTTCTAATTAAGGGGCAATTTAGCGTGGCCAATCCACCTACTCTGCACATTTTTGGGTTGTGGGGGCGAAACCCACGTAGGATGAATAAGATGATACTGGGGATCATGTGGGTGGGTAAGGTTCTCCAGACCAAGAGGGTGTTTCTGGAAAGGGATAGGCGGGCGAGGGGGTGGGTTGTTGGGGGAGGGGGTGGGTTGGCGCTGCCGAATCTCAGAATTATTACTGTGCTGCGAACATAGCTATGGTTTGGAAATGGGCAGTGGAGGAGAGGTCGGCGTAGGGACAGATGGAGGACGCTTTATGTCAGGGGTGGGCAAACTTTTCCGTGCAAGGGCCGCATTCAGAAATTCACAATTCACAAAGGGCCGCATAGTATATTAAGTAAAATAATTACTTCACCCGGTTATGATTGTGGGCGCCTCATATAGAACATAGAACAGTACAGCACAGAACAGGCCCTTCGGCCCTCGACGTTGTGCCAAGCAATGATCACCCTACTCAAGTCAACGTATCCACCCTATACCAGTAAGTAACCCAACAGCCCCCCACCCATTAACCTTTAAAAAAAAATTTAAAAAAAAAAAAAAAAAAATTATTTTTAAAAAAAAATTTTTTTTTTTTTTTAATGACTTGGTGGGCCGCAGAAATACCTTTGGCGGGCCGCATGCGGCCCGCGGGCCGTAGTTTGCCCACCCCTGCTTTATGTAAAGGGATCAGTCTGACGGCGTTATTGTTGGTATCCCTTCCGTTCTCGCCAGCCAGGTACGCCACAGGCCTGGTGATGGTATCAGCATTGAGGGTGTGGAATCAATGATGGCAGCACTGTAGGATGGAAGGCATGTCCCTATGGGCACCGATTTGTGTTAACCACAGGTTTGTTCTGGCAGGGCTAGATGCGAGGTTTTTGGGGTGGGGGCGGTTGGGGATAGAGTATTTCCGAGACCTGTTTGAAGAGGGGCAATTTTGCGGAATTGGAGGAGCTTGTGGAGGTGTATTTGCTGCCGAAGGGGAATGGGTTCATGTACCTGCAGGCGAGGGAATTCTTGAGGAAGGAGTTGGGTTCATTCCCGCAGCTGCAACCTCCAGCACTACAGGACAAGCTGCTGTCCGAGGATGAGATCGACGAGGGCAAGGTGTCAGATATATAAGGGGAGCTGATGAAGAGGGAGGATACTCCGGGAGTGGGAGGAGTTGAGAGGACCGATGCAAGCTGGGGTGTGGAGTGAGGCTCTGCAGAGGATAAACCCGTCCTTTCTGTGTGCAAGATTGAGTCTCATACAGTTTAAGGTTGTGCATAGGGCTCATATGACGGGGCCTAGGATGAGCCGTTTTTTTCCAGGGGTGGAAGATAAGTGTGGGTAGTGTGCAGGGAGCTCGGCGTTCCATGTCCCTATGTTTTGCGCATGTCCAAAATTGGAGGGGTTCTGGAAAGAGTTTGCAAACGTAATGGCGAAGATTTTGGGGGTGAAGGTGGCGCCGCCACGCCTGTGGGTGGTGATATTTGGGGTGTCGGAGGATCCAGAAGTGCAGGTGGGGAGAGGGAGGCTGACGTGGTAGCCTTTGCCTCTCTGATAGCCCAGAGGAGAATCTTGTTGTGCTGACGGAACCTGGAGCCGCCGAACATGGCGGCCATGGGTTAGCGACTTGGCAGAACTCCTCCACCTACAAAAAAACAAGTTTGCCATAAGAGGGGTGGAGGAGGTTGCTCATTGACTTCTTTAAGGCCCATTAACACATCAGTGACGAGTTGGGGGTTTCTTTGTATTTTGTTTGGGTTTTGAGGGGGAACTGGGTGTAAAAGGAAGAGGTGGAGGGGAGGTATGGGGAACAGTGGTATTTGTGTATAGTTTGCTGTTGCTATTGTTGTTTGCTTGTTTCTGTTCTATATATATTTGAAAATACCTTCAATAAAATATTTTTCGAAAAGCTTTTCAAAAAACTTTAGAAGTTTTTTTTGGACATTTTGACACATCCCAAAGTTTTGAAAGGTGTGATTGCATTGTTGGTTGATTGTATACATAACTGAGAGCGCTTCCTCTAAAAAGAGGATATCTGCTAACCCTCTCAGATAGCTTCTGCCGTGGAACTTTTGCAGTTTTGTTTTTCAGACTTAAAGTAGTAGTTTCTCCTCACTAGCGGCAGCCACCATCATTGCATTGCCTTAATCCTTCCATTTTGATTGATTTCAGGACATGGCTAGATATTGTGTGTTGGTTAAAATGAAGGGAAATATCGTGCACAGCTCACCTCTACAGGTAGTCAAATAAACCAGAAATACCACACGTAAAATTCCAAATATTTGTTACAGATTTTGGGAAGATTTGCACGGTGATGTAATCTGAATGTGCACTTGATGTTTATTGTGGCTTCTGCATTGGAATCCTAATTTTCTTTTAATTCATTCACAGGATGCGGGTATCACTGGTAAGGCCAGCATTTTGCCCACTCCTAATGGCCCTTGAGAAGGTAGCTGTTATAACCTGCCTGCTTACCATTGGCTGGGGACTAATGACAATCCCACAATCCTTTGGGAGTATGAGCTTCCCCAATGAGGGGGACAGAGAAATCATTAGCAGAGTCCCTGCATAAATAAAGCTGGCAAATATGGAACCAGCGAGAGAGGAGTGAGCGGCAAAGGAGCTACTGCTGCTGTTGTGTATATATATATATTATATATATATGTTATTGTAAATAAATGTTATTTCTTTCTATTCTACAACTTGTGTTGGATTCTTCGTGGCCCTCAGAAAAGTAGCAGTGAGCTCAACTGGCTCAACCACAGTGCTGTGGGTTTAGAATGATGCAGGGGAGATCTGCTAAACACACCCAAACCGGTAGCTTCATATAATAATCTTTAATAGTGTCACAAGAAGGCTTACATTAACACTGCAATTAAGTTACTGTGAAAATCCCCCTAGTCGCCACACTCCGGCGCTTGTTTGGGTAAACTGAAGGAGAGTTCAGAATGTCCAATTCACCTAACAAGTACGTCTTTTGGGATTTGTGGGAGGAATCCGGAGCACCCGGAGGAAACCCATGAGGAGAACGTGCAGACTCCACACAGACAATAACCAAAGCTGGGAATCAAACTCGGGTCCCTGCACTGTGAAGCAACGGTCCTAACCTCTGTGCTACCGTGCCGCCATAACCAGTGCTAGCTAGTGTTTTCATTTCAGATTTATTTAATTAACTTGAACTGAAATTGCCTGCAAGCCAATGTGGGATGCCCCTGCATCATTATTGCAGGCCTGTAGATTACTAGCCCAGTAATTTAACCACTCTGCCCCTGTTGCCCAATTATATGAGTGCATCTGTACAATGGTTGCCATTGATTTTAGAAAACTTGTTCAAGTGCCACGTCATCCCACTAATAACTGAATGCATTTTTTTTCCACTGCATGCTAATGATTGACTGCACTGCAATAAAAATGCCGTAAAACACTTGCAGATTTTTAAAAAAAACATGTGCTTTGTATTGCAGTGTTCACTTGTTACCAGGATGTCCTTCAGCCCATCCTGGCTAAGCCTGCACTCTGAATGTACTCACAGATGCCCATTTCCTTGTTCCCTTTTAAACAATTTATCTTGTCCCTTTCAGTGCAACCACCTCTGTTTCTGGTTCAGACTTCAGACTTCCACGTCTCAACAACTTTGCATTAAAATAATTCTCTTATCCTCTTCCCTTGCTTTTCCACTGTTGATTTTATACTTTTAGCCACTTGTTGCTGACACGTTAAGCAGTGGAAATAGATGGAGTACGATATAATATTCACATCATTGACATTGGACTGCGCATTGTACTGTACAGGCACCCTGTTCATTGGCTTAAACATCCACATTCTTCACTATCAGTGCACCATGACTGTAGTGTGCAGGATGCAGCAACTCACTAAGGTTCCTTTAGTAGCACCTATTAGATCCTGGACGACCACCACCTGGATGGACAAGGGCAATAGACACAGGGTAATCCCAGCACCTCCATGTTTCCCTCCAAGTCACATGCTCTCCCGACGAGGACATATATTGCAGTTCATTCTTCGTTGTTGTGTCAGTCTTGGGACTCCCCACCTAACAGTTCTGGGAGAGTAGCTTCATCACTTAGATTGTAGAGGTTTAGAAAGCACTGCTCACTGCCAACTTTTCCATAGTAACTAGGGATGGGCAATAAATACCAGCCTTGCCAGCAACACCCACATCCGAAGAATGAATAGAAAAATGTAGAGTAACTCTACAAGTATGGGTATGCTGCAAGCTTGCATTGCACAGGTTACAATTACTGTAATTCAATGCATACACTTGTGCTAATTGCAGGATAAGTTGCCCTTCAATAGAATTGAGTGAAAACATGCCGAAATACCTCCAGGTTGGTTCTCCCCACTTCCTATGAAGAAGTCCTTTGTGGTCATCATTGTCATTTAGTTCACCAAGGGATTAGATGTTGCAGCATCTTGAGGTGCTGGTTGAGTGTGTGCATCCTTGCATCCTTCAAAATGAGCTGCATTGAAACATGCCATACCACTCCACTGCAGTATGTAGCATGTGACCAGAATGCATGACATTTAAGTCGCAGACTTAGTAATACAGTAATAGCTTTCCAGTGTCCAATGAGCAATGTGCCACTCTCTTCACTTTTCTCTAGGAATTCAACACAGTGATGCAGCCCCAGAGGGATGTAGCTGTGGAGGTACAGGAGATGCCACAGGGAAAATGTGTACATCAAAAAATGATTTGGGCTTTTCTGGACATATGAGTTGCTTTGGGGATACAATGATAAAATGGGACTTTTTGGAAATAGTTTGCAAAGGAGCGGGGATGGGAAGGATTGGAGAGTTGAGGGGTTGGGAAGGAGGGGAGAGAATGAGTTATGGGAGGGGGGGGCTGGGGAGGGAGTGGGAGGGTAGGGAAGGATTTGGGAGGGATGGAGAGGAGTGGGGCAGGAAGAAGGGGAGGGTTAGTGAGGGATAGGGTTGGGGAGGGGAGAGGTAGAGTTGGGGAGAGGTAGAGTTGGGGAGGGGTAGGATGGAGGGGATAGGGAGGGAAAAGTTGCGGAGATGAGGGAGGGTTTGGTGGAAGAGAGGAAGGAGGGAAGATTTGGGGAGGCAGGTTGAGGTCGGGGGAGGCAAGGGCTAGGAAGGGAAGATTTAGTGAGGATGTGGGAGAGGGTGGGGAAGGGAGGAGAGAAGGGTCAGATTGGGGAGAGGAGGGAAAGGGTCAGGTCGGGAGGAGGGAGGGGTGGAGGTGAAGAGTGGGATTAGGAGAAGGAGGTTTGGGGGGAAGAGTTTGGAGTGGGAGGGAAATATTGGAGAGGTGGGAGGGAAGAGTTGGGGAGGAGTTTAGGATGCGGGTGTACAGAGGGGTTGGGGAAGGTGGAGGGAGGGAAGGAGCTGCAGAAGGAAGAGCTGGGGTGGAACGGGAGAGAGACTGGGGGAGAGTGGTGTGGGTTCCCAGAATGCAGTTACGGCATTCTAGGCCATTCAGCCCATCATATCTGCACTGGTTCTCTGAATGAGCAACTCACCTGGAGCCATTCCTCCAATTTTTCCCCAAAACATTCTTCCTCTTCGGATCATTACCTTGTGAATTCTTTTTTTGAACTTGCCTCCTTCACACTCTCAGGCAGTGCATTCCAGACTTTAACCACTCACTAAATCTGTCATTCTTTATTCTTTCAGGAGTGTGAATAGTTGATCTATTTTGTCCAGACCTTTCATGACTTTACGAAGATGAGGTTAAAGGGAGTCTTTTTTCACTCAGATATTACATATGTTCTGGAATAAAGCACAGGAAAGGTCCATGAGGTGGAAAATGGAAACAGAAGATTATGAAATAGTCTCCTGAGGAGAGAAACGGATTGATGGGTACAGTGAGGTAAATAGGATTGAAATATTGACCAGGAACGGCCTCAATGAGCTTTGTGCTCCTTAATGCAGTGGGATTTAGCTCCAATTGGCGAGTCCCATGACCAACGTGATTTGAATGTCGGGGTTTGGTACAGTTTCCAGAATGTAAGTAGTGTGGATGGGGGAGTGAGGAGTAGAGAGAGCAGGTTGTTAGGGAGGAGGTTGTTGGGGAGTGAGGATTTTGGGGAGTTTTAGGATTTTGAGGAGTTGGGGAGAGATTGTGGAGCAGGTAGGAGAGGAGGGGGAGGAAGAGTTTGAAGAGAAGTTGGGGAGGGGTGAGGGAGGAGGGGGAGTTTGAGGAGAGTTTTGGGAGGTGGTGAGGGAGAAAGGGGGGTTGGAGGAGAGGTTTGGCAAGGGGAAAGGAAGATAAGGGAGTTTGAGGAGAAGTGGGGAGGGGGGAGAGGGGAGCGGGACTTTGAGGACAGGTGACGAGGGGGTGAGAGGGACTTTGAGGAGGTAGTGGAGGGGGTGAGGGAGGAGGGGGAGTTTGAGGAGATGTTGGAAGGGAGTGAGGGAGGAGGGGGAGTTGGAGGAGAGGTTGGGGAGGGTGTGAGGGAGGAGGGGGAGTTTGAGGAATGGTTGGGGAGGGAGATGGGGGGGTTTGAGGAGAGGTATGGGAGGAGTGAAGGAGGAAGGGGAATTTAAGGAGGTTGGGGTGGGGGTGAGGGAGGGAGAAGGGTTGGGTAGTGAACATTGAGAGAGGTTTGAGGAGTCTGAGCGGTTGGGAAGGGATGGGGAAGGAGTGAGAGGAGTTTGAGGTGAGATTGGGGAGGGAGTGACTGAGAAGGGGTTTTGTGGAGTGAGGGCGGAAGGAGGGGGTTGTGGGAGTGAAGTTTGAGTTTGAGGGTTTTGTGGAGTTCAGATTCGGGTGTAGATGAGTGAGGAAGGGGCTTGGGGGAGTGAGGATTTTGGGGAGAGTTTGGGGAGAGAGTGAGGAAGGAGGCAGAGGGGTGAGGATAAGGATTTTGAGGAGCTAGTGGAGGGAGTGAAGGGAGTATTTGGGGAGTGGGGACGGGAGAGGTTTTTGGGAGATTGAGGGTGCGATTCTCAGGCCTGGTTACGCAGTCGCTCAAGCGTAACGAGGTCGGTGAATACCGGGAGAAGGCAAAAACGAGATCCGCGTCAAACAGTTTCCGATGCAACCGGCCAGCTGCCCTGGGCGAAATCGGTATTGCGCGGTAGCATGGCAAAAAAACAATTATCACCACTTAAGCCCTATTTCCATACTACTGTAGTAGCGAGAGCTACCCCACATCCAACAGCCTCCCGTCATTCAGCGGCCTCCCCAGCAAGTGCTGATGCTGACGTCGATTAGTACTCCTTTTCAAAAATGAGAACCTAATGGAAGGGGAGCAGGGGAGGTGAGCAGCCATTTTTGTTCACAAAGAGCCCGGGGGTGCTGGGCTTGCCACCCCAGTGCTTGGTGGGGGGACCTTCTGCAAGGGGTGGCCCGCCATGGCGGAGGAGGGGCAGTGCTGGGGAGATTGGTAAAGGGTCTTGGGGATCATCCCGCATTGCAGAAGGAAGTGACAGAGGCATGATAATGGTTTTGCAAAAAGGTGTTTAATGTGCTACACAAACCCCACTCCCAATGGTGTCCCCCCCCACCCCCACGCCCCCTTCCCACCCCCTCTCTCAGTGGTCCTTGCCGTGCTTGGCCCTCCTAGCTCTACATTGCGTCTTGGTGTTGCCCCAGGATGCACATCAGGGGTGGAAGTAGCTTTCCTCATCCTGTGGCCTTTGATGCCCCTGGCAGATGTCCTCTGTGGGCTCTGGGGCGAGAGGGCACCGGCTCACTTGTCGGCGGCACATGCACAGCGGTGCCACCCTGTCCCGTGTGCTGATTGCGAGATGTGACCTCATCAGAGGGGTGCAAGTCGGGGAAGCTGGTGGCCACCGTTGCCATTCCATGGGATGGATCCAGCTTGGCAACCAGCGCCCCCTCCTCCCGGTTCTTGCTCATAGTGTCCTGGGGTTCACCTAGGGATGGAGGGGCAGCTGGTTTGAGCCCCGGCTCCCCCTGCATCATCTGGTTCTGCCAGCCCTCTCTGCTCGCCAATGTCTGCACCATTGTGTCGACCTCAGTGATGCTCCTCAGTGACTGGGAAAAGCTCCGCAGTGCCTCAGCCATGCCCATCTGAGAGCGGGACATGGCGTGCAGAACCTCATCAAGGTTGGTCTGGTACAGCGAGACAGACATTCTGGCAAGATTCTCAGCCACGGCTGTTACCGAATGAATGACACCTTGGACACCTTCACTCATGATGCCAACGTCATGTACCAGGCTCTCTACTGCGGTCGCCACCCCAGTGGTGTTGGCCTCGGTGCCATGCACTGCCGGCGACATCTCCTGTGCCCGTTGCCTCTGGGACTCCTCCAAGCGGCCATGGATCTGCTGGAGTGTCGCTGACATCTCCCTTTGATTGCCCAGGTTGGTCCCTATCGTCTCCATCTGCTCCGGGTAACTCTGTTCCACAGGCTCAGCATTAGGCTGGGTCCTGGGATCCAGCAGACCTCCGGCTGCTGTCTTACCTAGGGGTTCCTGCATCCACTTGATGTACAGCATCAGCGATGTGGTGCTCACCAGATTGTACCCCAGAGGCCTGTCCACTAACATTTCCCACGAAGGTGTGTGTATCGCCGCTGGTGGGGGGTGGGATGACAGCTATACCTCGACTACAGTAGCATCCTCAGATCTCTCCTCCAATGTGTTCTCCTCAGAGTCAGGAGAGAGCGCTGCCGGGGATGGGCCAGTGCCGTCAGCTGGTGGATCTGCGGGAGAATGGATACGAGATCAGTGGGAAGGATGGGTCAGTCAGCCAGTAAGGCAATAACAACTCGTTTGACAGGTCTTCCGGGTGGAGCTGGGCGGTTCCTCAACTCTGCGACGTCCGCCAGCCTCCGCGTGACTGACTGATCTATCTTCGGCCACATCCGTCACCTCCATGGCCCGTTCCTCAAAGGAGGTGAGGAATCTTACGTCTGGCACCCCTCCTCCGGTCTGGAAGAGCTTTTCCTGAGGAGACACATAGAAGACATCGTTAGCCACATGCGTGGTTCAGTGGTGGGAGAGGGGGTGTGACGGTGGGGTTGGTGGGGGAGGGCTGTGGGTCGCATGGGGAGTTTGGGGGGTGCTCCCTTAGGGGGGGGGGGGGGGGCCTTTCTATCTACTCACTCGTGCCGCCTGGTGTAGGTGGTTCACGTTCTTCCTGCACTGCTGGCCAGTCAACCTGGTCATACTCCTCGAGCTGGCAGCTGCCGACACCGCTGCCTTGTGGCTCACCCTCCAAGACCCTCGGGGGAACAGGACATCCCTCCTGCGCTCCACCGCATCTAGGAGCCTCCCCAGGTTAGCGTCCCCGAATCTTGGGACTGGTCTCCTCGGCGCCATTGTTGCGAGCTGGCTGGGGTTGGCTGAGCAAGTGCGGCTTAAGTGCTGCTCGTCCATGTTAGGTGGAGGACTGACGAGCGCGGTCCGAGCAAATAAGCAGGCGAGCCTTCATTTGCGATGAGAAGCCCTGAGGTCTCATTAAGTGGACCAATTAACATTGAATTGCGATGCTGGCCAAGCGGGTCCGAGCACCGGGAAGCTCATGACAATTCCCACTCACTACCACACTTAAAAATCTTTCCAGAGAATTGCGCACTGAGAATATTGAGGAGTTGGGGATGGAGAGAGGGAGGAGGGGAGGGGGAGAGGGAGGAAAGGATATTGAGGGAGTGAATATTTTGGGGATTTTGAGGAGTTGGGGAGGGGGAGGAGGAGATAGGGAAGTGAGGGGTTTGGGGAGTTTGAGGATTTTGAGGAGTTTGAGAATGTGTGAGGAAAGAAGGGGATTGGGGGCGAGGGCTTTGATCATATTGAGGAGTTTGGGAGTGGACAATAAAGGAGGGAGTTTGGGGGAAATGAGGGTTATGGGACTGAGGATTTTGAGGAGCTGGGTGAGGGAAGAGGGTCAGGAGAGTAAGGACGTGGAGGAATTTAGAATCATAGAAGAATCACAGAATCACTACGACGAAGGACGCACATCGAGTCTGCACCAACCGTTTGAAAGAGCCTCCACACTACCTCCATAATGCAGAAACCCCACCTAACTTTTTGGACACTAGGGGAAATTTAGCATGGCCAATCCACCTAAGAATTGGGAAAGGGGTGAGGGAGAGGGGTTGGGGGATTGAGGGTTTTCAAGAGTTGGGAGGGGCTTAAGGGAATACGAATGCTGAGGAGGGGATACAGATTAGGGGGGTTGGGGGAGTGAGGATGTTGAGGAGGAGATGGGGAAGGGGAGTGAGGATTTTGAGGACCGTGATGAGGTTGAGGAGTTTGAGGGGAGTGAGGATTTTGAGGGGAGTGAGGACTTTGAAGAGAGGGAGGAGTTTGAGGGGAGTGAAGATTTTAAGGGAAGTGAGGAGTTTGAGGGGAGTGAGGAGTTTGTGGGGAGTGAGGAGGTTGAGGGGAGTGGATTGTTTGGGGAGTTTGAGGGGAGTGAGGATTTTGAGGGGAGTGAGGAGTTTGGGGAGTTTGAGGGGAGTGAGGAGTTTGGGAAGTTTGAGGGGAGTGAGGATTTTGAGGGGAGTGAGGAGTTTGGGGAGTTTGAGGGGAGTGAGGAATTTGAGGGGAGTGAGGAGTTTGAGGGGAGTGAGGATTTTAAGGGGATTGAGGAGTTTGAAGGGAGTGAAGATTTTGTGGGAGTGAGGATTTTGAGGGAGTGAGGTGTTTGAGGGGAGTGATGAGTTTGGGGAGTTTGAGGGGAGTGAGAATTTTGAGGGGAGTGAGGAGTTTGAGCAGAGTGATGAGTTTGTGGAGTTTGAGCGGAGTTAAGAGTTTGAAGGGAGTGACGAGTTTGGGGCGTTTGAGGGGAGTGAGAATATTGGGGGATTTGAGGGGAGTGAGGTGTCTGAGGAGCTGGGGAGGGGAGTGAGGAGTTTGAGGGGAGTGAGGAGTTTGAGGGGAATTATGAGTTTGGGGAGTTTGAGGGGAGTGAGGATTTAGGGGAGTGAGGAGTTTGAGGGGAGTGAGGAGTTTGAGGTGAGTGAGGTGTTTGAGGAGAGTGGGGAGTTGTGGAGTTTGAGGGGAGTGGTTAGTGAGGAGTTTGAGGGGAGTGAGGAGTTTGAGGGGAGTGAGGTGTTTGAGGGAAGTGAGGGGTTTGATGAGATTGGGAGTTGTGGATTTTGAGGGGTATTGTGAGTGGAGTTTGAGTAGAGTGGAGTTTGAGGAGAGTGAGGAGTTTGAGGGGAGTGAGGAGTTTGAGGAGATTGGGAGTTGTTGATTTTGAGTGGTATGGTGAGTGGAGTTTGAGGAGGGTGGGGAGTTGTGGAGTTTGAGGGGAGTGAAGTGTTTGAGGGGAGTGTGGAGTTTGAGGGCAGTGAGGAGTTTGAGGGCAGTGAGGAGTTTGAGGAGGGTGGGGAGTTGTGGAGTTTGAGGAGAGTGTGGAGTTTGTGGGCAGTGAGGTGTTTGAGGGGAGTGAGGAGTTTGAGGGGAGTGAGCAGTAGTGGATTTTGAGGGGTGTGGTGAGTGAGGAGTTTGAGGGGAGTTGTAGAGTTTGTGGGAAGTGAGGTGTTTGAGGGGAGTGAGGATTTTGAGGGGAGTGAGGAGTAGTGGATTTTGAGGGGTGTGGTGAGTGAGGAGTTTGAGGGGTGTTGTGGAGTTTGTGGGGAGTGAGGTGTTTAAGGGGAGTGAGGATTTTGAGGGGAGTGAGGAGTAGTGGATTTTGAGGGGTGTGATGAGTGAGGAGTTTGAGGGGTGTTGTGGAGTTTGTGGGGAGTGAGGTGTTTAAGGGGAGTGAGGATTTTGAGGGGAGTGAGGAGTAGTGGATTTTGAGGGGTGTGGTGAGTGAGGAGTTTGAGGGGAGTTGTGGAGTTTGAGGGGAGTGGGGAGTTTGTGGGCAGTGAGGAGTAGTGGATTTTGAGGAGTGTGGTGAGTGAGGAGTTTGAGGGGAGTGAGAAATTTGTGGGCAGTGAGGTGTCTGAGGAACGGGGGGGAGGGGGAGGAACGGGGGGGAGGGGGAGGAACGGGGGGGGAGGGGAGGAATGGGGGGAGGGGAGGAATGGGGGGAGGGGAGGAATGGGGGGAGGGGAAGAACTCCATTTCCCAGAGGGCGCCGCGCATGCGCCCTCCGGCCCCGGCGTACAAGATGGCGGCAGCGTGCGGACTTAATGCGGCTCCATTTAAATAGGAGAAGCCGGCGGAGCAGCAGAGGAGGGTGCGAGAGAGTGTATGGAAAGCACTGATCGCCTCTGCTGAGAAATATATTAGTTATATATATTTTATCGGGCCAGTTTTTCTCTCCCCCGTCCCCGCGCGGATTGTTGGCGGCGGTGGCCCGCCCGCCCTGAGCCAGATGATGAAGATTAAGCACAACCAGACACGCACCTACGATGGCGAGGGCTACAAGAAGCGGGCGGCGTGTCTCTGCTTCAAGAGCGAATGTGAGGAGGAGGTGAGCGTTTCCCGCTTTGTTGAGTCGCCTCACCGGCTGTTTGGGGTGGGGGTGGACCCCGTCCGCCACTCATCTCCACCCCCCTTCACTCTGAGCCGTTCGGTGGTTCCCCCTTCAACCGACCCCCTCCTGTTTACCCCCTCCATTTCCCCACCTCTCCCTTCCCTCTCCTTCCTCCTCCTCTCCTCTCCCTTCCTCTTCCCCAGCCACTATCGAATTCCGCCTGGTAACCAGCCATTTGCTTAAAGAGCGTCTTTAATACAAAGTACAGAAGCCAAACCGTTCTCCTCTGGCCTGCCTCTGAGCTCTCGCTCTTTTCTCACACTAGTTACAAGCAATTTAAGTTCGACTTGGGTCTTTAGTCTTCAGCAGCATCTTTTCTCTCCCCCCACACCCGTTCACCACTGAATGGTACTTTTCGATGCCTCTCTCTCCTCTCCTCCCCTGCCCTATTCTGGCAGCCTGTTGCCCTCTGAACAATGGGTTCCTGCTGATAGATAGATCCGCTAGTCACTGGCGCTGAGGATTCTCTTGTTGTAAATTGACTACGTCTGGTTAAATGGTTCATAGAACATCCAGAGACTAGTCGGTTATTCATGTGTGAAAAGATCTACAGGTTTGGGGGGGGGGGGGGGGGGGGGGGGGGGGGGGGGGATAGTGCACTCGTTATTTTTTAGTAAATTTCTTTTGGGAAGCAGCATTCGAGCGACGTTGCTGTCTTGTATGGCATCCGACGTGTACCGTCTCTATAAGCTCTCCAAGTGGCTGCCATCGATAATGTTGGTTTGTCAGAAAGCATCGGCGACAGTAACGTGTGTGAAGCTATTGTTATTAGAATAGACAAGTTGATTCTCTTAACTGCGTCATTTAAAGGGAACTGCCACGGTCAGGTTATTTCACCGCAGGTGCTTCTTGGATAGTGGGGTGGGAGCAAGGGACAAATAATAATTTTTCGTCGTCCGCACGCCCATGAAAGAAGTATGATGGAAAATGATACCAAAGGAGACTTGTCAGTTTGTGTGTCTCTGATCTTTGAGACACCTAGAGAATGAGAAATCTTCTCCATGTGGAGACTGGTACTTGCCTATTAATCAAGATTTTGCGCCATTGGATTCCAGTCTGAGCTGGTACCAAGTCTTTAACTTGGCTGGGAGTGCTGGACTTGGACTTCAGAAGCTAGGTGACTGATTTCCCCATTGATGTCAGCAGATTAAATCTGTCTTGAGGTCGACATTTGGGGAACGTGACAGTTTGTGAAGTATATCTATGTGAACTTGACTTGGAAATACTCATACATGGCATTTCTTGCGTTCTGTGCATGTGGTCATGTTTTCTAAACAATTATGGTTCATGTTATTGGTGGCTGGCTGTTAATTGAAGCTTATTGAGCGCATGATCTAAGTAATCACTTTGCCTTATTTTTGAATGTCAAAAGGCAGTAACTGAGCAGATGGGGCAAGTATGCCTGATTGAATTGCAAGCAGTGATTCTAGATTTGTTGTCGCTCACTTTTGAGTGCACGAGTTCATGTTAAAGCATCATTGGTAAGTTACACAATGACCCTTGTGGTTGGCTTATTTATCTTGGCAGGGGTTTGGGTGGGATCTGGCTCCCATATGGTTTTGAGGTGTTGTGCCTAAAGTCAATATGTCAACTTCAAAACCGTTGGTTACATATTTCCCCTGGAGGTGCATATATGTTGGAGACTGAGCTAGAGAGGTGCCTGCAAACATGTGAGCAGTTGGACTCTGAAGAATTGCTGGAAAGAGTCACTGCTGTTTTACATGAATGGCAGCACATGTATTTTATGCATGGGTGTTCGAGGAGTACAAAGTGTATTCTGTTTAGTAAAACTGTCTTCCGTCAGTTGACCTCCATTGCCATCAGGTTAGTTTAATCATGTAAAATTATGAAGTTTCAGTGTTTCCTCTGTAATAGTAAAATATTTGGGATGTGTTCCTTGGGCATTTTATAAAATGGTGTATAAACCTTTTTTTAGGTGTGATTAACCGAGGAAAGTTTCTGAAGAATTTTTTTTTTTTTTGTAATACTGAAGCTGGAGATATGGAAATGTGGATTAAATAATAAACAGATTCATGTAAAACACTGCTTTTAAAAAATATTTTATTAAGGTATTTGAAAAATTTTATGACATTAACATAAACAATGACATCAACATGGTAAAATAACCCCCCCCCCCCCCCCCCAGCCCAACCTTCACGCACCTCAACCATACAACAACAATCTGTCCATCCCCCCCCACTTTGGAATTCTGCATCTGCTGACATTTTAATTTTCCCCGAGAAAGTCTTGAAACTGCTACCATCTCCGGGAGAACCCTAACATTGACCCTCTTAAGGCAAACTTTATTTTCTCGAGACTGAGAAACCCAGCCATGTCACTACACTCGGGGGCTTCGAATCCCCCCACATTAACGACATCTGTCTCCGGTCTACCAGGGAGGCAAAGTAAGAAGTCCTACAACACCAGGTTAAAGTCCAACAGGTTTGATTCAAACACGAGCTTTCGGAGCGCAGCTCCTTCCTCGGGTGAATGGCGAGGTATGTTCCAGAAACATTTATATAGACAAAGTCAGAGATGCTGGACAACTTTGTCTATATAAATGTTTCTGGAACATACCTCGCCATTCACCTGAGGAAGGAGCTGCGCTCCAAAAGCTCGTGTTTGAATTTAACCTGGTGTTGTAAGACTTCTTACTGTGCTCACCCCAGTCCAACGCCGGCATCTCCACATCAGGGAGGCAAAGGCCAAGACGTCGGCCTCTTTCGCCCCCTGAACTCCCGGAGCTTCTGACACTCCGAAGATTGCTACCTCCGGACCTGGCACCACCTGTGTTTTTAGTACCGTGGACATTGCCTTAGCAAATCCCTGCCAAGACCCTCTCCAAGCTTCAGGCATGTCCAAAACTTGTGGACATAAGTTGCTGGGCTTCCTGCGCACTATGCCCTCGCACACCTATCTTCACCTGCAGAACTTACTCATCCTAGCCGCTATCATGTGTGCCTGGTGGACTCAGGCTAAGCCTGGCGCATGATGAGGTATTAACCCTGCTTAGGGCATCCGCCCATAGACCTGCTTCTATCTCTCCTCCTAGCTCGTCCTCCCACTTGCCCGTAAACCCCTCCACCGGAGTTTCCTCTGCCTCCGAAAGCTCCTGGTAAATATCCGATACCTTCCCCTCTCCCACCCAGGTACTGGAAACTACTCTATCCTGTATCCCCTGTGGTGGCAGCAGCGGGAAGGCCGGCACATGTTTTCTCAGGAAGTTTCGCACCTGCAAATACCTAAAACCATTCCCTACTGGCAATTTAAATTAATCCTCCGAAGCTTTCAATCTGGGGAAGCTCCCGTCTATAAATAGATCCCCCATCCTTTTAATTCTGCCCTCTGCCAACTCTGGAACCCGCTATCTAGCCTACCCGGTACAAACCTATGGTTATTATAAATCGGGGTCCAAATCTATGCTCCCTCCACTCTCTCTTGTATCTCCTCCATTTGCCCCCCCCCCCCCCCCCCCCCAATCTGCGCTCCAGCAGCACTTTCTTCACTCGCGGGGTTTTACTCGCCCAAACTAATCTTATTCACCCGCTTGAAAAAAGCTTTAGTGATGAAGATGGGGAGGCACTGAAAGGCGAACAGACACCTGGGGAGGACTGTCATTTTCACGGTCTGTTCCTCCCCATCGGTGATAGCGGGAGCATGTCCCATCTCTTGTAAGTCCCCTTCTATTTGGTCTACCAATCAGGATAGGTTTAACTTGTGCAGTACATCCCATTCCCGGGCCATCTGGATTTCCAGATATCGAAAGCTCTTCCCTACCATTCTAAGCGGCAGCTCCCCCAGTCTCTTCCCCTGTCCTCTTGCCCAGATTGCAAACATCTCGCTTTCTCTCCCCCCGAACCAACTCTTTCCAGTTCCTAGAGGCTCTTAACACCATGGCCAATGGCTCTATGGCCAGAGCAAACAGTAATGGGGAGAGGGGGCACCCTTGCCTCGTCCCTTGGTGTAGTTCAAAATACCCCGACCTCAGCCGGTTCGTACGTGCAAGCGCTACTGGTGCCTGATAGAGCAACCGTGCCGAGTCAATAAAGCCCTCACCAAACCTTCCCAGTGCCTCCCACAGGTAATTCTACTCCACCCAATCAAAAGCCTTCTTCAGAATTATAAATGTTTTCAGTAGTGAATGTAAACCTAATATGCTTCTGGTAAAAGGTGTTTTAAGTCTCATGGATGTTAAAAGGAAAGCTTAAAGGATTACTTAGTGTTGTATTCTTTGGGGGTTGTATTTGAATTAATGGTTGCTAAGATGTTCGCTATGTTTTTAAAAAGGTTAACTTGAGTTAATAGAATAACATTGTTTTGCTTTAAAAAAAAAAAAAAAAACTTTTCCATTTCTGCTGTACCACACCTGTATAGTGGGCCTTGTGATCCCCATACCACAATCTATTAAAAGTGGTGGGTCTGGTGAACTCCATGATATACTTTGGGGTTCTCTAAACCCTGGCCATAACAAATTGGGGGCTCGAGGGGGATAAAAGTCTATCTATTGGATTGGCTTAGTGAACGTAAAGACAGTGAGGGGTGAGCATATTGTGGGTGCTTTTTCAGCTGTCGTATTTTAGTTTAAGTACGTAGCGTGTTGTGGACAATGGCTCTTTCAGAGGCTCTGAAGTTTTTGGGGGTGGAGATGGTCACACGCAGTACCTTACGGACAGAGACTGAAAGATTTAGATTTGGCAAAAACATTGCAGTTAACATTACCTGACAAAATGCGAAGATGAGGTAATTATGGCAGTGGCTAAGCATTTAAAGTTGCCTGAGATAGTTTGACTCATTAGAAATGGCAAAGATCCAGTTGCAGATTAAACAACTTGAACATGAGAAAGAATGAAAGCAGCTTAAGACGAAAGAGAGGAAAAAGAAAAGGAGCGAGAAGAAAGAAAACAAAGCTGGTAAGTAGGGCTAGTGAAGTGTTTGCATCACTATCCGAGGAGGTATCTGGGACGTATGAGGAGGTGAAAAAAATCCATATTTGGTGCATATGAACTAGTGCCTGAAGCCTACAGACAGGTTTTGAAAGTTAAGGAAATAACCTGGTCAAACATACATGGAGTTTGAAAGTCTCAAACAGGGTAATTTTGATAGGTGGAGAGGGGCTTTGAAAATAGACCAAACGTATGAAGCTCTTGAGAAATTATACTTTTGGGAGGAGTTTAAAAATTCACTTCCTGATGTAGTGAGAACTCGTGTGGAAGAACAAAGGGTTAAAGCTGCGAGGTTAGCAGCAGAAATGGCAGATGGCTATGAATTAGTTCATAAATCAAAGCTTGGTTTCCGACATCAGTTTCAGCCTGAGGGATAGAAACTGGGGACATGAGAAATACTCGTGTGGTAAAGGTGATCTGATGGGAGATAATAAGGAGAGTACCTCAGCTGAAAAAAGAAATCCAGGCACTTCCGGTGGCGGCGATGTTCGAGTGAGCCGCACATTCGGCAGGCTCTCACTCCGGCGGGGCTTTGGAGCCGATTCCCCGCGATAGCGGGACCACGGGGGCGGCAAAAAGGCTGCCGCGAAAAAGCTGGAGAGCGGGCTGCAGCTGATGGAATCGTGGAAGGCCAGCAGGTAGGGGAAGAGAGAGAGAGACGGAGGCAAGGAGCAGAGGAAACTGACCTGAAACTGACAAGATGGCGGACCCACGGAACTTCCTTGCTCCAGGAGAAGAAAAAAAGTTTTGGAGTCGCTGAAGCAGGACAACTTGGACCCACTTCAGATGCCCAGAAGGTAAAATTTAAGAAGCTGGGCGAAGGAGGGTGGCAGCGAAAGTGCGAGGAGTGGGCTGCGGCACATGGAACAGCGGGAGTCCAGAAGGCAGAAGAAGAAAGAGAAAAAGGGACACCTGGGACCTAAGATGGCGGACACACGGACCCCGGACTCAGCATTCCAGCAGGCGCTGGATAACATGCTCCAGGTAATGAAGTCCAGTTTTGAAGCGGGACAGCTTGGACCCAATCCAGAAAGCGGTGGATCAGCTGAACCAGAGGCTGGATGCGCAGGATGTTAAAGTTAAGGAGCTGGGAGAGGCGGTGGAGGAGCAGGCGGATGCGCAGACGGTTGCAGCGCTAGAAGTGGACGGCCTGAAAGAGCGGCAGAGAAGACTGCTGGAGAGAGTGGAGGAGCTGGAGAATAGAGCCCGCAGGAACAACCTGAGGATGGTCGGCCTCCCGGAGGGGGCTGAGGGAGCTGATGCCGCAGCGTTTGTAGCAGACCTGCTGATGGGCCGAAGCCTTGCCGCGACCGGCGGAGCTGGAAGGGGCGCACAGTGCAGGCAGGGGCGGCCGGGCGGACCCCCCGCCCGATGGTGATTAGGTTCCACAGGTTCGTGGACAAGGAGCGGGTGCTGCGGTGGGCAAGAGTGCCAGGGGCAGCACGTGGAATAACAATGTTATCCGCATTTACCAGGACCTAAGCCAAGAGGTGGCTCGGCGGCGAGCAGCCTTTAAGAATATCAAGGAGGAGCTGTTCAAGAAGCACGTGAAGTTTGGTCTGCTGTTCCCAGCTCGCCTATGGGTCACGCACCAGGGTCAACACCACTACTTCTCCGAGCCCGAGGAAGCGATGGATTTTGTGAGGGACCAGGGGCTGGTCCCGAAAGGAGGGCCTGAGGATTACCGTGGGAAGGTACGCCGAATGGGCCTGGACTGCCGCTCAACGGTTTGCTGGGCCAAGTGGAACATTTGGGACTCTTTCCTTTGTTCATGGACATTGGTTTGGGGGGTTAACCCCTTTTTTTTCTGTTGTCTCTCTTTTCTTCTTATGGGGGGGGATTTTTTTTGTTCTTTTTCCTCTTTTGTTTTGTTCTGATTTTTCCTGTTTGGGCTGATTTGTACTTTTTAGTGCAGCTTGCGGAAGACACTGGAGCCGGCTTGCCCCAGTGGGTTGGCGAGGGGGATGGGGCGCCAGGGAGTGGGGAGGAGGACGGGGAAACAATGGGAATGAGACTGGGGGGGGGGGGGGGTTGTTCTGCTGACATGGGAGGGACTTGAAATAGGCACTGGAGAGGGGGTGGAGGCAGCCAAAGGGCGGGCCAGGAATGGCGTGACGCACTGGCTGGGGGCTGGCCTGAGAGAGGCTATGGCTGACCGGCGGGGTGGGTTGTGCCCCCCGACCAGGCTGATCACCTGGAACGTCAAGGGACTGAATGGGCCGGTTAAGAGGGCGCGGGCTCTGAGGGCGGACGTAATTATGTTGCAGGAGACACATCTGAAAGTGTCTGACCAGACCAGGCTAAGGAAGGGCTGGATTAGCCAGGTCTTCCACTCTGACTTGGACTCAAGTCCAGAAGGGTGGCAATCATGATCAACAAGCTCGTGCAATTTGAGGCAGAGGGCATATCTGCAGACAGGGGGGGCAGATACCTGATGGTACGGGGCAGACTGGAGGGGAGAAGAGTGGTGCTGGTGAATATATATGCCCTGAACTGGGATGACGTGGACTTCATTAAAAGAGTGATGGGGAAGATCCCGGACCTGGATTCTCGCAGGCTAATAATGGGAGGGGACTTTAACATGGTCCTTGACCCGACTTTGGATCGGTCGTGTCCCAGAACGGGTAGACTCTCAGCAATGGCAAGGGAGCTGAAAGGGTTTATGGAGAAAATGGGGGCAGTGGACCCCTGGAGAGAGAGACAGCCAACAGGAAGGGGCTACTCGTTTTACTCGCACGTCCATAAAGTATATTCTAGGATAGATTTCTTTGTACTAAGCAGGGACTGTAGGGGGAGGGTAAAGAACACGGAATATTCGGCAATTACTATCTCAGACCATGCCCCGCATTGGGTGGACCTGCAGATCGGGGGAGCGAGCTACCAACGCCCGCAATGGAGGTTAGACGTGTGACTGCTGTCGGAGGAGGGGATCTGCGAGAGGCTTTGGAGATGTATGCAAAATTACCTGTAGGTGAATGACACGGGGGAGGTCTCAGCGGCGACCCTGTGGGAGGCGCTAAAGGCAGTAGTGCGGGGGGAGCTGATTTCAATTGGGGCCCACAGAGCCAAGGCAGACCGGGCAGAGATGGCTAGATTGGTCAGGGAAATGGGTCGGATAGATGAAGAGCACGCGGAGTCCCTGGGGGAGGTTTTACTCGGGGAGAGGCAGAGACTACAGGCGGAACTGGGGGCACTATCCACGAGTAGGGCCGTGGAACAGCTTAGGAAGACGAGAGGAGTGGTGTACGAGCATGGGGAAAAGGCTAGCAGACTGTTAGCGCATCAACTCAGGAGGAGGGAGGCAGCCAGGGAAATAGGTAGAGTGAGGGACAAGGGGGGTCGCAAAGTGGAGGACCCGGCAGAATTGAATAGGGTATTCCGGGACTTCTATCGTAAGCTGTATACTTCGGAGCCGCCGGAAGAACCGGAGGGGATGAAAAGGTTTCTGGACGGGTTAACCTTCCCAACAGTAGGTGGTGGGGGGGGGGGGCGCGAGTGGAAGAGCTGGGGGCCGCGAGTGGAAGAGCTGGGGGCCCCGATCAGAGTAGAGGCGGTATTGGGGGGCCGAAAGGCCATGCAGTCGGGGAAGTCCCCGGGGCCGGATGGATACCCAGTAGAGTTCTATAGGAAGTTCTCTGAGCTGGTGGGCCCGGTCTTGGCGAGGGTTTTCAATGAGGCAAGGGACAGAGGGACCCTGCCGCCGACAATGTCACAAGCCACTATATCACTGATATTGAAGCGGGGTAAAGACCCGGAGGCGTGCGGGTCCTACAGGCCAATCTCTCTGATTAATGTAGATGCAAAGGTACTGGCGGTAAGAATGGAGGACTGCGTACCAGAGGTGATTGGGGAGGATCAAACTGGGTTTGTGAAAGGTAGGCAGTTGGCGGCCAACCTGAGAAGATTACTTAATGTGATAATGATGCCCCCGGTGGGTAGGGAGGTGGAGGTAGTGGTGGCGATGGACGCCGAGAAGGCCTTTGACCGGGTGGAGTGGGACTATCTATGGGAGGTGCTCGGACGGTTTGGGTTCAGGGAGGGATTGGTGGATTGGATCAAATTATTATATCGGGCCCCGAGGGCCAGCGTCAGGACCAACAGAAAAGTGTCGGAGTACTTTAGGTTGTACCAAGGGACCAGACAGGGCTGCCCGCTCTCCCCGCTGCTGTTTGCGCTGGCCATAGAGCCACTGGCGATTGCCCTGAGAGCCGCAGAGGGATGGTGAGGGGCGGGGTTGAACATAGGGTCTCTCTTTATGCAGACGACCTGCTCCTATACGTGTCGGACCCAGTGGCCGGGATGGGAAGTATGCTGGGAATGCTGAGGAAGTTCGGCCAGTTCTCGGGATACAAATTAAACCCGGTCAAGAGTGAAATGTTTGTGGGCCAGGAGAACAGATTGAGAGGGCTACCGTTTAGGCTGGTTGAGGAAAATTTCCGGTATTTGGGAATCCAGGTGGCACGAGACTGGGGCAGGCTGCATAAGTTAAATTTGGCCAGGGTGGTGGAGCAAATGAAGGGAGAGTTTCGGAGATGGGATGCACTCTCGCTGGCAGGGAGGGTGCAGACTGTAAAGATGACAATCCTCCCTCGATTTTTGTTTATTTTTCAGTGCCTCCCGATCTTTATCCCACAGTCCTTCTTCAAAAGAGTTAACTGGATGATCATGAGCTTTGTCTGGGCGGGAAAATCCCCGCGGGTGAAGAAGGCGATGTTGGAGAGGAACCGCAGCGAGGGAGGGCTGGCTTTGCCGAGTCTGATTAATTATTACTGGGCGGCCAACATCGCTATGATAAGGAAGTGGATGGTGGGTACGGGGTCTATTTGGAAGCGGGTGGAGGCAGCTTCGAGCCGGGGCTCCAGCTTGGCAGCCCTGGTCACGGCTCCTCTACCGCTGCCGCCAGCCAAGTACACCACCAGCCCGGTAGTGGTGGCGACCCTGCGGATATGGGGCCAGTGGAGGAGGCATGTAAAGGAGATGGGGGCGTCTGTCTGGACGCCAATCTGCAACAACCATCGGTTTGCCCCCGGGAGTATGGATGGGGGGTTCCGAGTATGGCGGGCGGGGGCGGGAAGGGTGGGTGATATGTTCCTGGAAGGGAGCTTTGTGAGTTTGAGGAGCAATTTGGGTTGGTAAGGGGAAATGACTTTAGATACCTACAGTTGCGGGACTTTGTTCGTAGACAGGTCCCATCTTTCCCACGCCTCCCGCCAATGGGGATCCTAGACAGAATAGTCTCTAGGGGGGAAGAAGGGGAGGGTAGAGTCTCGGGTATTTATAAGGTGCTCATGAGGGAGGAAGGGTCCCAGACAGAGGAACTGAAACTTAAATGGGAGGAGGAGCTAGGCGGGGAAATGGAGGATGGGCTGTGGGCAGAGGCCCTGAGTAGGGTAAATTCGACCGCGACATGTGCTAGGCTCGGGCTGATTCAATTTAAGGTCGTTCACCGGGCCCATATGACGGTGGCTCGGATGAGCAAATTCTTTGGGATAGAGGACAAATGCGCTAGGTGCGCGGGAGGACCAGCGAACCACGTTCACATGTTTTGGGCATGCCCTGAGCTGAGGGGGTACTGGGAGGGTTTTGCGGGGGTCATGTCCCGGGTGCTAAAAACAAGGGTGGTGATGAGTCCAGGGGTGGCAATATATGGGGTTTCGGAAGACCCGGGGGTCCAGGGGGAGAAAGAGGCCGATGTTTTGGCCTTTGCTTCCCTGTTAGCCCGGCAACAAATACTATTGGCGTGGAGGGACTCAAAGCCCCCGAAGACTGAGTGGTGGCTTGCGGACATGTCGAGTTTCCTGGGTATGGAAAAAATTAAGTTCGCCTTGAGGGGATCTGTGCAGGGGTTCGCCCGGAGGTGGCAACCATTTATTGACTACTTTGCGGGAGAGTGAGCGTCAGGAGGGGGTGGGGTGGGGGAGGGGAGGGGGGGGGGGGGTAGAGTAGGAGGGAAAATATGGCGGGGAGTACCGGTGGGAGAGGAGTGGGCTTGTGCAATATGTTACGATGGAAGTATTGAAAGTACGTGGATGTTTGCACATTTTTGCCTTTTTTGCTTTCTTTCTGATGTCTAACTGTTTATAAAGCCAAAAACTACCTCAATAAAATTGTTTATTTAAAAAAAAAAAAATCCAGGAGGGTGGAAAAGAAATGAAAAGTTTCAAATGTTTTCACTGTAATAAACTAGGCCATGTAAAGTCACAGTGGTGGTTGAATAAAAGCACTGGGAAGGCTGATGTGGTAAAACAGGATAAGACAGTAGGGTTTGTTAAAGTGGCAAAGGAAAGCCCAAGTGAAGCGAAGGAGGTGCAAAAGATTGTACAATCTGAGGCACTCAAGATGATCAGAGGATTAGATAGGATGGACAGTGAGAGCCTTTTTCCTCGGATGGTGATGGCTAGCACGAGGGGGACATACTTTAAATTGAGGGGAGATAGAAATGGGACAGATGTGAGATGTAGGTTCTTTACTCGAGTATTATGGGCGTGGAATGCCCTGCCTGCAACAGTAGTGGACTCGCCAACATTAAGGGCATTTAAATGGTCATTGGATAAACATATGGATGATAAGGGAATAGTGTAGATGGGCTTTAGATTGGTTTCACAGGTCGGCGCAACATCGAGGGCCGAAGGGCCTATACTGCGCTGTAATGTTCTATGTTCTAAGAGGTGATTGATAAAAAGGTGCCAGATCTCTTGAAAGAATTTACTTGTGGGTAAAATTTACTCGTGTATCAGGAAGAGCAGGTAAAGAAGTCACCATTTTTTTGAGATACGGGAGCGAGCCAATCTTTAATGGTAAGAGATGAGGAGGTATGTAGTTTGGGAAGAATGTTGCCAGATAAGTTGGTAATATGTCTAATTCGGAGTGAGAATAGCAATGTTCCATTGTATAAGGTAAGGTTGGAAAGTCTGGTGAAGTGGTTGTAGGAGTAATAGAGAAACTATCTTGTCCAGGAATAGAGTTTATCTTGAGTAATGATATACCTGGATCACAGGTGGGAATGATGTCGACTGCGGTGGATCAGTCAGTGGAAAATCAGACAACTGAAGGACTAATATCCTGGGATTTTTCTGGATTGTGTAGTGATTATCAGAAACGATTTTTGATCAGATGGTTGAACAAGAACAGGTGGAGGATGAGGCGGATATTTTAGTTCGGGAAAATTGGCGGAGTTACAACAGAAAGATGTATCAGAAAGCATACATGGAAGAGGAATCTGAGTGTATACCAGAGTGTTATTACTGTAAAAGTGATTTCTTGATGAGAAAATGGAGACCTGTACGTATGCATGCGGATGAAAAGTGGGCAGAAGTTCATCAAGTAGTATTACCGGTAGGGTATAGAAAGGAGGTGTTGTGAGTAGCACACGAGGTACCAGTGGGACGTTTTTGGGAATAAGGAAAACTCTAGCTAAAATACAAAAACATTTTTATTGGCCTGAACTACATGTCACACGTGATAGGGAAACCTCAAGCAGCGATTAAAACCAGTGCCCTTAATACCCATTCCAGCATTTGAGGAACCTTTTACAAGGGTCTTAATTGATTATGTAGGACTGCTTCCTAAAACAAAATCAATATCTTTTGACTATAACGGATGTGTCTACTAGGTTTCCAGAGGCCATTCCAGTACGTAATATTACAGCTGAAAAGTTGTGGAGGAGTTGATTAATTTTTTTTAACTAGATGTGGACTACCCACAATCGGATCAAGGATCAAATTTTACCTCCAGGTTATTCAAAGACGTTATGAATAGTTTAGGAATAAAGCAATTTAAATCAACTGTGTACCATCCCGAATCGCAGGGAGCATTAGAAAGGTGGCATCAGACAAGACAATGTTGAGGGCTTATGGTCAAGATTAGCCAGAGGATTGGGGTAAAGGAATTCCATTCGTACTGTTTGCAATTAGGGATGCACCTAATGAATCAACCAAATTTAGTCCTTTTGAACTAATTTTTGGTCATGAGGCAAGAGGACCACTTAAATTGATTAAGGAAAAATTGGTGAGTGAGAAATCAGAAATTACATTATTGGATTACGTGTCAAATTTAGGGAACGATTAAATAAAGCGGGTGAATTGGCTAGACAACATTTGAAAGTTGCACAAAATGTGATGAAACGGGTCGTGGACAAGAAATCCAAAGTTTGTAGTTTTGCCAGTTGAGATAAAAGTTTTTAGTTTTGTTACTAGTGGTAGGTGAGCCTTTAAAATCTAGATTTTGTGGACCTTATCATAAATTAAGTGAGGTGAATTATGTGGTTTAAAAACGCCAGATAGAAGGAAAACTCACCGTGTGTGTCATGTGAATATGCTTAAAAGGTACTTTGAAAGGGAAGGAGAGAAAAAGGAGGAGGTTTTAATGATTCGAACTCGGTGAAGAACCAAATCCAGATGACTGAATGTGACATACCTCAAATTAAATTGGAAAACGAGGATGTACTTAAAAATTGGGATAAATTGTTGAGTTATCTGCCAGAGGAAAAACAGACTAACCTGAAAGAGTTATTGATATCACATGGCAAGTTTGTGGAGATAAACTGGGAAGTACTAAAATGGCTATACATGATGTAGATGTGGGAAATGCTGTTCCAATCAAACAACATCCATATAGACTTAATCCTTTAAAATTGGCACAGGTTAACAAAGAGATTGAGAGTATGATTGAAAATGGCATAATTGGGCTTCTGGTTGCGGTGATGCAGAGCTAAGCCGCATGTTCGGCAGCTCCTGCAATTTTTGGACTTTCGGGCTCTTTTAAGGGCCTGCAGCGGCGCTGGTTCGACTTTTCCCCGGGTGGGAACACAGCCACTGTGCTCAGCTGCCGGTGGATGGGCTGGACCAGGAGCGGAGCGGTCAGAAAATCGACTTTGAAGCAGAGACAGGTGCGAGGCAAGGAAAACAAGATGGTGGCAGGCGGGGAAGTGGCAGAAGTGCTGAGATGGGCGCAGAGGGAGAGGAGTAGCAGGTGGGAGAATGCGGACATTGGGATCTATCGGGACTGGAGTGCGAAGGTGGCGAGGAGAAGGGCTGGCTTTAATCGGGCAAAGGGAGTGCTTCACAGGAAGGGGGTGAAGTTTGGCCTGTTACAGCCGGCTTGCCTTTGGGTCACAAGGACTGCCAGCTCTACTTTGACTCTCTGGAGGAGGCCTGGGCTTTTGTCCAGGCAGAGAAATTGGACTCTGACTGGGGGGGCTGGGGAATGATGTACATTGTCCGGAGGCTCTGTCCTCCTTGGTATCCTTTCATTCTTATTGGCTGTGTTTGATGTTGCCTTTTGTTGCTCTGCTTTTTAGTTTTTTGGGGCTGTTATTTATTTATGTGGTGTTTTTAGTTCTTTCCACTGGTGGCGGGTTGGGGAGCTGTTCGCGTTCCCGCTGGGTCATGTGGCCGTCTTTTTCCCGCGTGTTGGGCTGGGGGGGAGGCAGGGTTCGGGGTGGAAGCGCGGGCTTTCTTCCCGTGCTGCAGGAGGGGAGATTGGTGGTTGCATCAGGTTGGGTTGGGGGGGGGGGGGGGGGGGAAGAGAAAGAGAGTCGGCTGACTTACGGAAGTACAATGTTGGGGGTTACGCAGCTAGGGGGGTGGGAAGAAGTAGGGTGGGGTACCGGGTTGCTGCTGCAGGGGGCCATAGGGAAACGGCTGGTGGAGGGGGGTCTGCCACCGTGAGGAATGGGCCTGGGGGGTTCCCTGGGCATGTGGTGAGCCGAGGGAGAGCTATGGCTGATCGGCGCAGAGGGAGGGGGAAGACCCCCAGATTCGGCTGGCCACATGGAACGTGAGGGGGCTGAATGGACCGGTGAAGCGGTCCTGGGTCTTGGCACACCTGAGGGGGCTGGGAGCAGATGTAGCTATGCTCCAGGAGACGCACCTTAAGGTGGTGGATCAGGTGAGACTGAAGAGGCTGGGTGGGGCAGGTGTTTCACTCTGGGCTCGATGCGAAGAATCGAGGGGTGGCGATCTTAGTCGGTAAGATCTTGTCGTTTGTGGTGGCGGACAGTGCAGGTAGATATGTAATCGTGAGTGGTAGACTTCAGGGGGAGCGGGTGGTTCTGGTCAATGTGTACGCCCCCAAATGGGACGATGCGGGCTTCATGCGGCGCATGCTGGGCCAGATCCCGGACCTGGAGACGGGGGAGTTTGATCCTGCGTGGGGACTTTAATACGGTGCTGGATCCGGCTCTGGATCACTCTAAGTCAAGGATGGTTAAGAGGCCGGCGGCGCCCTCGGTGCTGAGGGGGTTCATGGATCAGATGGGAGGGGTAGACCCTTGGAGGTTCTTGAATCCGGGGTGTAGGGAGTTCTCCTTTTTCTCCCATGTTCACAAGGCTTATTCCCGGATTAACTTGTTCTCAGCAGGGCGCTGATCCAGAGAGTGGTGGGGGCGGAGTATTTGGCGATAGTCATATCTGACCATGCTCTGCATTCGGTGGAGCTGGGGGAGGGGAAGGATCAGCGCCCGCTGTGGAGGTTAGATGTGGGGCTTCTGGCAGAGGAGGAAGTGTGTGGCCGGGTCCGTAGGGGTATAGCGGGGTATTTGGAAGCCAATGACGATGGGGAGGTGCACGTTGGGGTGTTTTGGGAAGCGCTGAAGGCGGTAGTTAGAGGGGAGCTTGTATCCATTCGGGTGTACACGGAGAGGATCGAGAGGGAGAGGCTGGTGGAGGAAATGGTAAGGGTGGATAGGAGGTATGCGGATGTCCCGGAGGAGGGGCTTTTGAGGAAGCGGCGCAGTTTCCATGCAGAGTTTGATATACTGACCACCTGGAAGGCGGAGGTGCAGTGGAGCAGGGGGTTGTATACGAGTATGGGGAGAAGGCAAGTCGGATGCTGGCCCACCAGCTCCGGAAGCGGGAGGCAGCGAGAGAGATAGGGGGAGTCACAGATGCAGGAGGGAACTTGGTACGGGGTGGCAGGGACATCAATGGGGTGTTGAGATCCTTTTACGAGGGGCTGTACCAGGCGGTGCCCCCTAGGGAGCCGGGAGGAATGGACAGCTTCTGGATAGGCTGGAGTTCCCAAGGGTAGAGGATGAGCGGGTGGAGGGTCTGGGGGTCCCAATCGAGTTGGAGGAGCTGATGGAAGCGTGGGGAGCATGCAGACAGGAAAAGCGCCGGGACCTGACTGGTTCCCGGTGGAATTTTGCAAAAAGTTTTCGGATCTGCTGGGCCCGCTGATGGTGAGGACCCTGAACGAAGGGGGGGGGGGGGGGGGGCTCTGCCCCCAACGATGTCCAGGGCAATCATCTCTTTGATCCTGAAGCGGGACAAGGACCCCCTCCAGTGTGGGTCCTATAGGCCGATCTCGCTCCTTAAGGTGGACGCAAAGGTACTGTCCAGAAGGGTGGAAGATGTGGTCCCGATGGTTATCCATGAGACCAAACTGGGTTTGTGAAGGGGAGGCAGCTGAATGTCAACGTACGGCGGCTTCTTAATGTTATGATGGCGCCGGTGGCTGGGGAGGCGGAAATAGTAGCATCGATGGATGCGGAGAAAGCGTTTTGACAGGGTGGAGTGGAGTTACCTGTGGGAAGTGCGGAGGAGATTTGGGTTTGGTGAGGGATTCATCAGCTGGGTGAGGTTGCTGTACAGCTCCCCGGTGGCGAGTGTGGTGACTAACGGGAGGAGGGCGGAGGACTTCCGGCTTTCCTGGGGGACGAGGCAGGGGTGCCCCTTGTCTCCCCTGCTCTTCGTGTTAGTGATTGGGCCCTTGGCCATGGCGCTGAGGGATTCAAAGAACTAGAGGGGGATTGTGCGGTGGGGGTAGAGACGCACCGGTTGTCGTTGTACGCAGATGATTTACTGTTGTACGTCGCGGATCCGGCTGGGGGGATGCCAGAGGTGTTGAAGACACTTGGAGTTGGGGACTTTTCGGGCTACAAGCTCAATGTGGGGAAAAGTGAGTTTGTGTTGCACCTGGGGGACCAGGAGAGGGAGATAGGGGAGCTCCCGTTGAAGAGGGCGGAGAGGAGCTTTAGATATCTTGGGGTCCAGATAGCTAGGAGCTGAGGAGCCCTGCACAGGCTTAACTTTTCGAGGCTGGTGGAACAGATGGAGGAAGAGTTCAGGAGGTGGGACGCGCTACCGCATTCTTTGGCGGGCAGGGTCCAGTCTGTTAAGATAACGGTGCTCCCGAGGTTTTTGTTTCTTTTCCAGTGCCTCCCCATGTTGATTCCGAAGGCTTTTTTCAAAAGGGTTCTGGAGTTTGTGTGGGCGCGGAAGGCCCCGAGAGTAAGGAGGGTATTCCTGGAGCGAAGAAGGGAGGCAGGCGGCTTGGCGTTGCCCAACCTGTATGGTATTACTGGGCTGCAAATGTGGCAATGATTCGCAGGTGGGTGATGGAGGGGGAGGGTGCCGCATGGAAGGGGTTGGAGGTGGCGTCCTGTGTAGATACGAGTTTGGAGGCTTTGGTGATGGCCCCACTTCCACTCCCCCGGCAAGATATTCCACGAGTCCGGTAATGGTGGCGTCCCTCAAAATTTGGGGGCAGTGGAGGTGGCACAGAGGGGAAGTGAAGGCCTCAGTGTGGGCCCCGATACGGGGCAATCACCGGTTTGCACCGGGGAGAATGGATGGTGGGTTTGGGAGTTGGCACAGGGCAGGCATCACATGGATGGGGGACCTTTTCCTCTATGGGAAGTTTGCGACTTTAGAGGAGTTGGCGGGGAAGTGGGGCCTCCCCCCGGGAATGCTTTCAGGTATATGCAGATCAGGGCGTTTGTGAAGCGGCAGGTGGCGGAGTTCCCGCTGCTGCCGCCTAGGGGGTGCAGGACAGGGTGTTCTCGGGGACGAGAAGATCTCGGCAATTTATCAGTTGATGCAGGAAGAAGAGGCGGCCTCGGTGGAGGAGCTAAAAGCAAAGTGGGAGGAGGAGCTGGGGAAGAGATTGAGGATGGGACGTGGGCGGATGCCCTGGAAAGGGTGAACTCGTCCTCTTGCGCACGGTTCAGCTGAAGGTGCTGCATAGGGCGCACATGACAGGGGCCAGGATGAGCTGGTTCTTTGGGGGGGGGGAGGACAGGTGCGGGAGGTGCTCGGGAGGCCCGGCGAACCACAACCATATGTTTTGGGCATGTCCGGTGTTGGAGGGGTTTTGGGAGGAGGTGGCGGGGACTCTGTCCAAGGTGGTCGGTTCCAGGGTGGGGCCGGGCTGGGGGCTCATGATCTTTGGGGTGGCATCTGAGCCGGGAGTGCAGGAGGCGAAAGAAGCTGGCATCCTGGTCTTTGCGTCTCTGGTAGCCCGGCGCAGGATTCTTTTACAGTGGAGAGACGCAAAGCCCCCAAGCTCGGAGGCCTGGATTAACGACATGGCCGGGTTCATCAAGCTGGAAAGGGTCAAGTTTGCCCTGAGGGTGTCGGTACAAGGGTTCTTCCGGCGATGGCAACCGTCTCGACTTCCTGGTGAAAGATTAGAGGGTGGTCAGTCTCTGCAGCAATCTGGGAGGGGGGGGGTTTCGGGCTTGTTAAGAGGGTTTGTTTTTGCGACGGTGTGCTTGTTATGTTTTTCTTCCTTGTATTGTTGTTTGTTATTAATTTATTACTTTGTATCGGGGGGGGGGGATTTATTTTCTGTTTCTGTGCAAATTTACGCCTTGTTTACTTTAACCGTGGGGAGAAAATTTGTTGTTGAAAATCTTGAATAAAAATTATTTTAAAAAAAAATAAAAAAATGGCATAATTGAAGTGGGTTGCAGCCAATGGAGCTCGCCCATAGTGATGATACCTAAACCAGACGGTACCCAACGGTTGTGTGGACTATAGAAAGGTTAATGCAGTTACAAGAACAGACTCTTATCCTATCCCACATTTGGAGGATTGCATTGACAGTGAGGATTGCATTGAGAAAGTGGGACAATCGGCTTTTATTTCAAACTGGATTTACTTAAAAGGTTACTGGCAGGTACCTTAATCCGAAAGGGCAGAGGAGATTTCAGCTTTTGTGACTCCAGATGGTATATACCAATTCAAAGTTATGCCATTTGGCATGGAAAATGCCCCAGCCACATTTCAACGGTTAACTAACAAAGTTGTTTCAAGATTACCAATTGTGCGATATATACATAGACAATCTGGTAATTTTCAGCCAGACATGGAAGGAACATTTGAAACATCTGATGGAGTTATTCGATCACCTTCAGGAGACAGTTTTGGTGATAAACCTAGCCAAAAGTGAATTTGGAAAAGCCCAAGTCACTTTCCTTGGCCATATAATTGGACCAGGGTCAAATGGTCGCACAGGATGTGAAACCAACAGTTTTATTGAGGTGTTTCCGATACCCTCAAGACGAAGGGAAATAATGCGATTTCTTGGCATGAGTGGATTTGTTCGAACATTGGTGAAATATTTTTGTAGCATAATTGCTCCACTGATGGACTTGCTCAAGAAACGTAACAAATTCTAGTGGACAGCGGAGTTTCAACAGGCATTTGACGGCTTGAAAGCTGTGATAACCAATGCTTGTGTTGGAGAATTACAAGGGACTCTGATCAGATTGAACTAAAGTATCTGACTTTAAAGAGAAATGCCGAAGCGTAGAGAAATGAATGGATCGTGGAGAGACCTTCTTGCTCAAAGAGACTGTCGATCGGGAAGGATTACAGGTGGAGGAAGAAGAACAAAAATGGACTATATTATTGTACTTGTTTGCGTGTATTGTTTTTTTTGGGAAACAAAGTATATTTACTGTGTGCATTTCTTCAAGGATAGTGAAAAATGAAACCATCTTGAAGTTGATGGGTTTTTTTCCTTGGGGAGGGGTCATGTGAGAGTACCTTTAAGAAATGTACCTTAAGAAATGGGTGTTTATTAATGGGTGTGTATATAAATATCTGTAGTAAAAGTACTTTTAAGAATGGGTGTTTACTACTGCAGTGATGTCAGTGGGTGGAGCTGGGCTGTCTCAGTTTTTTACTTTTGTTTTAGGCTGTTTGCTCCAGGGTGTGTTTTAGTTTCGTTTTCAGTGTTGGAGCTGAAGCCAGACAGAGCAGGTGTACTGTTGATCTCTCTGCCATAAAGAGACTATCCCTTGATCATTTAGTGAATTCAGAATTATAAATGTTTTCAGTTGTGACTTTAACCTGATGTGCTTCTGATACAGATTTTGTTTTTAAGTCTCATGGATGTTAAAAGGAAAGCTTAAAGGATTACTTAGTGTTGTATTCTTTGGGGGTTGTATTTGAATTAATGGTTGCCAAGATGTTCACTATGTTTTAAAAAGGTTAACTTGAGTTCATAGAATAAAATTTGTTTTACTTTGAAAAATACTTTTCCATTTCTGCTGTACCACACCTGTAGAGTGAGCCGTGTGTTCCCCATACCACAATCTATTAAAAGTTGTGGGTCAGGTGAACTCCATGATATACTTTTGGTGTTCTCTAAACCCTGGCCCATAACGGATGACGCCAAAACGGTACACTAACATTAATCCACCCCAACCCATTCTTTCTCAAAGTCAGTCGCCTCCTCTGGTGTATTAAAATAATCATCTTTGTTCTTGAATGTGACCCATAGTTTTGCCGGGTACAGCATCCCGAATCGAACTTTGCTCCTAAAAGTGCCACCTTAGCCTTGTTAAAGCCCAAATGGGCCCCAATGTCCTGGTAATATGCATATGGGGTGACCCTCCCAGCTACAGTCTTGCATGGACTTTGCCCACCACAAAATCCGCTCTTTCTCCAACTACTTGTGCAACGGAATGATTACCACCGGTGGTCGATCCTCTGCTTCTGCCGCAGTAACTGGTGGGCCCAATCCACCTCCTGGGGCTTTTCGAAGATCCTCCTCCCTGACCAGCTTCCCAAGCATCTTCGCCAAATATTCAGTGGTACTCATGCCTTCGACTCCTTCCAACAGTCCAGCTATCCTCTGATTCAGTCATATGGATCAATTCTCCTGGTCGTCCGCCCTGGCCTCAACTTTGTGCACCACCTCCTCCAACATTAATGTGGAGATGCAGGTTAGACCTGTTGGACTTTAACCTGGTGTTGTAAGACTTCTCACTGTCCTCCGACATTGTTATCTTTGCTTCCAGAGACATGATCTTGTTGCTGTGAGAAGAGACTTGGTGTTTTTGAGTCTGGATGACTCCACTCAGACAAGCCTGTGTCTTCACTCAGCACCCCTGTGCTCATGGAGCAACATCAATCAATGGCTCAGGAGGGGTTCTGGTGTGAGGTGTTCCGGAGGGTGAACGCCTCCACCTCTTGTGCGAGTTTGGAGCTGAGACAGCTGAAGGTGGTATATAGAGCACACCTTACAAGGGCGAGGGTGAGCCGGCTCTTTGAGGGGTTAGAAGATGTGTGTGAATGTAGCGGGGGGGGAAGGGGAAGGAGGGGGGGGGGGGGGGAGAAGGGAAGGAGGAGGAGGGGGGGGGAAGGGAGGGAGGAGGGGGGGGAAGGAAGGAGGAGGAGGAGGAGGAGGAGGGGGGGGGGGAGGGGAGGAGGAGAGGGGCTGCTGTCCAAAGCTGGAAGTTTACTGGAAGAAGATTTTTAGGGTAATATCTAAAGTGGTGCACGTGAAACTGGGCCTGGGCCCTCTGGAGGCCGTATTCAGGGTCTTGGACCAGCCGCGGTTGTAAACGGGTGCGGAGGCAAATGTTGTAGCCTTCGCCTCATTGACCGTCCGAAGGCAGATCCTGTTATGGTGGAGAGGTCTCCGCCTTGGCGTGGCAGGGGAACTGCTGGAATTCTTGACTCTTGAGAAGGTCAAATTTGAACTAAGGGGAAGGATGGAGGGGTTCTATAATTCATGGGTGTTATTCGTTATGCACTTTTGAGAATTGGATTACATTGAACATTAGTGGGGCTGGGAGGGTTGTGGGGGGGAGGACTGTATGTGATAATAGTGACTACGGGTGATTCCTGATTCCTTTTTGTTGTTTGTTTATGTTGACGTGTGGACTAATGTTTGGTGGGAGGATGGGATCGTTATTGATATGGGGATTGACATTGCATTTGTTACTGATTTATTATTTATTGTTGGTGTAAATTTGGGAGAAAATGTGAAAAAGGAGAATAAAATTATTTTTAAAATTTAAAATTCCCATTTTTGATTTCAAATCTCTGGACTCTTCTCATCCCACCTCGCGTCTCTGCCAACCCCACAATCCTTTGTGCTCAACAAGTTGTGGTGTTAAGGATCCTCAATTTCAATTACTCCACCATTAGTACTTGTGTCTTCAGCCACCGTCTGCCTCTCCTTCCTTAACTCCTCAAAATAAGTGTCTAATTTTGTTTTATTACAGAGTTTTGCTCAGAAGTACTAATAAATTAATTGCTGTTAATGTAAATATATCTGTAGCCAAATTTCCAGCTGAATTAAAATCCAGTAAGTGTCCATTTTTGTTGAGCCAGATTCGAAGTTATAACATTGGGAAAAGATAGCAAATTAATAGCAAGTAAGCCAACCTAATTCCACTGCCTAATACCATCACTGCACTAAAATCACGATTCGTCACAATGATGCCACTCAAATTTATTTCCCAGAACATCAAAACTGGAGCTCTATCTCCCATTGGCTTTTAAAAGCTATGCACAATTGTGACTTGATAATTTCTTGTTCACATATCTATTCTCCATCAGCTCCAAAGTACCCTATTGTGCACCTTTTTTCCTTCTCGCTTTGCATCACTAGAAGATGCCGGAGACAAAAATGGAATTGCTGCTTCCCACATCGACATATTTTGATACATAATGATTCAACTAAGTGCCAGAATAAAAACCAACCACTACTCACTAGAAATTGAAGTTGATTACTTAAACTACCTGGAAGAACAACAACAATCTGTTAACTGCAACACCCCTGTATTAGATTTCAATAACTAATAAAACATGAAATGAAAAATGAAAATCGCTTATTGTCACGAGTAGGCTTCAATGACGTTACTGTGAAAAGCCCCTAATTGCCACATTCCGGCGCCTGTCCGGGGAGGCTGGTACGGGAATCGAACCGTGCTGCTGGCCTGCTTGGTCTGCTTTAAAAGCCAGCGATTTTAGCTGAGTGAGCTAAACCAGCCCCTTTGGATTACTACAGGCCATTAGGACACAACCGACAGTCTACATTTTTCCAGAAAACTTGACTAAATTCAATGTTGCTGAAGCAAGAGAACTGCAGTGTTTCTCAAGCAAGAGAACTCCAGTGTTTCTCAAGGACATGTATTTATGCAGATGACTCAAGTGAGTTTTCCTACCTCAAATAAAAACAACATGCTAATAGGCCAGAATTTACTGTTTGTTACATTTGCCCTTGCCCGTTTTAATTTCCATCAGCTCTTGTCCAGCAAGTTACTGTTAATGAGCTATCTAAACAGTGCAGGACCCTTTACAGGATAGCTGGCACCTGTGCAGCTAGGCCAAGCAATTGTCTCCCCTTCAACTAGATCAAAGAATTGGAAAAAACTGAACGAAGTCAAAATGAAAATAGGGCATGTAATGGTTAATCAAGTACAGGAAGCAAACTGATGAGGGAAAGAGAAAGTGAAAATATTTAAACTTAAATCTTCAATAATTGTGAGCAAAAGGACTAGGGTTCCACATTTTGTTTTTTTTTAAAAAGCAAGTATTGGAGGTTTTCTGGCAGTAATTGCAACTTAAATGGATATGTTTATTTCGCATCTACCATGCAAGTATAAGAGAACTTTGCAATGTTTAATAGATTTGAGTGGGGAATCCGAAAGCAAGTAGCCTATAGAGAGGCAGACCTTCGACTACAACTTCCGGTTTGTCATGCTGAATTGTGTATTTGCATTTGCTTGAATTTGGTGCATATAAGCAAGCTGTTAGTCTCATCGATCATGGCAGCAGGGTCACCATCATGCCCAAGGACATCCTGGCTTGGGGCATCCGGGGCGAGGTGGGCCTGAGCTCTGACCCTGCTCCGTTTAAAGTGAAAAATATTCTGAGTGCATTCTGGCCTCCGTTGAGCAGAGGGCAGAAGGCGAGCTGAAAGAACCATATTGCACAAACAGCAATATACAGCAAATCACAACTCCACCTTGGATTTACCGCTCATTAATCCTATTAATAAGATATCATGCTATACTCACTGTGATAGCCCTCATGGAGAATCACTTATCAATGTCTCCATGAGGCTCGTGGAGTAAGAGTTCCCATGGTAACGGGTGGCGACAAGAGTTGTGTGGAGTCAGAAACATTAGCTCTCCTCTCCACCGATTCTGTCAGACCTGCTGAGATTGTCCAGTATTTTCTGTTTTTGTTTCAGATTCCAGCATCTGCAGTAATTTGCAGAGTTTTGGATGACAAGTTTACAAAAGTTTAGAATGTGGGCCAGGAATGTGTTGGAATTGTTAAGTCTAGCGATTAACAAATGAAGGTTTCAGCTGCAGCAAAGCGGAGGCAGGGGTAAAGTGCGGTGACTTATTTAAGATTGTAATGGGTGGTCTTCATCATGGTAAGAATATGATGTTGGCAGCTCACCTCTGTCAAATATAACAATATTTTATATAGCACTTTTCAAGAGCACCTCTTGTGCTCTAGTCATTGAACTAGTTTTGAAATGCAGTTACTGTTTTAGGAAAAGTGGCATTTTGTGCACAGTAAGCTCCGACAAAGAAGCCAGAATAATGTGTTTTTTGTGTTGATTCGGGGATAATATATGCCAGGTCACTGGAAGTAACTCCCCTGCGCTTTGAAATATTGCCATGGGACCTTTCGCATCCACCTGAGCTGGCAAATTAGGTCTCGGCATCTCATCCAAAAAAATTGGAATTTTTCATGTCATAGTCATATAATTTTGACAGTGTAGCACTCTCTCTACTGCACTGGAATGTTGGCTTTTAAGTTTCTTGTGCTGAACACAGCACATGTGTCAGTAATACAACACAAGTTTCGAGCGGTCTGATTTCAGTCTTGAATAATTGCCAAGGAAAGGGATGGGGCTGGAGCTAAAGTTATGGAGTTTAGAGCAGGAACTAACTTGGGAGGAAATTTCTGCTTATTCAGTACTAAATGTTGGAGAAGCAGTTTGATTTGAACAAAGAAAAGTACAGCACAGGAACAGCCCTTCGGCCCTCCAAGCCTGTACTGACCATGCTGCCTGTCTAAACTAAAATCTTCACTTCCGGGGTCCATATCCCTCTTTTCCCATCCTATTCATGTATTTGTCAAGATGCCCCTTAAATGTCACTATCGTCCCTGCTTCCACCACCTCTTCTGGCAGTGAGTTCCAGGCACCCACTACCCTCTGTATAAAAAATCTTGCCTCTAATCCTTGCCCCTCGCACCTTAAACCTATTCCCCCTAGTAATTGACCCCTCTACCCTGGGAAAAAGTCTGACTATCCACCCTGTCTATGCCCCTCATAATTATGTAGACCTCTATCAGGTTGCCCCTCAACCTCTGTTGTTCCAGTGAGAACAAGTTTATTCAACTTCTCCTCATAGCTAATGCCCTCCATACCAGGCAACATCCTGTTAAATGTTTTCTGCATCCTATCTAAAGCCTCTAAAGCCTCTACATCCTTCTGGTAGTGTGGAGACCAGAACTTGGTGACAGTGCAGTAGAGTGCTGCATATGTGCTCTAGGAATGGTGGAGGAGAGGAGAATGAATTATGCAGTAAAGGTGTACAGTTTGCTACGTGTCTCCCCAGACAGAAAGGTGTGACTTATGAACATTTGGTTGGGAACCACTCTTTTATTTACGTCACTTTTTATTACGTATTGTACATTGCTGCAGGGGATGGAAGAGTGTCATGTATAGAGTATGTTAGTATCTGATAACTGAAATAAGGTTAATGCAAACTTGGAATTTTTTATGTCATAGTCTATGCCACTTGTTGATGCAGAAGGAAGGTTCTAGAATAATACAGAGAGATGATCCTAGAAGAAATGTGTTTTGTGCTAAAGAATTTTAAAATTTGAGACTGCCCATTTAAACCATAAGCTTAACTGATTGATTAATTCTGTAATAGTAACAAAGCACTTTTGCCCAGATCATTGGAAGATTTTCACAGTTCTGTTATATAATGTGCAAAAAATCAAACATGTGAGTGAGAAGTCATTACTCTTGTTTGGTAAGTGCAGAATGCTCAGCTGACAAATGATAAAAGTTGAAAGGGTCACCATAACCCAAAGATGAATGGGCTGCCCTGTAGTTACTCGTTGTTTCTCTTCATTATGGCCTATTTTGTTCCCACCTCCAATCAATGAGCTTTACAGTTGGTGTGCATAATTCATTATCTCCATGCTGTTTGAATGACTACCAGATTTCTCTCCCAGTAATGATGCTCAATTATGGGGGGAATAAAAGTAAAACTCGCTGCGGGGACTGAAGTCTGCAACTGGATTTCCCACCATCTCATGGGGGTAGACAATGCAGAAGGAGATTAAAAACATGCCATGAAAAGGGAGAGGTTCTCATTTCCCTTGTATTGTTATGTACTTAGCTGAACAGGTGTGTATGTGTAGTACAACTTTCAACGTTGCATGCCCAGTTGCCACCATTAATTTGAAAAATGGGAGGAGATGGCATTCTGGAATCTCCATTGATGGGAATCCCAGGGATACAGCCCCCGGATGCACAGACAGTTTTAGTTTAGACAAGCATCATTATTGGCGCAGGCTTGAAGGGCCTGCTCCTGTGCTCTACTGTTCTTGATTCTTTAAAATCACAATGGGTGGACCAAAGGAGTTGGGAAGATGTTATTTATAGACCACCTGGGAAAGCTAGACGGTCCTAAATGTTGGGGGGGGGGGGGGCAATTGGAACTTGCAAAGAAACTGGAATCACTTGTCTCATTGGCTTCACTCCTTTGGAAAAATCTGTGTAGTGAATTTTTTCTGATGTCTACATGTTAATTGCCACATACAGTTGGTGACAGATGATTTCAAGAATAGCTTTGCATAAATGAAAGCAGGCTTTTAAACAATGGTTGCTCCAAGTAAAATTACATTGGGTGTGTATTTGATGCTTAGTGGAGCAATGACCACAGTAGACGGGGGCAAAATGTTGAGATGCTGAATGGATATCTTGAAAATTAGTTTTGAAAAAGTAAGTGTTGGGTTGGGCGGTCCCGATATCTTAAACTAGGTGAATTGGTCATAAATGTGCTTCATATAATAAATGAGTGTAGGTGAAGACAGGAGGTGGTTTGAAATTACATGGAGAGGCTTCACCTTAAATGAACTGGTGCCGATGTTCTCTGATTAAATGGAGCAGTAGAGGAGAATATAAACTATATGGAGTTCAAGAATTTAAAAACAATAAAATTGAAACTAGGTGATTGAGAGGGTGAGTAAAATGGGAAGGGATAGCGTTCTGGAGATCTCTATATAATAAATCCAAATGCTTGAAACAAAGGAACTGGGAAGATGTCATTTATAAGGATCAAAATGGGGGGGTGGGGGGGGGGGGGTGCAGTTGCAACCTGCAAAGCACTTGTGAAGCAAATTGTTACTTGCTAAAAATGTATTCCAGATAATTTTCCTTAAGAAAACATGGAGCAGTTGATATGTCAATGGGCTGTAAGCTCGAAATAGTGTCCTGGTAGAATGGGGGCATCTTGGGAATAGTAGCCATTTTTTTTGAATTTGTTACTGGAGCAACAAAAGATTGAGTTGTACAAGGCCAATTGTAGAGCACTAAGTAATGAATTAATCAACAGTGGGAAAGATTTATGGTGAAATCTGTTCAAAAGTTAATCGTAAGGGCGGCATGTGGCGCAGTAGGTGCACTGGGACTGCAGCGCTGAGGACCTGGGTTCAGATATCCGACCCTGGATCACTGTCCATGTTGAGTTTGCACATTCTCCCCAGGTCTGCCTGGATTTCACCCCCACAACACAAAGATGTGCAGGTTAGGCAGATTCGCCATGCTAAATTGCCCCTTAATTGGGAAAAAAAATAATTGTGTCTCTAAATTTATTTTTTTAAACGTTAATGGTATATAGGTTGTTGTGGTAAGGGCTTATATTTGATGTCCGGGCTTAAAATGGAGACATGGGATCATACAACACATGGAGACTAGGTATTGGTGGTGTGGGGTAGGGACTTATCGTTGGAGTAATATTTTATGTACATCAGGAAAATGAATTGAAGGAATAGATGGGCTTTTTTTTAACGTTGTTTGTGGGGTGAGCGAGACCGGTAAGGCCAGCATTTGTTGCTTATCCCATGGGTGGCAGTGGTTAGCACTGCTCCCTCAACGCCAGGGACCCAGGTTCAATTCTGCCCTTGGGTAACTGTCTGTCTGTGTGGAGGGTAACTGTGGAGTTTGCATTTTCTCTCCATGTCTGCGTCGGTTTCCTCTGGGTGCTCCGGTTTCCTCCCACAGTCCGAAGATTTGCAGTTTAGGTGGATTGGCTGAGATTTAAAAATTGCCCCTTTGTGTCCAAAGATGTGTAGGTGGGGTTACGGGGATAGGATGGGTAGGTGGGGTTATGGGGATAGGATGGCTAAGTGGGCTTGGCAGGGTGGTCTTTCAGAAGGTCAGTGCAGATTCAATAGGCTGAATGGCCTCCTACACTAGGGATTCTGGATTCTATGATTTTATCACTCCTCCTAAATGTCCTTGAAAAAATGAAGAACCATATTTGACATTTACAGTCCATCTGGTGTAAGCTCTGCAGTGCTATGACTTTTCTGTAGCAAATTAGCACAACTGAATGGCTTCCAAGCCATGTCAGAATACAGTAAGAGTCAACCGGATTGCTTTGGACCTGGAGTCACATGTGGGCCAGACCAGGGTAAGGAGGGCAGATTTATTTCCCCAAAGAACATTAGTGAGCCAGATGGATTTTTACAACAATCTGATAGTTCCATGCCATCAGTCCTGACACCAGCTTGTTTAGTTCTGAATTTATCAATTTATTCATTACCACTCTCTCACCATTCCCCAAGTAGAGAGCACCCTTTTTGTTTTGCTAAAATGAACGATGCAGGGGAGAAAACATACCAGCAAGAGAGATTAATGAAAGGGCAAAATTTCTAGGGCTTGGTATGATGTGCAGAATTTGTGGTGAATAGCCACATACCATTGTCCAGAGATGTATTTAGGCCCAGTATTTAAAAAACAAAAACAACAATAAGTAAGGACTGGGTGCATTGCTTAAAATCCCAGATTGTTGGATTATAGAGCTGATGTGTTGGGACGGTACTAACAATCGTCACAACGGTCTATTAAATATCGGTGGGGAAAACTGTTGGTCATCGGAGGCAGAATAGGTGAGCATTTGGAAAAGCATAATGGTCGGCAAGAGTCATCTTAGTTTCTGAGCCATTGATCATGTCTAACTTATTAAAATGGTCAGAAACCCAAGAATGTGCAGCAGGATGAACCTGGCATTTAAACACTTTTGGGTAATTGAGAGTTTAGAGTGGATTTAAAAGATCTCCAGGCACCATCTGAAGAACAGGGAAATGGGCAATTAGTAAATGTGCAGATCTTGAGAAACAGTGGGGGATATTTGTGATCGTGTTTGAGGAGCTGTTCATCGCAGGGAGAGGGGGGGATGAAAAAGGGAAAAATCTGTACAGACTGTATAGTTGATTGTTGGGAAGTATTGTTTCCTGGGGTGTTTATTTGCTGTAACCTGTTTTGATACATGTTTGTAATAAAACACATTTTTTTAAAAACAAGGTAAATGTGCACATCAGTTTTTTTTATATTCCTAGTTCTCCGGTTTGTTTCCTCATAGTTTGAGTCTGTGGTTTTTAATAACTGAATGCTATTGGAGCTGATGCTCTGCATTGACTTAATAGTCTGTTTATAGTTTTCTGGGATTTTTGTGATTTTGATTTAAATTTATCAAACTTCGTGTCCATTATCAAACTTGATGTCTATTGAAGACTCACCGATTTTATTTCTTTTTTAAAAAAATAGAATAATAGAATCCCTACAGTGCAGAAGAAAGCCATTCAGGCCTGCACTGTTCCGATAAGGTACCCTACCTAGGCCCTATTGCTGCAACCCCACCTAACCGTTGGACACTAAGGGGCAATTTAGCATTGCCAATTCACCTAACATGTACACCTTTGCATTTCCTTATCAATGTGCTTTGTTTTCATGTTAGCCCACAACATACCAGATGTACCAGGTTGAAGATTAGAACTTATTCACATTTGGGATAGTAACAGAAAAGAAGGTAGGTGTCTTGGATTTTATTTGAGTTTGGCAGCAGTGTTTTGGGGGATCGGAGGTTCACAACACCATGAATTCCACTTGAGTTGAGGGTACCGTGACCTGGCAGGACTAGAGAGCGGGTTTCTGGGTAGGACACTTGCTGGGGTTTGGAGCACTGCAATGATTGGAGGGACGTCATGTTTGGAGGGGAGGACACCCTTGACTGGTTGAACTGTAGGAAGTCCCAGGAACTGTAGGAAGCTCCTCTTGCTGAGGAGCACTGTGGAGGAAAGGATAGTCTCCTGCATGTAAAGATCCTTTGGGTACAGGACCATGAAGGGATGGATAAAGAAAGGGCCCTTAGGAGCAGTTGTGTGGGAAATATTGGAGTAACTTATGCTGATTTCACTAACTGCATTGGTAGGGAGCAAGAAACAACAATAACTTGAAGTTATAGCTCATGGAATAAAAGGAACAGTAACAATGTGGATGAAAATTTGGCATAATAGAAAGCCGAGTAATGGTGAATGGATGTTTTTGGGTTGCTGAAAATTTGTCGATGTGTTCTGCGGTAGGCCTTGGGACCCTTGCGTTTAGAAACCTAGAAAGCAGGAGTAGACCATTTGGCCCTGCAAGCCTGCTCTGCCATTCATTATGATCATGGCAGCTGTTCCTGCCTTTCCTTACACCCCCACCACCAAGCAACCTTTGATCCCTTTAACCCCAAGTGCTATATCTAATCCCTTCTTGAAAACACAATGTTTAGGCCTCACTACTTTGTGGTCGAGTATTCTACAGACTCTCCACTCTTCGGTGAATAAATGTTTCCTCCTCTCAGCCCTAAATAGTCTACCCCATATCCTCAGACTGACCCATGCTTCTGGACTCCCTCTGATGTATATTAATGATCTAGATCTTGGTGTGCAGGGGTCAATTTCTCAAGTTTGCACATGATACAGAACTTGGAAGCATTGTAAATTGAAGAGCATGGTGTAAAACCTCAGAAGGACATGACGAGTTGGTGAAGTGGGCAGCTAGATGGCAGATGTAGTTCAATGCTGAGAAGCGTGAGGTGGTTGCATTTTTGTAGGAAGAACATGGAGAGACAATATAAAATGAGGTGTAAAATTCTTGGGGTGCAGGAGCAGCGAGACCTGGGTGATAAATTGGCGAGGTTGGATCTGTTCTTGGAGAGAAGGCTGAGAGTAGATTTGATAGATGTTCAAAATCTTGAGGGGGCTGGACAGATGGGGAGAAATTGTTCCCCTCAGACAAAGAGGGCACCCTCTGACCAAGAGAGCACTTGAGTTTTTTTTTAGATAATTTGCAAAAAAAGCAAATGCAATGAGGGGGAAAAGTATTTTCTTATGACGAGTGATTCGGGTCGGGAATGCACTACCTGGTAGGGTAGTGCAGGCAAGATCAATTGAGGCATTCAGGATATAGGTGGTTATTTGAGTAGAAATAATGAGTATGGGAGTAAAGTAGGAGAATGGCACTAAGTTATAGTGTTCATTTGGTGAGCTGGTGCAGACACGAAAGGCCAACTGGCCTCCTGCACCATAATTCTATGAGCAACTCAAAGAATCTTTCAGTTGCTCCCAGTCTAATTCTTGATTTTCCACAACCCTTTGTGTGAGGAAATGCATTTTGCTTCTGTGTTTTAAAATGAAGTTGCCCTGTTTTGGATTTTCGCAGGAAATAGCTTCTCTGTGGCTGTTGAACCTATTTATTTTAAATACCTTGATTTGTTTGCCCTTGTCCCTCCCAAGCCCCAGATTAATCTTTTGTATTCAAAGGAATATGAGCCAAGTTTACTGTCTTGATATTCTGGTGAAACTGCCTGTGCCCTGTTCAAAATCCTTTTAAACTGTGCAGAAGGCAACTATTAGACCCACAAGTGACTATTCTAGACCAACCAAAGTGGTTCCACATCACTGCTGCACAATGTTTGTAGTTCGGCTACAATTGTTGCCAAGCCATGATGTTTTTAGACTTTAAAGTTGAATGAATTTGAGGCACTGTGCAAACAGTGGGTGTTGGTTGCCTATCAATGACTTGACCAAGCACGGGGTTAAACCAGTCAAACAGCTTGCTGGTACTGTTTTGCATTGTTCTGAAATGGTTGCTAGTTGTAAATGGCCAATGTGATTAACAAGGGACTGATCTAAGCATAGAAAATAGGAGCAGGTGTAGGCCATTTGGTGCTTCGAACCTGCTCGCCATTCATTATGATAATTCCTGATCATGCAAAGTAACCTGTTCCCACTTTCCCCCCCCCCCATATCCTTTGATTCCTTTATCCCCAAGAGCTATATCTAACTCTTCTTCTTGAAAACATACAATGTTTTGGCTTCAGCTTGTTTCTGAGGTAGCAAATTTCACAGGCTCACCACTCTCTGGGTGAATACATTTCTCATCTCTGACCTAAATGGTTTACCTTGTATCATTAGTTGGTGACCTCTGGTTCTGGACTCCCTTGCCACTGGGAACATCCTTCCTGCATCTATCCTGTCTCATCTGGTTAGAACTTCAAGAGGTTTCTATTGAGACCCCCTCATTCTTCTGAGTTCCAGTGAATACAATCCTAACCGATTCAATCTCTCCTCGTATGTTAGCCCTGCTATCCCAGGAATCCAGTCGGGTAAACGTTTGCTGCACTGACTCTATAACAAGAACATCCTCCTCGGATAAGGAGACCAAAACTACACTATTTCAGGTGTGGTCTTACCAAGGCCCTGTATAATTGCAGTAAAACCTCTCGCTATGAAGGCCAAAATATCACAGAATCACTGAGTCTGCACTGGCACATTAAAAACACCTGACCTGCCCACCTAATCCCATTTGCCAGCACTTGGCCCATAACCTTGAATGTTATGATGTGCCAAGTTCTCATCCACTACCACTCTCCCAGACCGTGCATTCCAGACTGTCACCACCCTCTGGATAAAAACGTTTTTCCTCCAATCCTCCCTAAACTTCCTGCCCCTCACCTTGAACTTGTGCCCCCTCGTTACTGACCCTTCAACTAAGGGCAACAGCTGCTCCCTATCCCTGGGTCAGTGCTCCTTATAATCTTGTTCACCTCGACCTAGTCGCCGCTCGGTTGTTCGCTGCAGCCTATCCAACCTCTTTTCATGTTCCATCCGAGACAACATCTTAGTGAATCACCTCTGAACCCCTGCAATCGCAATCCTTCCTATAATGTGACAACCAGAATTGCACACAGTACTCAGCTGTGGCCTCCCTAAAGTTCTATGTAACTTCAACACGATCTCCCTGCTTTTGTAATCTATGCCTCGATTTAAAAAAAAAAGGCAAATGCCCCATATGGCTTTTTCACCATAACCTGCCCTATTGCCTTCAAAGATCTGTGGACAAACACTCCCACGGCCCCTCTGTTCCTTGGAACTTCCCAATGCCATTCATTGAATACTTCCTTGTCAAAATACTCCTTCCAAGTGTATCATCTCTCACTTTTCATTCTTATCTGCCCATTTGATCATTTTTTTAATATAGATTTGGAGTGCCCAATTCATTTTTTCCAACTAAGGGATAATTTAGTGTGGCCAATCCACCTACACTGCACATCTTTGGGTTGTGGGGGTGAAACCCATGCAAACACAAAGAATGTGGGCAGCATAGTGGGCAGCACGTTCTCCCTGTGTGCGCATGGATTTCCTCCGGGCGCTCCGGTTTCCTCCCACAGTCCAAAGATGTGCAGGTTAGGTGGATTGGCCATGCTCAATTGCCCTTTTTGGGCCTCACGGTAGCATGGTGGTTAGCATCAATGCTTCACAGCTCCAGGGTCCCAGGTTCGATTCCCGGCTGGGTCACTGTCTGTGTGGAGTCTGCACGTCCTCCCCGTGTGTGCGTGGGTTTCCTCCGGGTGCTCCGGTTTCCTCCCACAGTCCAAAGATGTGCGGATTAGGTGGATTGGCCATGCTAAATTGCCCGTAGTGTAAGGTTAATGGGGGGATTGTTGGGTTACGGGTATGTGGGTTTAAGTGGGGTGATCATTGCTCGGCACAACATCGAGGGCCGAAGGGCCTGTTCTGTGCTGTACTGTTCTATGTTCTATAGTGGTTAGCATAATTGCTTCACCGCTCCAGTGTCCCAGGTTTGATTCCCGGCCTGTGCAGAGTCTGCACGTTCTCCCTGTGTGCGCATGGATTTCCTCCGGGCGCTCCGGTTTCCTCCCACAGTCCAAAGATGTGCAGGTTAGGTGGATTGGCCATGCTCAATTGCCCTTCGTGTTGGGTGCGGTTACTGGGTTAGGGGGATAGGGTGGAGGTGTGTGCTTGGGTAGGATGCCCTTTCCAAGAGCCAGTGCAGACCCGATGGGCCGAATGGCCTCCTTGTGCACTGTAAATTCTATGATTCTAATGTGCAAACTCCACATGAACAGTGACCCAGAGCCGGGATCGAACCTGGGACCTCGGTGCTGTGAGACAGCAGTGCTAACCACTGTGCCACCATGCTGTTCTCCCCCCCCCCCCCCAAATTTGACCATCCTATCTATATCTTCTGTAACCTAAGACACTCAGCCTCACTGTTAACCACCCAGCCAATCTGTGTTATCCGCAAACTTACTGATCCTACCCCTCCATTCTGTCATCTGTTATTTTATATAAATGACAAATAATAGGGGACACAACACTGATCCCTGTGGTACGCTACTGGACACTGACTTCCAGTCATTAAAGCAGCTGCCTGACATCTCTCTCTGTCCTCTACAGCTAAACCAATTTTGAATCGATCACATCAAATTGCCCTGTATCCCACATGCATTTGTCTTGTTTATAAATATCCCATATGAGACCTTTGTTAAAGGCTTTGTTGAAATCCATTTGTTGAAATCCATTTAAACTACAGGAACTTCTCTACACACCTGGTCATATCTTCAAATTCAATCAAATCTGTTGGCCATGACCTCCTTCTTCTAACAAAGCCATGCTAACGGTCCCCGGTCAAACCTTGCTTTACCAAGTGTAGAGATCCTCTCCTTCAAAATTTTCTCCCAATAGTTTCCTTATCATTGACTCGCTGGTCGGTAGTTCCCTGGCTTATCTCTACAACCTTTCTTAAATAGTGGGACCACATTAGCTGACACCTCCCCGGTTGTCGGAGAGGAATAAAATTTTGGTCAGAGCCCCTGCACTCTCCTCCCACAGGAGCCTGAGAATTCATCCGGACCTGGAAATCTGTTCACTTTTAAGCCTACCATTACATCCAATACCTTGTCATTGCCATTCCCTATGCCAATTTGCTCAAGAACCTCAGTCTCTCTCCCCGAGTTCCCTAGCTGCTACCACATTCTCTTAGGTGAATATAGATATATATCTCTGGTCATCCATGGTTCTCTGGGCTTGATCTCTCTAGGTTAATAGGAAGGAGTGACATGTTTGGCCTGTACCCTCCCCATTTCTTTTTCGAATGCCCCTACTGCTGTTTGGTAGATTTCCCCACAAGTAACTCTTTGCAGTCTACCTTGGCCTTCACTAAAATCCCCCCCCCATCAAAAACCCTTTTTTTTTTTGCAACTTGTCTAATTTTGTGTCCATAACAAGCTTAAATTGTAGCATGCTGTGGTCACTATCGCTAAAATGCTCCCCCACCAACACATGAACCACCTGCCTGGCTTCATTCCCCAGAATTGGGACGAGCACCACTCCATCTAAGCCCTGAACGATGACTATAATGTTGGGAAAGTTGAAATCGCCTAATATAACTACCCTATTTTATTTTTGCACACCTATTTGCTCCTCAATTTACCAGGGTTTATAATAAACACCTAGCAATTTATTCCTAAACTCTCCTACAAAGCTTAATACGATGCTCCCTCCAATATATCATCTCTCCTTACTGCAGTATTGACTCCTTAACTAATATAATGCCTCCTCCTTTTTACCCCCTCCTCTGTCTTGCCTGAAGGACACTCGGATCTCATTGCACATTAATCTCTCAATCTATAACCATTCAGAAAATGGCTGATATTCCAAATATTCTCCAAACGATGCTCCTGTTATATGGCATTTTGCTGAGATTTCCTGTACCAGAACCAAAATTACTGCAATGCTGTTACTGTGGGCTTGATCTCGACAGTATTGATGCAAAACCCATTTTGGGGGTTGTCCATATTGTGAATCTTCTCTAGGTACCGCAGCTATTGAGAGGCCCGTTCTTGATCTGTCCATTTTAAAGTTTGCTGGTATCAGAGATATCCCTTCCAGTTGCTGGTTGGAAGGAATGCACAATAATTTGAGGGTACATTGACCTGAGCTATCCTTCTCCATAGTGGTGCAGTGAGTGTATAAGAGAACTTTTATGATTGCTAATGATCGGTATTACATTTTATGCTTGCATTTGACAATTGTAATACAGTTTTATTTCTGATCCTTTCCAACTTAGCAGTTTGGATGCTTGTTCTCCGTAACACTATTCTAAATATAATTGATTTTTAAGAAACTAATTGAAGCTTTAACAACAGCAGTTACACATTTAACACTTGCAATATTAAATGGAGCAGGTGGTGCATGCCTGTGTGTGCTTGTGCTATGTTACAGGTTCCCACATTGCTTGTATGGAAAGCAAACGGGTCAGCATACCTGCACAAGCATGCTAAATGCAATCTTTTTGTGGTTGCTAATTACAAAATACCCCTTATCTAATTATGATGTTGAGAGTTCATAAAATCTAGTCATAAAGGAGTAACTATTAGAGTGGGAAGCTTAAGAAATCCAGTTACACCCAGTATGGGCTGTCTGAAAAATACCTTGGAAATGATCTGTCCCAAGGAGATGTCAAACATTGAGTGACACCTAGGACTTTGACATTCTAACTTTATTGGTCTCTGTGCTCACTGGGTTTGGGTGTGGCCAAAGAGAGTTCTTTGGCCCCTGAAAGCACGTACACAGGCATTCTTAATGTTATGTGCCAAAATATTGCGCACAAGCTGGTAGATAAAGGTGCATGACGCACCTAATAAGTTAATTGTCTTTTCCTCCACTTGAGCAATTGTGAATAGGCTACAATTCTCTGGGGTGAGGAGGTGGTGTGTTCTTTTGGTAATAAATTGGCACATGCCAACAGTGATTGAAAATATTGGAACTTGGGGAACTTTTTTATATTGTACCCTATTCCATTCATGTAAACTTGGTACCCAATTCCAGTCATGTAAACATGTCTTAAAACATACTGACTTGCTTGTGGTATTGGTTAATTGGGTATAGTGGATCTATTTTAAATAAAACAACTTGAGCTTTCGGTCCCATATTAATTAATTTACTTTCACCTCCAAACAGCAAGACACAATCCACATTCGAGCTTGGGCTGATGTGCAGCTCTGAACTCTTACACCGGCTTGAAATATTAACTTTTCTTTCTCCATAGATGCTGCCAGACCTGAGTCTTTCCAGTGTTTTTTTTTTTGTTTTTATTCCAGTGATGTAAATGTTAACTTCAGTTTGCTTCAGAGACTTGTTCTGTACCAGATTCAAATTACAGGTTAAGAATATATTTCAACTGCAGAGTATTCTCTAAATAGGATATTTGATCTGGAGCCATTCATGATTCACTTGCCACAAGTGATTTCTGGTCAGTGCCTTGATTTTGGGGTAGAGCTCATTCCATCAATTGTACCCTAGATGGTCTTTACAGTATAAACTATTTCCAGTGATTTCACAGTGAAGCTCACCACATCTGCTCCCAGCCATGCCATGCATTCTCAATTACAATGTCCTCTTTTAAGTGCTTGTCATGTCATATAATTTGAAATTTTTGGAGACCCTTTTATTTAGCTTGCTTTCATAATCAAAACCATAAACCACTTGATCTGCACTTTAAATAACACCAAGTAACCAATATTTCTGCTGAAATCTGTACCGCTAATCAAAACTCCCTGTGCCCTCTATTTTAATTACAAAGTTTAATTATGTGACTGACTCTGTATGATATCATTTTCTTTTGAAAAGTGAGGGTTTATGTTTGCACTAACATCAGTTGCAAACTTTAGTGAAATGTTCAAATGCTCAATGCACTAAAGTTGAAATGAGTAGCTTACATCTCCAATTTGGTATAATCTGGGCAGCTTCAAAACCTATACCTGGTTTATTTTGCTTGTGGTATTGGTTTAATAGGGTATCATGGCCAAATGGGCTTTTGGTCCCAAATTAATTAGTTTACTTGAATGCTTCACCTCAAAGTAGCAAGACCTGAGCAACATTAAGTTTGGGCTTGTGTGTGACATGAAAGTTGCCAGTATTAGCCAATGACCATCTTCAACATGAATAGAACTACTTTCCCCATGTAGTTCAACAACATTGCAATTGCTTCTGATCTTGAAACATTAACTCTTTGCTCTGCACATATACTCCATGACCTGAGCGTTTCCACCGTTTTCTATTTGTATTTCTGACTTCTGTCATTTGTTTTTGTAAAATTATAGCATGTGAAGATGGTTTGAGATTCACTCTTTACTTTACTTAGTTTTCAATTTAGATTGCTGTGGCGATTAGCAGAGGCAAAATGCATAATTCCAAATCATTTAAAAGGTCTGCATTTTTTTGATTTGATACCTTGAATTATATATTCTATTGGAAGGGTTAAGTAACAGCAATAATGCCATGCACAGTACCAACTTGAGTCAGCAGTGGTGACATGCATTGAACTTTATACCCATGATGCTACAAATTGATGCAGTTCAGCCAGTGGCTTGAAGTCCATTCTGCACCACAAGTGAGGTTGCATTGGCAGATCTTGTAACATTGTAATCTCCTGTATCTGAATTGATGTCAACTTGTATTTGATATAATTCAGTGTAGATCTGAATTGAATTAACATTTATAGCTCCGATTTCTTCCGGCATGTGTTAAGAAATGCTCCACTTTCTTGGACTGTTTCTAAGTTGACCAATTCAGGACAGAGCTCTTGTGTACGTGCTTGTAAGCACGTTTCTGAAGAATCTGGCACCCAAATGTGTGATTCATAGCCTGCAGAATAACTAAAACTGTTTCCTGATGTGAATTGCACTCTGAAGCTATTGATTCCTGACCCAGTCTACAGCTGATGTCAACGCTTCCTGTTTTCATGTTTGTTGTTGAATATTGTGCGTTTATTGCTCTTCTCTCGTCATTCTATCACTGAGATGGTTGGCTGTCTCACTGAGCCAATGTTGCCCCTGGCATGATGGTCTTTTCACAATGGTGTTAGGTAGGAAATTGAATATTAACTAGCAGCAATGAGGAAATGTCTACATACTGCCAGGTTTGTGACTTGGATGTGACCGTGCCCATATAGAAAGGGTTGGTATTTGTCTTGTCAGGGCATCATTGCTTCTTCACACCGTTTTGAAGTGAAGTTAACCAGTATACAGAGACACTCCATAAACAGACTAGTTTTTATTTGATAATTAAGGGGCAATACTGTCTCTCTTCAGGGCATTCCATATTGAATCAAGGCATTCAGATAGTGGCCAAATATTAAATATTTTTTAAATCAAATTACATTTTCAAATTTATTAGATCAACTAGTGGATCTTTCACTCTAAACTCAATGCTATCAGGTGTTCCCGTTTCAGCAAACACTGGGATAGAATTTTCTGTAACATGACTGTGAATTAATTTATGGATTAAAATTCCATACATTCCGATACTTCAGTTTAATGGCCAATTTTAACATTTTCGTACTAATGTAAACAATTATCAAAAGTAACAGCCACAAAAATCGAAGAGGAAAAAGCTTGCATTTATCTGGTATCTTTCACAACTACAGGATGTTCCAAAGTACATCATTGGTTGTAAAGCACTTTTAACGAGCCATTACTATTGTTATGTGGGAAACTTCAACAGAGAATTCCCGCACATCTAGCTCCCACAAACAAGACCAGACCGGATAATATATTTTATTGATTTCATTTTTAAAAATAAATTTTAGAGTACCCAATTCATTTTTTCCAATTAAGGGCAATTTAGTGTGGCCAAACCACCTACCCTGCACATCGTTGGGTTGTGGGGGGGAAAACCCATGGAAACACAGGGAGAATGTGCCAGATGCTCACGGACAGTGACCCAGAATCAGGATTGAATCTGGGACCTCAGTGCCATGAGGCAGCAATGCTAACCACTGTGCTACCTTGCTGCCCCCGTGGTTTCTTTTTGAATTGAAAAATAAATATTTGCAAAGATTCTAGTGAGAACTCGCCTGCTCTTTGGAATAGCAATGTCCATCTGAAGGGACCATTGGAGCCTTGCTTTAATGTCCCTGTCAAAAGACAGCGTCTAGGACTGTAGCACCCCCTCAGTACCCAGGGTCAGCCCAGTTATGGGTTTTGAACACTACCTTCCACTGAAAGTGCCACCAACAGTCGAGAAGGGGTGCCTTTTGATTTTTATTTTGATGTTTGCATGTGATTGTCTAGAGCTTTTAACTCAACTAGGTTCTACATCATTAAACTGCAACAAATACCTGCATTTATATAGCACCTTTTTTATTATAGTAAAGCATACCAAGCAGCTTTTCAGGAACATTATCAAATTGTTGAGCATGATGGAAAACGTTTTGTGTGAGCACGTGTGTGTGTGTGTCCCAGCTAAAGGAAATATGCCATCATTTGTGTTTCTCCTCTTACAGCCAGAACTGAATAGAGTTTAGAACAGTGTTCTTCAAACTTTTTTTCCGGGGACCCTTTTTTTGCCAACCTTCGGGACCCACGCTGGCCGACCCTCACGACCCACGCCGGCTGACCTTCGCGACCCACCATTTTCTCTTACCGTTACTGCGAGAGATGAGCCTGCTTGGTCCTCGGTACTCAATACGATCAGGGCAGCCAGATGCAATTCAATAAGGCTTGCCAATCCAATCCATTTACAGTTTCCTTACTAATGCTGTTTTCTGCAATGTGTCGTAGCGGTGTGGGAAACATGTAGTAGTTTTGGCTTCGCACTCGCAATTGCCAAACTTTCAATATCTTTTGGAAAGCTTCGATTTCTTCAGAGTGCAATCATCATCCTTCCCTTGCAATTTGAGGTTCAGTTCATTTAGAATTGAAAAGATATCTGCAAGGTAAGACATTGCTAGCATCCAAGTTTCATCAGCAAACTAATCAGCCAGAGGGGATAATTTCTCGAAGAGGAAACCGTGGATTTCGTACCTCAGTTCGTAAACTCTTGAGTAGCACCTGACCCTTTGACAGCCAACGTACTTCTATGTGGAACAATAAATGTGTGTGCTCAGCCCCCATATCGGAACAGAGTGTCAAAAAGTCTGGTATTGAGTGGGCTGCATTTAATGAAATTCACAACTTTCACTTTTCCTTTCAACACCACTTCAAGATTGGAATGAATTCCTTTTGATGACAGTGCCTCACGGTGAATAAAATAATGATTCCAAACAATGTCCTGACCAGCTGCTTCCTTAATCCTTACTCTAACACCGCTGTTTTTCCCAGTCATGTTGGCTGCTCCATCACTTGTGATTCCTCTGCAATTACCCCAGTCGAGCCCGCACTTTCCAACCACAAAACTATTCAAAACTTCAAAAATTTCTGTGCCAGTCGTGTGGGTTGCTAAAGTCAGGTAGCACAGCACATCTTCAACAAATTCATTGTGCCGAACATACCTAACGTATACTAGCAAGGTTGCACAATCTGAAATGTCTGTACTTTCATCCAGTTGTATTGAGAATGCCTATGCTGATTTTAAATGAGAAATAAGCTGGGCTTCTAAATTCTCAGCAATATCAGAAATTCGGCGAGACACTGCTATCAGTAAGTGGGATGCATTTCACTTTTTCAACGAACTTCTCATCTATGACCGTATGAAATGTATCTAATGCTGCAGGGAGAATTAATCTCTGCTATAGTGTGGGGCATTTTTTCTTTGGCTACACGGTAAGCTATCATGTCAGAGGCTAATTGTACTTTGTCGTTCAATGTAACATTTCTGCTGAGGACTTCAGCTGACGATTTAAGTTCATTGCATCCTTTGAAAAAAGTCAAGAAGTTTGTCCTCTAACTCACCATGCTCAGTCTTCAAATGCCTTTGAAGTTTTGAGGGTTTTAAACTTTCATTTGCCAGCACTTCCCTGCATATAACGCACATGGGCCGTGCATCCTGATTTGCATTGGCACAATTAATAAATCCATACCTTAAAAAATCGTCTTTACATAGCTCTGTGCCTGATTTCAGTTTCTTCTTAATGGGCTGTTCACCAGAGGCCCAGGAGCTCACACCAACACTGCTTTGTCCGGCTGTGGTCTCTCCTGAGCCACTCTCTTCAGGTTTAGTTGTGAGATCCTGGCCTGTTTGTGTCTCTGGTCCTCTCTCCCTTTATAACAAAACAATCTATTTTAAATTTTACTGTCCCGTTGCTTGTTTGCTGCTAACAAAATCGTGCCAAAGCACGTGATGTCAACGTTCAGGGGGTGTGACCTGCCCTCTACCTCCCTTTAGGCAGGACGATTAGATAGATTAGGTTAAAAAAAATCTTGTCTGTGCAGCAGCCAGCTTTTAATAACGCCGGCTGCAAGTGGCCTTTGAAATGGCCGCGAGCATATTAAAAGAAAATATCGGCCACATTGCGCATGCGTGCCCGATCATTGGTGTAAACGGGCGCACATGCGCAATGCGGTCTTTTTAAAAAAATGTTCGCGGCCATTTTGAAGGCCGCTTGCAGCCCGCGTTATTAAAAGCTGGCTACTGCGGCTGATTCGTGTGATCGGGAGCGCCGCGAAGGATGGCTCTGCGACCCACCCGCGGGTCGTGCCCCCGAGTTTGAAGAACACTGGTTTAGAAAGTAAATGGCTTCAGGCAGAATGTGGTTTTATTTTCTAAAGAGTAACATAGAATCCCTACAGTGAAGGATCAGCTCTGCACTGACCCTCTGAAAGACCGCCCTACCTTACCTGCACCTCCCTAGACACCCAAGGGCAATTTAGCATTGTCAATCCACCTAACCTGCACATCTTTGAACCCAATAGTAATGGCACTTATCCTTCTGGCCCTTTTTTTACTTTTGGCACCTCTGGTATTTGAGCATTGGATACAGGGTAACTGTTCAGTCTTGGTGCTTAAATGTGTTAGATTAGGATGTGGGTTTTCCAACTGCTGTCTCCATCGCTGAAACCCCAGGGGTTAGGAGTTGGTCTCTTGAGGTCGCTGGATTTGTTGGCTCGGACTGCGGTTTGCTATTTGTTGTCTTGCTTGAATGTTACCTTTTTGTATACAGTAATACACATTGGTGGGAAAAAAAGTTCAGAAAACACCAGGTGAGGAGGAGGGTAATTGGTATTTAGAACATAGAACATAGAACAGTACAGCACAGAACAGGCCCTTCGGCCCTCGATGTTGTGCCGAGCAATGATCACCCTACTTAAACCCAAGTAACCCGTAACCCAACAATCCCCCCATTAACCTTACACAATGGGCAATTTAGCATGGCCAATCCACCTAACCCGCACATCTTTGGACTGTGGGAGGAAACCGGAGCACCCGGAGGAAACCCACGCATACACGGGGAGGACGTGCAGACTCCACACAGACAGTGACCCAGCCGGGAATCGAACCTGGGACCCTGGAGCTGTGAAGCATTGATGCTAACCACTCTACAGGTGTGGTAGAGCAGAAATGGAAAAGTATTTTTTAAAGCAAAATGATGTTTATTCTATCAACTCAAGTTAACCTTTTTTAAAACATAGTGAACATCTTAGCAACCATTAATTCAAATGCAACCCCCAAAGAATACAACACTAAGTAATCCATTAAGCTTTCCTTTTAACATCCATAAGCCTTAAAACACCTTTTACCAGAAGCACATCAGGTTAAAGTCACTACTGTTATTAGTTTTAAATCACCAGGATCGATTTACAGTCTTTAGATTACAGAGAGCGACTCTAATACACCTTCTGGCTGTGACTGCAGCTAACCAGCTCTGAAAGCGAAACTAAAACATCTTCTGCAGCAAACAGCCTAAAACAAAAGTAAAAAGCCGACACAGCCCAGCTCCACCCACTCTCTGACATCACTGCAGTAATAAACACCCATTTCTTTAAGTACTCTCTCACGACACTTTAGTTCACCCAGCTGTTAGTGCAGACATAACAACTAACCTTATCAACCCTGGACTTCCTGAGTAAGAAGCAGCAAAAGGTTCTGTTCTTGATTTTTCTTTTTGTTCCCTAAAATGTGGTTGTGAGTTTTAGATGTGGATAGAAACCGGTTTGGTGAATTTGCTCAAATTTCACTGGAGAGTAGCCATTTGGGCGAGGTTGGGACATGACTGCCAATCTCTTTTAAGACCATAAACCAGAATGAGTCAGTGCTCAGAAGAGGAAATAATTGTGGGGGCGCTGCAAAGCAGATGGTTCAATAAAACTATTAGTCTTTATCTGGATGTTTTGTTGATTGGATCATACGGGCAGTCTTTATCTGGATGTTTTGTTGATTGGATCATACGGGCAGAACCTATGACTCAACAAGCATATTGCATTTTTATCAAAGACTGCCTCACCTGGGTGGTGATTCTAGTGCAACTTTGAACAGGTGGGCCATACCATTCAATGTAACGCCACCAACAGGTTGTTTTGAGAAAGTTTGATATGGCATGTGTATTACAGTGACATGAGTGGCAGGCAGGTCTGTGTAGGTAGTTGTCATGGACAACTAGACTTGTTCAATTATGTGCTCATTTTAAGAGGCTATTGAACATGCTGAATGTATATACACAGGTGTCGGTGCTTAGAGAGATTGAAGGTTTGTTGCCATTGATGTGTAACCAGAAACTGGTCCTTTGGTTTGACTGGTTTTGAAGCTACAGTATGCTGTATATAAAATGCTTATTAACTATGCTAGTCAGTGGTTTCAATACCTGCAAGGATTGTTAGTTAGAGTTTGGTCTTTTATTAATTTACAGGATGTGGACATCACTAGCTAGGCCAGCATTTATCTTTTCCTAATTGCCTTTGTGAAGGTGATGGTGAGCTGCCGCCTTGAACCGCTGGAAGCCCATAAGGTGTAGGTACGCCCACAGTGCTGTTAGGAAGAGAGTTCCAGGATTTGGACCAGCAACAGTGAAGGAACGGCGATTATATTTCCAAGACCGGATAGTGAATGACTTGGAGGGGAACGCTGCAGGTGGTGGTGTTTCCATGTATCTGCTGTGCTGATCCTTTACTAGATGGTGGTGGTTGTGGGTTTGGAAGGTGCATCCTGAGGACCCTTAGTGAGTTCCTGCAGTGCAACTTGCGGATGGTGCACACTGCTGTCACTGTTGGTTTGGTGGACTCATCCAGGAAAGTGGGGAGTTTTCCATTACCCCTGCCTTCCCTTACTGCATGAATCCTAACTTCCTGAGCTGCTTGTGCAGCCACAGTATTTATATGGCTAGGTTCAGTTCCTGGTCGATGGTAACCCCCCAGGATGTTGGGATTCAGTGGTTAATGGGGGATTCGGTGATGGTAATGCCATTGAATGTGAAGGGATTGTTGAAATCTTGTTGGAGATCTCATTGCCTGGCACTTGTGTTGTGCGAATATTACTTGTCATTTGTTCAATCCAAGCCTGGATATTGTCCCTGGTTTTGCTGCATTTGGACATCCAATGCCTCAGTATCTGAGGAGTTGTAAATGGTGCTGAACATTGGCAATCATAGTGAACATCCCCATTTCTGAACTTCTGATGGAAGGAAGCTAATTGCTGAGGCAGCTGAAGATGTTTGGGCCTAGGTCACTGCCCTGAGGATCTCCTGCAGTGATGTCCTGGAACTGAGATGATTGACCTCCAACAACCACAGCCAATCATGGCTCCAAGCAGTGGAATCTTTTCCACCTGATTTCCATGACTCTAGTTTTGCTCGTGCTCCATGATGCCATCTCTGTCAACAACTGCTTTAATATCCATGGCAGTCATTGTCTCTGTCTCTGTGTGTGTCTGTCTCTCTCTCTCTCTCTGTCTCTCTCTCTCTCTCTGTCTCTCTCTCTCCTCCAGAATTCATCTATTTTCTCATGTTTGACTAAAAGCTCTAATGAGGTCAGAAGCAGAGTTACTTGGTGGAACCCAAACTAAGTGCCTGCGAGCAGCTTATTGCTAAGCGATTGCTGCTTGATAGCACTGTGGATGTTACGACACCCGTGGCTGCTGCACCGTCAATTCCGGCCCCATGTGCCCTGCAATTAACCAATAATTCTTATTAAAAATACCCAAAGTCTTTGGCCCTTGGCTGCCCAATAATTACAGTCACCGAGTTTGTACTGATTATTTATACTAAGAAGTATCATGAAATATGCAGTAAATAAAACTGATTAATGACAAGCTCATAATGCACTTCAACTGCCTCCACCCTCTACCCCCACACAAGATAAACCAGCACATAACAGTGGCAAGGGGTTTTAAAAAGAAAGGGTGAAGTTTAGTATTTGCTTTTTCTGGCACACTTTTTTTTCCCCTTCACAACAAACTTGCAGATTAAGTCCAAAGCAAATTACTGTGGGTGCTTGAATCTGAAACAAAAACACAATACTGGATAATCTCAGCTGGCCTGATGGCATATGTGGAGAGAAAAGGGAACTAATGTTTCGAGCCTGGATGACTTTGTCGAAGCTAGAGAACTGGGATGGGGGTCACATTAATACTGTAGTGGGGGGTGTTGAAGGATGGGGATAGATGGGGAGCCAGCGATAGCCCTATCCAGCCCAATGCTCCACGCCCCCACTACAGTATAAATCGGACCCCTTTTCCAGTTCTCTATAGCTTTGACAAAGAGTCATCCAGCCTTGAAACATTTTCCCCCTTTTTCTCTTCACAGATGATGTTAGACCTGTTGAGATTGTCCAGTATTTTCTGTTTCTGGTGCAGATTCAAGTCCTGGTTTTGCAGCTTGTAATGATCCTCTTTGTAGATTCATTCAGGGTCTCTGTTTAGGAAAATGCAGTACTCGCAGGTAGCAGGACTTGCTTTTGAGGTTTGCATTCAGGTCTCTTATCTTTCTGTAGAGAGAGCTGGTGGGTTCTGGACTCTGCCTGCATGTAGATTCATCCAGGCTCTCTGCCAGTTCATAAACACAGCCATTCTGGAGAAAAAAAAACAGGGGATAGCAGTCTTTCCCCAGGGCTGCCATAAGTCAAACTGAACCAAAATTCAACCCTGGAGCTCTGAAAAACAGTCCAGAATCCGATCCAATCACCACCTGTTATTGGGCACAGCACAGCCTTTTGTGGCCATTCATTGGATGCCCCTGCCAGAAGTATGGTACTGTTGATTGGTTAGCTCGAATGTGATACTAATCTGCACAAGAGTTTTAAAATTTCCAATTTATTTGTTTCCTGGTGCAGACTTTTCCAAGTGGTATTAAGGTTTTGGCCAGGAAAAAGAAGGCGGCATGGCTCATGTATAAACAGCTGGAATCAAATGATTCCCTGGAGGGATACAGGAGTCTACTCAAAGAAACTAGGAGGGCAAAAAGGGGGCATGAGATACTTTGGCTGAGAGGATTAAGGTGAATCCAAAGGGATTCTTCCAAGTATATTAAAAGAAATCAAATAACTGAGAATAGGACCCCTCAAGAACTGAAAGTGGACACATGTGGAACCACAGGAGATGGGCGTGGTTCTCGTTGAATATTTCTCCTGTGTTTACCGTGGAGAAAGACATGAACACTTGGGAACCTGGGAATGTTAGTGGAGATGTATTGGGGACAGTTCACATTACAGTAGAGGAGGTGATGGCCATATTTAAATGTACGAAGATGAATAAATCTCCTTACCCTGACCAGGTATATCCAAGAACACTGCGTGAGACTAGAGAAGAAATTGCGGGAGCCCTGGCTGAGATATTTGCATTATTGTTGCCAGGGGTGAGGTACCAGAATACTGGAGAGTAGCAAATGTTGTGCCCTTATTTAAGAAGGTCTGCAAGGAAAATTTGGGAATTATAGACTGGTAAGCCTAAAATCTGTGGTGGATAAGTTTACTAGAGAGGATTCTGAGGGAGAAGATATACAGGCATTTGGAAAGACTAGGTTTGATTAGGAGTAGTCAGCATGGGAGTTGTGCATGGTAGATCATGCATTACAAATTTGTTGGGAGTTCTTTGATGAAGTGACCAGAAGGTTGATGAGGGCAGTAAACAGTCTTTATGGACTTCAGTATGGCCTTTGATAAAATTCCACATGGTGGGCTGCTCTGGAAGGTTAGATCACATGGAATCCAGGGATAGTTGGCAAATTGGATATACAATTGGCTTGTCTGACTGAGGCATGTGACCAGTGGTGTGCCTCAGGGGTCAGTGCTGGGCCCATTGCTGTTTGTTATCTATATCAATGATTTGGATGAGAATGTATGGGGCATGATGGTAAGTTTGCAGACGTCACTAAAATAGGTGGTATTGCAGACGTTAACGAAGGTCATCAAAAATTGCAGCAGGATCTTGATTAGCTGGGGAAGTGGGCCGAGAAATGGCAAATAGAGTTCAATACAAGTAAGTGCTGCATTTTGGAAAGACAAATCCAGGTCAGACTTACACTGAATGGTAGAACCTTGGGGAGTACCATGGAACACGGGGACCTTCCAGGTGCACGGTTCTCTGGAGGTGGAGTCACAGGAACAGTGAAGAAGGCTTTTGGCATGCTGGCCTTCGTCGGTCAAGGCATTGAGTATAGAAATTGGGAAGTTATGTTGCAATTGTACAGTATGTTGATGAGGCTGCACCTGGAGTATGATACAGTTTTGGTTGCCTTGCTAAAGGAAAAATGTTATTAACCTCGAGTGTGTGCAGAAAAGATTTATCAGGATGTTGCCAGGACTCCAGGGACTGAGTGAATGGGAGAGATTGAACAGGCTGTTTTTTCTTTGGAGCTCAGGAGATGGAGGTATGATCTTAGAGGTGTATAAGATCATGAGAGGCATGGATAGGGTGAATGCACTTGGGGTTGGAGAACTAGAGGGCATACATAGGTTTAAGTTGGTTTAGGTTAGAGGGGAAAGCATTAATGGGAAGCTGAGGAGCAATTTGTTTACAGAGGGTGGTACGTATGTTGATTGAGCTGCCGGAGGAAATGTTTGAGGCAGGGACATTGACGACATTTTAAAAGGCATTTGGACAGATGCATGGTTAGGAAATGTTTAGAGGGATATGGGCCGGTTGGCATGGACTGGTTTGGGTTGAAAGGCCTGTCTCCGTGCTGTAGATTCTGTGATCTAAGAAGGGTGATACTCGTCTGTAGATGAGCTGACGATCCAGACAAAGTGACTGCTAGTTTCCTCTGGAAAACCTACCTCTTGAAGTAATTTTCCATCCTGCTGGATTCACTGGTGGCACCAACAGGAGTGTTGTAAAATTACACTTGCCATTCTCTCGTATTGTCAATTTTTAAATTGCTGTAGGCTGAAATATTGTGAAATATCCAGGTATTTTGTACACAGTCCCTTCATATTCTGCACCACAGATTCTCACTAACAACATCAGGATTTAGTGCCCTTGGGATAGGGAGGGGGAAATTTGGCAGGGCTCTTTTACTACTTATTGGGTCTGTTTGGTTATGGAGCATGACTTGTGTCACTAGAGGCTTGCCCATGACTATACTCAAAGGTAACCACATGTAGATCTACACTATGGGAGTTTGAGTAAGCATTGCTCATTTAATCATGTTACAAACCCTTTATTAAAGGTTTCTCTGTGTCTAAAGGCTGATTTATGAACACTTGAACTATATTGAATGTTATGTTCTGTTAAAGGATTGCCTGCTTTTTCTACCATAATGTATTATTAGAACTATTACAACATGACTGCTGTCATTTTCCCTAAACCTCGGCAGGAAATAGTTTTCTGTCTTGTCTTGTGCCTGAATAGAGTACTTTTTTTTTTGTGTACTCCATTCTGGCTTCCAAAAATATCTTGTGCTTTTGAAGAGAGTATTAAGTGAAGTAGCAAATAAACTTCAATGTTTTGACAAGATTTCCAATGTGTTTTTATTATATATTATATATCTAAATGTACACTTTGATATTTATTCAGCACAAACTCATTGCCAACAGTTCAATAATCACCACATTGAGTTCTCTACTTCTCCACCTGCATTTCCTTGTGAACGTTTGATGATCAGCATTGTTCCAGATGTTTCTGCACCTATCCAGCTACCTCCATTTACTTGTATACTTAATTTTTCTTTTGAGATTCCATTAAACTTCCAGTGGAGACCTTCATAATTGCTGCTGTCAGCTTGCGATGAACAAACCATCTATTTGAGTTTCCAAAAGGGCACAACACCTCTCTATATAGTGGATCCTTGGCCTATTCCCAAAGTCAGATCCTTTTAGCATGCACCATTTTGGCCTAGCCTCCATACAGAGGATTTTGGGGGGGAAAAGTACCTTTTCCTGCTGTCCAACCACATTTCAGGATACAAAATCTTACCTATATTATTTAGGTAATTAAAACTCAAACAGAGATCCTATCAGCACAGCCAGAGGCTGAGAGATTCAGTCAGTTTTTATTTATGACTGACTGACCAGTCGAGTCACAAATCTGCTGTGGGATCTTTTAAGATCCTGATTTTAGGCAGCCCAGCAGGGAATTTCTTTGTTTTTCTTTGCATTTCTCTGGGATCACTTGTCCTTTATGACGTGAAGGGCTGTGAATAGTTGTAATGCCGCAGTGATTGTAGTTAGCAGAAGCCCCTCCTGCTCTGATGTCAGGTTGGATATCTCCCACCAAGTGGATAGTTGGGAAGCAAAAGGATCCAAAGCCAATTGTGTTGAATAAGATCCTAACAATTACAACACCCTCTGCCCCCAAAACTCTTTCCTGCAGAACAGAGCCTGACTTGCTTACTGTCATATCTATTAATGTTGGAGTGTCCATGAATAAAAACTGGCTATGAACTTTAATCCATCCATGCCTGTAAAAGGGTGGTATTTCTCGCACAATTGCAAATATCTGTACAGAATAAATTCCTAGTGAGTTATTTGTGCTCTGAGACTGGAGTACAGTACCACTGAATAACATGGCATTTGCAACTGCTAAATATGTGGGTGTTTTACCACCACCTCCCAAGTCCAGATATGCCAATTGTGCACTAACCCTGGGTGAGAAACCAATAATTCAGCACAGGTGGGAAATGGTACAGTCGTGGGAGATCATCCTGCACATCCTATTCTTGCTGCTAATTAAAAGTAGGGCCCTGTGTTCTAATGTTGAACCAGAAAGTAACATGTTGTTGCCATGCATGACTCCCATTGATAATTGATAAAGTGTAGCAGTTTTAACAATTGTCATGAGCGAAGAAAGCCATTTCTGGACATTGGCTATAATTGGGCAAATAAGTGTAGAACCAAGTGAAGTATCCCCACTCTGTTGGACACTGGAGGAGTGATATTTGGATGAGGATGTTGATGGCATAGGTTAAGGACAAGGGGGTGCCATGGTCATCACATTCTAATTTTGGCTAGGGTCATTTCAGTGTAGTAATGGGCAGAAACTTGTTTTGAGCAAAGCTGTCGGGAGAAATTAATGTCAACTTGTGAGGCGGCAGTACAGAGGCCCTGGAGGAGGAAAGTAAGATTGATTGGCATCTTGTTTTAAGAAAACAGTTCATTTCCGTACAAAAATTCCAGTCAAATGTTACTTGTTTTAATATCGGCTTAAATCTGAAAAACAAATTGTTAGAATTCTTTGTGTTATGCTTATGTAAAGTGTTTCAGTGTAACGCATGACATTCCTCGGGCACATGTGGATTGAAGAGCTGACTGCTGCCTATAAACAGTGATACTATTTTCGTGAATCTTCTGACGCATACAGTACAGTGGCACAGCTGGTGCAATTAATACTGTCTTGCCATAGGTTGCATTCTATTTCTGTGGAACATTGCTGACTTGGTTTTCAAGTTTGGCGAATAAGCAGTGGAAAGCTGACAATTGTTCATGAGAATTTTCTTGTGGATTGTTTGCCAATTGTAAGGGGTCCAATTTATGAAATAGTTTTAGTTTCAGAGGGTTGGGGTTGTAGCCATTAGTTAGTCATAGTTTTCAGCTCGTTGTCTCCCTCCAGCTTGCCTTGTGATTAGTTCCTCCCCTCCCTTTCTTTTTAATTTATACTACCAGTAGCTGTAGTTGAAGAAATTGTTAATGACACTTCCTACAAGCAAGAGGAGATGTAACAAATGAAGGATCTCCTGATAACGATGAAACCCATCTCCATTTTATTTTACATTTCACTAACCGCTTGCCTTCAGAAAAATGGAACAATCAAAAGGCATTGTCCAAGTCAAACTTTTATGGAGGATATATTTTGTTGGTGTTCCCTTGTCCGGTATCAGACTTTAATTGGGCATTTTCTGTGACCTAGTATTGTGTTCCAACTCTTTGATCAGATTCCAGTCTTGGAAATCTTGAAATTTTACATTAGCATAGAAAAAGAATAAACAGAATCATAATTGTGTAATAAGGAACTATATTCCATTGTAAGTATTTATTTGAGTGTCAAATGTTTGCATCCTGTAAGGCTGGTGTGGAAGCAATAATCAGTTGCTTCATTTCACGGCTCTGGTACCCTGACAAGATGTGCCAGGTAATGTTTCCCCAAGAATACACAAATGTTGACGGGTTGATTTCTCCTGGTTAGTCTTTGGAATTACGCAGATAGCCCTACCAATGAGCTATATATTTGCTTCAGCTAGGTTAAAACCAAATGATATTTCCTCCAGTATCTGATTCTTCTATCCAATCGATGCAGTCTGTCTGTGACTTGGAAACCCTCTTGGCAATGCACCGGAGGCGCATACACAGGCAAACCAATGGCCACCATTGGTTTAGATGTGGTATTTGTGTTGGGGCTATCCTAATTGTTTGTTGCTAGCTCCATGGTGCATGTTGGTTGATCTAGCACACTCCCTAATGCTAGAAATAATGTCCAGGCGTATATCTGCCAGTGATAGGATTTTGACTGGCCTTTTTCCTCGTGTATATTTTATGCAGCTGCCCATGAGCATTTTAAATGTAGGATATTTTAACATAGAATGATTTAATTTAACATTAAAAATTCAATACAAAACTCTGAGCCCAGGATAAAATCTCCTTTGGGATTGTAACACGATAGAGGGTTTTGAGATGATAATGGCAGCAGAAGTCTGATGCAAGTCTAGAATCTGATTTCCAATGTATCAAAATCTAATAACCATTGCATGTTGGACATAGCTTCTCCACAGTTCATGATGATTAATGATCCAGATTAATTTTTCACACTAATGTACATGCATCTCTTCTTCTTTAGAGAAGAGGCTGCAATTACCAATTATTACGATCCCAGGGCGGACCCCAATATTTGCTAGGCTACCGGACAAACCTCAATATTTTGTTTAATTTCTGCGAGGGAGGAATACTTTGTTCCAGGAGTGATTTCACGCACAAATAGGGATATGGTATAGAAAAAAAAGTTATTAACATAGTATTTAACAAAGAAAATAGCTTGCAATTACTAGTTAAACGATGCTTAACACTAACCCTAGCTGCTATCTTTTTATCCCCAATCAAGCAAAACCCATCATTGGACAAAATCTACTTTTAAATACAGTTAGCAAACGCAGGAATAATTGCTGTATAAAGGTATCTTGGTGAAAGAGAGCAATCCTACAGATTCTTGCCCATGTCAAACTACTGTTTAACTTCCCAACATTTGGCAAAAGGTCCTGTTCTGTTCACGCAAAATCTAAACTGAAACTCAACATCTGACTACTTCAGCCCCTGGCAAGTCCCATTAACTACATCTCTATCCCACTAACTGGATTATAATCATCTTACTAACGTGAAGCACAACTCTCAATTATCTAAACACCAGAGAACAACCTTTTTCCTATAAACAAAATTCCGTTAGCCCTATTTAGGTAAGCACTATCCATGGTAGGAATGAAGGATCTTTCTTTTTACAATGCTTTAATTATCCCTTCTGCAGCCACAATGTCTGCCTGTCCTTTAAACCAGGGATTTTTGAAAACCTTACTGCAGTAGATACATACACTAACCCATGCTTTTGACCATTACTGCACTAGATACATGAAATGCAGTATACATCTAAAATCCCTGCCTTCATCGCATAAAAGTAGAAATATATTGGACAAGACAAAAATGTAAAGGTACTTAAGGTTGGCAGTTTTCAAGGTTGGAAAAGCTGTCCAGTCTGGGTGGGACACATCTTGGGATACTGAATGAAGTGAGGTTGGAAATTGCAGAGGCTTGGACCACAGTTTTCAAATCACCTTTGGTTGTGTCAGAGGGGTGGACCATTTACAATTCTCGTTTTGCTTAATAAAAAGAGCAGAATAAACCCTGGGATACATTAATTGGTATTTTGAGAATTGGGAGTCCAGCATGGATCTGTAAAGGAGGCATGTTTGACTAACTGTTGAGGGAGGTAACGTGTTGAGGGAGGTAACGTATTTTTCTCTGAGCATGTTTCATAAGGCGCTTGATAAAGCATCATGTTTTTCAGACTGGAGGATAGTCTTCCAAAAGGGTTGGTGTTGGGAAATGTTAACCGATATTAATAGCCTTGACTTGGGTATCCAAGGGCATCATTTCAAAGTTTGCAGATGATGTAAAGCTTGGGAATGTAGAAAATAGTGAAGAAACTACTAAGGCTTTATGCTACCTACTGAACAATGGCTGACAGCGCAGCTTGTGTGGGGAGACTGGAAAATCTGGAGTTCTCCTTTTTGAGCAGAGAAGGTTAAAAGGAAATGTTGATGGAGGTTTTCATATGATTGTGATAGAATAAACAAGTGAAACTTTCAGTGATGGAGAGTTGGTACAGTACTGAGAGGAAGAATCTAGGTAATCAGTAAAAGAACCGGGTGGGATATGTGGGAAACATTGTTCTTATTCAGGAAGTTGTGATCTGGAATGCACTGGCTGAAAACCTGTTGGAAGCAGTTTCAGTAGTGCATTCAAAAGAGAATTGCGTGAATACTTGAAGGGGAATCATTTACAGGGTATTGAGGACCGAGCAGGAAGTGGGTGGTGGTGGGGGGGGGGGGGGGGGGGGGGGGGGGCGGTGCGCGAGATGAGCTGGCACAAGTGGTATAGACTCAGTCTGAGGAGTACGAAGGGACAGTCACTTTTTTTGTAGTGCCCTGATACTAGACTGGTTATTTATCACTATCTGCTTTGACCTGAGCTTCACCTAGATTGTGGGTTCAAATTACTCTGTTCCTATATGCCTATGAAACATGTATGCCTTCAACACATTTGCTAACATGAGCTATTGAATGAGTTAAAGCAACTTGCATTGCAAGATCCTGAGGGGACTTGACAGGGTGGATTTTTCCTCTTGTGGCAGACAAAACTCAGAGTCCATGTTTAAAAATAAGATATGTCTCATTAGGACAGAATGAAGAAAAACATTTTGAGGATTGTTAAACTTCGGAATTCTGTTCTCAGGTGATTAAGGCAGAGTCTTTGAACATCTTTAAACAAGGGAGCTAAAGGTTATTGGGCTTGGGCAGGAAGGTTAAATTAGATCGGCCATAATCTTGAATGGCAGAGCAGTCTCGAATGGCCGAGTGGCCTGCTCCTCATTGTATGTTAATATGCTGACTTTCATTTGGAATATTTCATTTCGCTTTCCTGCCGAAAAAATATCCTCCTAAGGTCTCCTCCCTGTTGCTACAACCCCACCCACTCCCATTACTCCAACCATAGAGATATCCTAGAATTTTGCATAATTAATGGTTGTCAAATCCATTGAGATCAATATTGTTTTTAATTTGAATCCACAGCCACTACAATTTTGATTGTAGAGAATTGGGTAGTGTTAGCATAACCAAGACTTGCAGGCATTTGACATCATGGAGCTGCAATGCAATGTCTTGTTTCAGACTTGATACAAAAATCTCTCTCTTTCATCCTTCGAACAGTCACTTCCTGAATTCCTTCATCCAGGACCAAGTCTTGCTCACCATCTTGTGCCTGTCTTCACTGACAATTCATTTCAAAATCTTGCCGCAAGTTTCTATATCCCTCCTATGGATTTCCTGAAACCTTGCATCCAGCTTTCAGCCAATATTTTTGTGCCAGGCACCTCGTCTACCGGACAACCTGCGATTGTAATTTCACACCACTGTATTTTAGAATTCTCTTCCCGAACACATCTACAAACTCCACTTTAGTGTTGCATTCAGCCCTTCTTTCCTAACTCTCCCATGACCATTTTCACACTCTCTTTGCAAAGCACCATGGGATATTATTTCAGTGTTCGAAGTGCCGTGTAATTTACTACAAAGTAATGGGGGTTAGGTTGTCACTGCAATTGTAACAGTGGATTCAAATTATTATTTATCCATTGCTGTCAGTACATCTGCCAGCTTCGTGCTTTCATTTGAAGAAAAAAGGGGCAATTCTGCAGTTTTCCAGTAGTGTCTTAAATGGTTTAAGGAGAAGACTTATTAATTGGCCTCCTGTCTTGCTTGTGTATTTTTCTACCTCCCAGGGCTGTTGACTGTGGGTGGTGTCTAAACTCACTGATGGGCTCATAAGTATTATTAATGCTACAGTTAAAAGTCTTTTCAGCACTGTGATATGAACCTAAAGCCAATAATTGCTTGTAAAGGTGTACTTAATCTCTGATGGAACTGAGAATGTTTGTGTTCTGTATCTTGTAGCGACATTAAGCCTTCCAGTGGTTAGCTGTACAAAGCTCCCTATGTTCTTGCAACATGCCCTGTCTCAGCTCCACAAGAGCTTTGTGTACCAGTGCACAGCATATGCTTTTCATGCCTGCTACCCTTGTGCCTTCTCCAGAGCTGGAATTTGGTAAAGAATGTAAAGCCCATCTTGCCCATTTTTTCTTTCCCTGGCATTCCTCCATCTACCAATAATGATGGACATGCAGCAAATCTATCTATTTCAGGTGGGGTGGCTTCATGCGCTGCACCACTGCTGAAGATTTGTAGAAGACTAACCTTGAGGCAGGTTTTGTCACAAGTGCCACACATGAAGCCACCAATTGACTGGGTGGTTGTTTGTACAGTATTGGATGTCAGTTGCTAAGCTGCTGTAGCCACTTCATTGTGGAGGTGCACACCAGCCCACAGGAGGTATTGGTGCTTTTCTCTGTCAGCTAGTGACACCTAGGTATGTTAATCAATCAATGTCAGGGCCTTCATGTCACACTTGCATCCTTGACATGGAGCTTTGGGTGTCCAACCAGAGAACTTGTCTTGGCTACCTCACCATCCAGAAAGTCTTTTGATTTCCATCCTGCAGACATGTCTAAATTAACAGAACTACTTTTACCAGGGCTCTGCTTTTGAGAAGTGCTGCATTCATGATTTTTGTCCGATCAGGACACCTATAATGCCCCACAGCGCAAACGGGAATTGAGCTTGATGGCTGAGAGTCATCCATATTTCACAGCCAATACAGCAAGGTGATGACAATGCAGGCCTTCTAAACCAACTTTCATTCTGACCCTCTTGCTTTACTATTGGCTAATTCCAATTTTAAACTATCTGCACTCGGCTATACATGTAACCAATCTGGACTGAACCAGATTTAAACTTTTGGTTTCCTGAAATTTAAAGTGCTGGATAACTTGACTTGCAGATTTTAGAATCAAGTGTGTGTTTATACGCTGCATTTTATTTTGCGTACCCAGGAATCAGCAAAGCAGCTTTTTGTATGCAGTTTAACAGGAGTGTTATAACTTGTAATTGAACATGTGGTAAAATTGGTGTTTTTCCCCTCCTTCCAGGTGCTTCTAGTCAGTAGTAGTCGTCATCCTGACCAATGGATTGTGCCAGGTGGAGGAATGGAGCCCGACGAGGAGCCAGGTAGTGCAGCAGTGAGGGAAGTTTATGAAGAGGTTGGTACATTACCCTTTAAACCTTTCTACCTCATGTTGCCACTTTATCTTTGGTAAACTTTGCTTTTTATTTTAAATCTACCCTTTGAAAACATGGGCATATCTATAATGCTAGCACTTTTATTGCAACCTGTCTTTTTGACATATGGTCTACAAAGATTTGTTTTGTCTTGCTACACGCTAAGATGTACAGCAATAATCCACCCATTTATTTTTAAATGACATGGCCTGTAAATTGGCAATGATATCTTTTGTAGATTTATTCCCCTGTTCCATCCATCTGATTAGTGGCTGTGATGGGTTTATGTTGTGTTTCACTACCCACCAGAGAAGCCTCGCCAGCCAGTTATTTTTGTCTTTCTCTGATTACTTTGACGAGTACTTGACAACTGTCAAAATGGGTGCCATGGCTGAGTTAAGCTTTTGCTTAATCCTGTGATTAACTCATTGAATACTTCAAAAGCCAGTGCCAAACCTGATGAAGAGTTTTAAATCTGCTACTGGTATGCTTCAGTCTGGGTCTTTAAGAGTGCTCTGTCCACTGAAATCTGTCAGCTGTTAATCCTACCTGCCACGCGGAGCAATCTCAATCCTACCTTTCAGCAAACTCCATTCTGAGGGTCACAGGATTACATGTCACTTGATTGCTGAAATCATGCTCATGAATTTCTCCAGCCGGGCATTCCACCCAAACTGTTGACACCAATTTATTTTGTATTAACCCCCAACACATTCGATTTGTTAGCTTTTCTTTGTGTGAAGGTAACTGGTAGTATGATCATGTATCAGGTTGAATTATTTCTATGGGTAAGTTTGCTGAGCTAAGTGTTCCTGCCTTCCCTACCCTGGCAGAGTTTTGGGATCCTGATGAGAAAATGGCTATTTAAGCAGGAGAATTCCTATCTTTGGATTTCTTGATGTGAGCAACCATGATGTGATGCAGCAATGTCCTGGTGTTCTTTCAACTCCAGGCATTTTTGCTTCTTAGAATTCTAAACTTGCAGGCTTGATTGAGAGGCCTACTGCAGAATTTCTGCTCCTTTTTTTTTCCGAAGCAAATAATTTTTGCTGCACCATGGTTGAAAGGAGTGAGAAAGATAAGTTAATAACACACTACTAATTCAAGATTTCGCAAGTTTCAAAAGCCTGAGACAATAAGGTTGAAAAACTGAGGGAGGCAAGAAGTCTCTCGGCTGGGAATGGTACAAGTCTTGATATCCATATTGGGAGGAAAATGTGTATTTGCAAACTTTTGAAGCATCAATTGGGGCAGGAGCAATGAACACTTTGTTAATATCTTGACACTGTAATGGCTGTTAGAGATGTTTTGCAATGGAAGAGACTTGGAGATACACTGACAAATTGTGAAAAAGTACTTGTATTCTTTAAAATTCGCAACAGCGAAACTGATCATTCAATCCAATTTCTCTGCTCGTGCTCCATATGAACCTCTGCCCTATTTATTTCATGACTTCATTTTGGCCTATTAGCATATCATTATTCCTCGCTTTAGTCCATGTCTAACTCTCCTTTAAATGCTATTCTGTTGTAGAACAAGAACAAAGAACAAAGAAAATTACAGCACAGGAACAGGCCCTTCGGCCCTCCCAGCCTGCGCCGATCCAGATCCTTTTATCTAAACCTGTTGCCTATTTTCCAAGGTCTACTTCCCTCTGTTCCCGCCCATTCATATACATGTCTAGATGCTTCTTAAATGATGCTATCGTGCCCGCCTCTACCACCTCCGCTGGTAAAGTGTTCCAGGCACCCACCACCCTTTGCGTAAAAAAAACTTTCCACGCACATCTCCCTTAAACTTTCCCCCTCTCACCTTGAAATTGTGACCCCTTGTAACTGACACCCCCACTCTTGGCAAAAGCTTGTTGCTGTCCATCCTGTCCATACCTCTCATAATTTTGTAGACCTCAATCAGGTCCCCCCTCAACCTCCCGTCTTTCCAACGAAAACAATCCTAATCTACTCAACCTTTCTTCATAGCTAGCACCCTCCATACCAGGTAACATCCTGGTGAACCACCTCTGCACCCTCTCCAAGGCATCCACATCCTTCTGGTAATGTGGCGACCAGAACTGCACGCAGTATTCCAAATGTGGCCGAACCAAAGTCCTATACAACTGTAACATGACCTGCCAACTCTTGTACTCAATACCGATGAAGGCAAGCATGCTGTATGCCTTCTTGACCACTCTTATCAACCTGCGTTGCCACCTTCAGGGTACAATGGACCTGAACTCCCAGATCTCTCTGCACATCAATTTTCCCCAAGACCCTTCCATTGACCATATAGTCCGCTCGTGAATTTGATCTTCCAAAATGCATCATCTCACATTTGCCTGGATTGAACTCCATCTGCCATTTCTCTGCCCAACTCTCCAATCTATCTATATTTTGTTGTATTCTCTGACAGTCCTCCTCGCTATCTGCAACTCCACCAATCTTAGTATCATCTGCAAACTTGCTAATCAGACCACCTATACCTTCCTTCAGGTCATTTATGTAGATCACAAACATCAGTGGTCCAAGCACGGATCCCTGTGGAACACCACTAGTCACCCTTCTCCATTTTGAGACACTCCCTTCCACCACTACTGTCTCCTGTTGCCCAGCCAGTTCTTTATCCATCTAGCTAGTACACCCTGAACCCCATACGACTTCACTTTTCCATCAACCTGCCATGGGAAACCTTATCAAACGCCTTACTAAAGTCCATGTATACGACATCTACAGCCCTTCCCTCGTCAATTAACTTTGTCACTTCCTCAAAGAATTCTATTAGGTTTGTAAGACATGACCTTCCCTGCACAAAACCATGCTGCTTATCACTGATAAGTCTATTTTCTTCCAAATGTGAATAGATCCTATCCCTCAGTATCTTCTCCAACAGTTTGCCTACCACTGACGTCAAGCTCGCAGGTCTATAATTCCCTGGATTATCCCTGCTACCCTTCTTAAACAAAGGGACAACATTAGCAATTCTCCAGTCCTCCGGGACCTCACCCGTGCTCAAGGATGCTGCAAAGATGTCTGTTAAGGCCCCAGCTATTTCGACCCTCGCTTCCCTCAGCAACCTGGGATAGATCCCATCCGGTCCTGGGGACTTGTCCACCTTAATGTCTTTTAGAATACCCAAAACTTCCCCCTTCCGTATGACAACTTGACCGAGAGTATTTAAACATCCATCCCTAGCCTCAACATCCGTCTTGTCCCTCTCCTTTGTGAATACCAATGCAAAGTACTCATTAAGAATCTCACCTATTTCCTCTGAGTCCACGCATAAATTCCCTCTTTTGTCTTTAAGTGGGCCAATCCTTTCTCTAGTTACCCTCTTGCTCCTTACATATGAATAAAATGCTTTGGGATTTTCCTTAACCCTGTTAGCCAAAGATATTTCATGACCCCTTTTAGCCCTCTTAATGCGCGTTTGAGATTCGTCCTACTTTCCCGATATTCCTCCAAAGCTTCATCAGTTTTGAGTTGCCTCGATCCTATGTATGCTTCCTTTTTCATCTTAGCTAGTCTCACAATTTCACCCGTCATCCATGGTTCCCTAATCTTGCCATTTCTATCTTTCATTTTCACAGGAACATGTCTGTCCTGCGCTCTAATCAACCTTTCCTTAAAAGACTTCCACATTTCAAATGTGGATTTACCCTTAAACAGCTGCTTCCAATCCACATTCCCTAGCTCCTGCCGTATTTTGTTATACTCTGCCTTTCCCCAATTTAGTACTCTTCCGTTCGGACCCCTCTTGTCCTTGTCTATGAGTATTCTAAAACTTACGGATCGCTATTCCCAAAGTAATCACCGACTGAAACATCAACCACCTGGCCGGGATCATTCCCCCAATACCAGGTCCAGTATGGCCCCTTCCCGAGTTGGACTATTTACATACTGCTCTAAAAAAACACTCCTGGATGCTCCTTACAAACTCTGCTCCATCTACGCCTCCAACACTACACTAATCCCATTCAATGTTGGGGAAGTTAGAATCTCCCATCACAACCACCCTATTGCTCCTACAGTTTTCTATAATCTGTCTGCATATTTGTACCTCACTTCATGCTCGCTTTTGGGAGGCCTGTAGTAAAGTCCCAACAATGTTACTGCACCCTTCCTATTTCTCAGCTCCACCCATATTGCCTCAGTGCTCGAATCCTTCATCATGCCCTCCTTAATCACAGCTGTGATATCATCTCTGACGAGTAATGCAACTCCTCCACCCCTTCTACCTCCCTCTCTATCCCTCCTGAAGCATCTATACTCTGGGATATTCAGTTGCCAGTCCTGCCCTTCCCTCAACCAAGTCTCAGTAACACCAATAACATCATATTCCCAGGTACTGATCCAAGCCCTAAGTTCATCTGCCTTACCTGCTACACTTCTCGCATTAAAACAAATGCACCTCAGACCACCTTTGCGTTCATCTACTCTTCCCCTTAGTCACATTAAGTTTATTGTCTCGTACCTTACTGGCTTTAGTTGCTGCTTCTTTACTAACCTCTAACTTCCTAATCTGGTTCCCATCCCCCTGCCACATTAGTTTAAAACCTCCCCAACAGTGTTAGCAAAAGCACCCCCATGGACATTGGTTCCAGTCCTGCCCAGGTGTAGACCATCCGGTTTGTAATGGTCCCACCGCCCCCAGAACTGGTTCCAATGTCCCAGAAATCTGAACCCCTCCTTCCTGCACTACCATCTCGAGCCACGTATTCATTCTGACTATTCTTGAATTTCTACTCTGACTGTCCCGTGGCACTGGTAGCAATCCTGAGATTATTACCTTTTGAGGTCCTACTTTTTAACTTATCTCCTAACTCCCTAAATTCTGAGGACCTCATCCCTTTTTTTACCTATATCGTTGGTGCCTATATGCACCACGACAACTGGCTGTTCACCCTCCCTTCAGTATGTCCTGCAGCCGATCGGAGACATCCCTGACCCGAGCACCCGGGAGGCAACATACCATTCGGGAGTCTCGTTTTCGACCACAGAAACGACTGTCTACTCCCCTTGCAATTGAATCCCCTATGACTATAACCCTGCCAGTCTTTTTCCCGCCCTTCTGTACAGCAGAGCTAGCCACAGTGCCATGAGCCTGGCTACTACTACCTTCCCCTGGTGAGTCATCTCCCCCAACAGTATCCAAAACGGTATACCTATTTTGAAGGGAGATGACCGCAGTGGACACCTGCACTCCTTCCTGCTCTTTCTCTGCCTTTTGGTCACCCATTCCCTGTCTCCGTCACCAATCCTAATCTGCGGTGTGACCAACTCACTGAACGTGCTATCCACGACCTCCTCAGCATCGCGGATGCTCCAAAGTGAGTCCATCCGCAGCTCCAGATGCGGTCTAACAGGAACTGCAGCTGGACACACTTCCCGCACATGAAGAAGTCAGGGACATCGGCCGCGTCCCTGAACTCCCACATTGCGCACGAGGAGCATAACACGGGTCTGGGATCTCCTGCCATTTTTACCCTTTACTGTAACTGATTACAAATATAGTATCAAATAATTAATAAGTGAAAGGAATAAAGATTTTACTTACCGATCACAATACTCACCAACACACGAACAGTTAAATTTCTCCCAGCAACTGCTAATTGGAGCACTTTCCTTGCCAGCCAATCAGGTCACTGCTTTGTTGTGATATCACCCTTCAAGGTAAGTTTTTAAAGAGAAACTTACCTTCCCGACAACCACGGTTGTTTTTTTTTTTGGTTAGAGGAGGGGGTAGGGAGGGAAACACTGAGGAAGTGTTTTGGGTTAAATTGTCACTTGACAACAGCCCCTTCACAAACGACCTTCAAATTAGGCTGACCGCACTGCACGTATGCAAATCTCCCCGGAACAACCAATCAGTAGCTCCGCTCTGCTGCCCTCTGCTAGATGCTTGCTTGCACTCTAACTCCTCGGGTCTGTTCTGCTCTGAGTAAAGAAGGTAGAATTGCTACCAACAAGTCCCAAATAAAAGTGCATAGTTTTCCCGTGTTGTTGCCATCTAATTAGTCTGCATTTGTGGGTGGGGGGGAAGCACTATTTTTACTTAGATTGAAAATCTAGTAATCTTCAATCTGTGACAATTGAAGTACTTATTTGCCAGCTCGGTTTGTTTCGTCCGAGTTATAATTGGATATAAGGAAGCTTTTAAGGTGTGGATCTGTATTTGCCAGTAAGGTCTCTTTCAGATTGCTTTAGTTGGCAGCTTCGACTAATTGTATATTTTTAATTTTATGCCAGTGTGACTTCCGAGAGAGAGTTCTATTCCAATTATGTAGTGTCATCAATACTGAAAGTCTTCAAGATGCTTGACTCGGCAAGAGTTAGACTGGTAGTCTAGGACCCTCATTGTTTTTCCTCACTATAGATGTTCGGTGGGGTAGTATCACCTTCTGTATTCAGATCCATATATATCCTGCCTGATCTAAAACTATAAACTAGAGTATTTGCTTCGATATGACTGCTGTAATTTAACTTAAATTAAGTTGAGACTTTTTTGTCCTGTTCCTGTTCAATTTTAGAAGTTGATTTTTGTAGTGTTAACATGGATCAAGTCTTCTGTGTACAGGATGTTGATCATTTTTGGGGGGGTGGGGGGCGGAAATCAGTAAATGGTGATTACTTGGATAGTGTTTTCTAAGCCTAACTTCCACCACTTAGAAGGAGGGCAAGAGTGGCAAGTGCCTGAGAGCAGTGTCGCTTCGCATGTTTGCCTCCAAACCCCACACCGTCCTGACCTGGAACTATATCGCTGTTCCTTCACTGTTGCTGGATCAAAATCCTGGAACTTCCTCCCTAATAGCACTGTTGGTGTGCCTACACAACATGGACTGCAGTGGTTCAATAAGGTGGCTCACAGTCACCTTCTCAAGGGCAATAAATGCTGGTCCAGCCAGTAACTCCTAGATCCCAAAACATTTTAGTGCATACCTTTTAAGGGTAAAATGGTCCTGGAATTAGTGTTCAGATGTCCTAAATGAAGTCCAGTTTTAGTTCATAAGGTAGAAAGAATAAAGATTCACTTGTATATTACCTTTTGCAACTTCATATGTCAAAGCATCCAGCCTAGGAAATGGTAGCAGCCAAATTATGCATAGCAGGGTTGCACAAATATCGGTGTGATTTGTGACTGGATATGCCTTTAGCCAGGACACGAGGGAGAATTCCCCCATTCTTCAATAGTGCAATGGCATCTCTTGTGACCATGGAAGGGGGCAAACGGGGTTTCTGTTTTAACATTTCATCTGAAGGAAACTGGAATCAGTGCTGCGCTGGTCAGTAAAATAGAAGGAAATATACTTGAAGCCACCCAGAATGCTGATTTTAAAAAAAACTTAACCGGGGACGATGGAACGAGGGGGGGAGAGAGAGAGATGGTAGGGGTGGGGGGTGTGTGAGAGAGAGAGGGCAAGTGAGTGAGAGAGAGAAATCAAGCGTGACACCAGATGACTGGAGATGGAAATAAATATAACCCAGTTGTGAAGCGAAACACAGAATGTTGGCAGAGAATAGGGGCAACAGGTTAAACAACTCTGGCTTGAGTGTCCTACTACATTGTAAATCATTGTGAAGTACTATCCAGTGATGAAGAGCACAGTAATAAATGGTAAAAGGCTGCTGTTGCAATGTTTGAGATGATGGCAGATTCCATGTGGTGTGCCAGGTAAACCTTGGATCTCCTGGACAAAGTGACATAATGAAGATGTCTATCCAATAACACAATGGTAATGCTACAATGCTGGCATATTCACATGCTGGTACAGCTTCGAAGCAAAGTGATACCTATAAATTCTCAGCCCCTGAAGATCAGACTGTAAAACGAATGGGACTGCAGGTTCCCTGCAAGAGGCACAGTTCTAACCTCTTGAGTAGCAGTGGAGCAAAAGGATATGTGGGATGGGTAGTGGAGATAAAATATTCACAATTGCAAGTGATATTGATTTTGAGCAAGATTTTTTTGAACAAATGAAATGGTAATCACTGTGGCATAAAAACATCCCCCTGATTTTGTCAATTATGGCAAGGTAGAATACTATTGTATTGCAGAATCACTTTCTTTGTTTTGCTCTTTACCATCTTCCTGTCTGGGTGCTGGCTGGCAGTTTATCAAAACTGATTACTTGTAGAACTGGATTCCTGGTTACAATCTTTTTTAAAATTCATTTACAAGATGTTGACAGTGCGTCTTGTGGATGATATACACAGTGGCCACTGTTCGTCAGTGGTGGAGGGTTTGAATGTTTGTGGAAGAGGGAGCAATCTAGTGGGCTGCTTTGTCCTGGATGTTGTTGAGCTTCTTGAGTGTTGTTGGAATTGCACTCATCCAGGCAAGTGGTGAGTATTCCATTACGTGCCTGACTTGTGCCTTGTAGATGGTTGGGGGGGGGGGGGGGGGGGGGTCAGGAGATGCATGACTCACCATAGGTTCCTAGCCTATGATCTGCTCTGGTACCCACAGTCCTATGGTTAGTGAGGTTAAGTTTCTGATCAATAGTGACCCCAAGGTGTTGATTTGTGGAGGATTCAACGATGGTAATGCCTTGAATGTCATGGGGTGATAGTTGGATCCTCCCTGAGGAGATGGCCATCGCTTGGCACTCGTGTGGTGTGAATGTAACTTGCCACTTGTCAGTCCAAGCCTGGATATTACCCAGGTCTTACTGCATTTGGACATGGACTGCTTCATTATCTGAGGAGTCACAAATGGTGCTGAACAGCATGCAGTCATCTGCAAACGCCCCCACTTCTGACCTTGTGAAGGAAGGAAGGTAATTGATGAAGCAGCTAAAGATGGTTGGGCCTAGGACATTATCCTGAGGAACTCCTGCAGTGATACCCTGGAGCTGAGATGATTAATCTCCAACCACCACAACCATCTTCCTTTTGTGCCAGGTATGACTCCAACCAGCGGAGAGTTTTCCCCCTGTCCCATTGACTCCAGTTTAGTGAGGGCTCCTTGATGTCACACTCTGTTAAATGCTGCCTTGATGTCGCGGGCAGTCACTCTCCCCTCGCCCCTTGACATTCTTTTGTCCATGTTTGAGCAATGCTGCAATGAGGTCAGGAGCTGAGTGACCCTGGCAGAACCCAAACTGAGCAGATTAAGTGCTGCTTGATGGCACTGATGACTCCTGCCATCCCTGATGATGGAGAGTAGACTGATCGGGCAGTAATTGGCTGGTTGTAATTGTCCTGTTTCTTGTGTACAGGACAACTGGGCAATTTTCCACATTGCCAGATAGATGCCAATGTTGTAGCTAAGTTTGGCTAGGGGTGCGACAAGTTCTGGAGCACAAGTCTTTTGTCAGGGCCCATAGCCTTTGCAGTATCCAATGACTTCAACCATTTCTTGATATCACATGGAGTGAATCGTATTGGCTGAAGACTGACATCTGTGATGCTGGGGACCTCCGCAGGACACCGAGATGGATCATCCACTCGGTGCTTCTGGCTGTGCCTCAACCCTGTCTCTCTACATTATGTGCTGGACTCCTCCATCATTTGAGGATGGATATATTTATGGAGCCTTCTCCTCCAGTGAGTTGTGTAATTGTCCACCACCATTCACAGCTGGATGTGGTTGGACTGCTGAGCTTCTATCTAATGTGTTCATTGTGGAATTGTTCAGCCCTGTCTATTTGCTGCTTATGCTGTTTGGCACGCAAACGGTCCTGTGTTGTAGCTTCACCAGGTTGACACCTTTTTTTTTCAGTGTGCCTGGTGTTGCTCCTGGCATGCTCTAGTGCACTCTTCTTTGAACCAGGGTTGATCCCTGGCTTGGTTTAATGGCAGAGTGGGGGATATGCCAGGCCATGAGTTTGCAGATTGTGGTTGAGTACAATTCTGCTGCTGATGCCCCTCTGTGCCTCCTGGATGTCCTGTCTTGCTGTTCGAAGTCTATCCCATTTATCACTGTGATAGTGCCACACAACACGATGGAGAGTATCCTCAATGTGAAGATGGGACTTTGTCTCCGCAAGGACTGTGCGGTGGTCAGTTCCATCGATACGGTCATGGACAAATGCATCTGCAGTAAGCAAGTTGGTGCGTATGCTTTTCCCTCTTGTTGGTTCCCTCGCCACCTGCTGCAGTCCCAGTCTAGCAACTATGCCCTTTTGCATTCAGCCAGTTCTGTCTGTGGTGGTACTACCGGGCCACCCTTGGTGGTGGACACCTGAAGTCTCCCAACTGGAGTACTGATTCATTAGCTGATGGTGGCAGGTATGTGGTAATCAGCAGGAGATTTCCTTGCCCATGTTTAACCTGAAGCTATGAGACTTCATGAGTCGATGTTGAGGACTCGGGGCAACTCTCCTGGCTGTGTACCACTGTGCCGTCACCTCTGTCTGTGAGGTATATCCTGTCTCACTGGACAAACCCAGCAATGTCCACTCCCGGGTATGATTCCTGTGACTGACTGTCGGGCTGTTGCTTGACTAGTCTGAGACAGCTCTCCCAACTTTGGCACAAGCCCCCAGATGTTAATAAGGAGGACTTTGCAGGGTTGACTGGGCTGAGTTTGTCGTTGCCAGATGGTCCGACTGGTTTTATTATTTTTATAACGGTTGAATACAACTTGAGTGGCTTGCTAGGCCTTTCCGGTGGGCATTTAAGAGTCGACCACAACACGTGACAAACCCACAGCAGCATGTAGACCAGACCAGGTATGGTTGACAGATTTCCAGATGATTTTTGTGACCATCGAGAATGGTTTCATGGTTATCATAAGACTTTTAATTCCAGATATTTTATTGAATTTAAATTCCACCACCTGCCATGATGGGATTCAAACCCAGGTCCCCAGATCATTACTGTGGGTCCCTGGATTACTAGTCCAGCGACAATACCACTACGCCACCGCCTCCCCAACAGTCATTCTGTATAGTGCAGAATAGTTTCAGCAACAAGAGGGCGGTGTTGGCAATGTAAGCATGGCCGCCACCACCCTCTTAATGAGTCACACTGGTCTATGGGTGACAACTTCACATGTAAAGTCCAGACCCCCTTCCTCACACCTGGGATGCATTGGCCCAAGATGGTGGTCATGCATTTCTACTATGTACGGAAGTCAGAATTAAAACTTTATAGTTACAAAAAATAAGAGGAGCTCCAAATTATCACTAAAATCAAACATTCAGCTCTATCTATTTTCGATGGAGTTTACTCTAGCTCAGCATTCTCTTGATTCCACTTTCACTGATCCTTCCCATTAAGACGGAGAAAATTTGTGCTGTGGTTTTGGAATTGGCTTTTGTCTAATTTCATCCGGATAGTGATACAGATTAACGCTGGTGCAAAGTAGTTCCTGTGTGTTTGGCTTAATCGGCAGCAGGGTCACCAAAGATGGGTGTAAAGCAAACCGGAGAAGTGGCTGGATTGGTACAGTATAGTCTAATGTAACCCTCTGGGAAGGTTATGATGAAATGAAAACAAGGGATATAAGAAAGTCTTTGGTATATCCTGGATAGTTACTTAGCAAAACAAAATGTAATGCAGCAAAAATATAAACCTCCATATATATGGCAAACATGTTTACACAATAATGTGTATTTTGATAATCGGCTGCTCAGTTGTCACAACATTTGAGCTGCATAAGAAACTGTTCTGTAACCTTGCTGGGGCAGCAAATCTGAGAGGACTATTCTGGTAGTAGCTGATTGAGTTTACAGCATGCGACACTTGCCTGGCCCTGACACCATGCATACAGGATTTCGCTGATATGTATTCAAGCTATTTGAAAGGTTGGAAGAAAATATTTCTTAGGTTATGGATGATGCACAAATTGCTTTGCATTAATTTTTAAGTTGATGACTACGAGATGAGTATTTTAGTCTGAATGAAAATAGTAAGGATAGCCATTTTTCTCTTGCCCTGACAAATGAGGTACCGCATTTTCCTAGCTGTCTCATTGCTTGAAATATGTTCCTTTCTCAAGTCATTATTGACATGGGTTGTGCTGGCATTTATTGGCTGTCACTTGAGTTGGTGGTGGGCCGCTGCCTTGAACCACTGTAGCTCTGCAGGTGCTCCCTCAGTGCTGTTTAGGTGGGATGTGCTTGGATTTTGACCCAATGTTGATAGAGTGGGGATGCCACAAGTCAGGATGGCACGTGCTGTAGCAATCTTGGGAGTGATTGTGTTCTCTTCCTGTTAGGAGTTGTGGAGTTGGAAGATGTTAAAGAAGCTGTGGCAAGTTTCTTCAGTACACCCTGTAGATAGTAAATAACTTGTAATCAGTGTGCCATTGGTGGAGTGAATGGCTATCTGTCAGTGGATGCAGTGGTGACTGAAGGTGGATGAAACACTGTGCCAAAGAATTTTGGCATATGGGCCATTTCTTGTGACTTGATGCGTAAAGTTCTCATTCACTTTTTTCGGTTTGTTTGGGGGGTATTGGCCAGTTGTATGTTCCCTTCGCTCTTTCACACCAGCTATCAATCTGTATGGAACGTTTGGGTCTTTAGCAACTAATTCTAGAACTGCTAATTGGCTGAAATGGTTTCCCCCTCCTATGATTGGGGGAATGTAAGCATCTATAATTTTGTGATTTTTCTTGCTTGAAATTGTTTTGAACTCTTTTTTTTTAATGTATAAAACCTTGCTGTAGAATTGTCACTGCTCCCTCACCAACCACTTGCAATGATATAATGCCTTTAACACAGTAGATTGGGGCAATATCTTAATTGGCTGTGAACGTATCAAAGTATGGCTGGCTCAAGTGATGTTGGTTTTGAATTGGTTTGTATGTACTATGTATGTTTAATTTGTGAATGTTCATGGAGACTAGTAAAGTCACCAGAATTAAATAAAATGGGTTCTTCTACAGTTTTTTTGAAGAGGGAGGAAAAAATTGCCCTGGAATGAAAGCTCCAGAGTTGTTGGCTATGGAATACCTATGCCTCATAGTAGAAGGAAGAAGTTCTACTGTACTCTCTCACCAGACAATGATTAGTGTCAGAAAGCTACAAAAGCCAACTTTGAATTTGCTGGTAGTATAATTCTACCAGCACCACTGTTTCCTTCCTATATGAAAAATGAGCCATTTTGATGAGTTGGATATTTGAGATGGTTGCTAGATCCCGAAGAGCCCAGCAGTGCTGATTGATGCTCTACAGTGTTGGCACTTCAAGATTTGTTCCCTTGTCTGATTGACTAAAATCAGTGGTGACGAACATTCCCTGTCCTTGTCCAATGTCACACACATGCATGATCAGCAAGCATATGAATCATGAAGACTGCTGCCTGTTCCCCACCATAACTCCAATATTGGGATAGTTTTTAGTATATCCACTGCCACCTGACCTGAAGTCAGCTAAATGAATGCCAGCAGATAATTTAATGTGGTTATACCAGCTGAGCTTCAGGTAGAGACTGAAATATTCCACCCAAATACCAAACTGTTCTGGACCTACACCCCAATTTGACCATCTTAGATTTTCTTTCCTTTTCAAGAATCTTAGATTTCTCAAAGAAAAATAAATTATGATATGGATTATTCAATTTTTTTCTTATGCAGGCTGGTGTGAAAGGAAAGCTGGGAAGATTACTGGGGATATTTGAGGTGAGTTTGTCACTTTTGAGTGTTTAAAAAATTTCTAAATGTTTAATCTTTACCTGAATATTGATCACTACATAAAATAACCACGCTTTCATAATTTTAACACAGACCATTTCCTCTAACCTTTGCTTTTCACGTATCTACTGCTATCCTAAGAGCATGGTCTTGTGTCTTCTCCACTAGTAAGAAATTCAATATTTACCTCCTGACTTTGAACAGTTTTATCAAATCTCCCCACAATTTTCAGTTTGAGAGCACAACAGCCGTTCTACCTCGGGCAGCTGATTCTTGGAATTATCTTTCTGAATGTACTTTTACCAGTGCACTGCTCATAACCGTGAAGAACCAGAAACTGCACACTGTTCTCTGTTTTTACATCTGAGTACGTTACAATGGTTCTGTTTCTCCAAGAATTCCAAAGAGTAGGAATTAATGGGTCCTTTTCAAATTGACAGGCAGTAACTAGTGGGATGCCACAGGGATCGGTGCTGGGACCCCAGCTATTCACAATATATATTAATGATTTGGATGAGGGAACAAAATGTAACATCTCAAAAGTTTGCAGATGATACCAAGTTGGGTGGGAGGGTGAACTGTGACGAGGATGCAGGGATCCTACAGCATGATCTAGACAGGCTGGGAGAGTGGGCAAATTAATGGCAGATGCAGTATAATTTGAAGAAGTGTGAGGTTATTCACTTTGGAAGCAAAAACAGGAAAGCAGACTACTACCTGAATGGTTGTAAATTGGGAGAGGGGAGTGTGCAGTGGGACCTGGGTGTCCTTGTGCACCAGTTGTTGAAGGTAAGCATACAGGTGCAGCAGGCATAAAGAAGGCTAATGGTATGCTGGCCTGGATTGCGAGAGGTTTCGAGTACAGAAGCAGGGATGTGTTGCTGCAATTATACAGGGCCTTGGTGAGGCCACACCGAGAATATTGTGTGCAGTTCTGGTCTCTTTCTCGGAGGTTGGATGTTCTCGCTCTCTAGGGAGTGCAGCAAAGGTTTACCACACTGATTCCAGGAATGTCATATGAGACGAGATTGACTAGGTTAGGATTGTTCTCGCTGGAGTTCAGCAGAATGAGGGGGGATCTCATTGAGACTTATAAAATCCTAACAGAACGAGACAGGGAAGATGTAGGAAAGATGTTACCAATGATGGGTGTGTCCAGAACCAGGGGTCACAGTCTGAGGATTTGGGGTAAAACATTTCTGACAGAGATGAGGAGACATTTCTTCACCCAAAGAGTAATGAGCCTGTTGAATTGATTACTGCAGGAAGTAGTTGATGCTAAAACATTGAATATATTCAAGAGGCGACTAGATGTAGCACTTGGGGAGAATGGGATCAAAGGCTATAGGGAGAAAGCAGGATTAGGCTATTGAGCTGGATGGTCAACCATGGTCATGTTAATGGCGGAGCAGGGTCGAAGGGCCAAAAGGCCGCCTCCTGCTCCTATCTACTATGTATCTAGTCCTTTTTCTTTTATTAAATATTTGGGTTAAACCATATTTGCCCATTCTCCTCACCATCCTTCTGTGATCTACTTCAGTGGGTCTCTGGCTAGGCAGGATACTTTAAAAAAAATCATAATTTGTTCAGGCAAAGTCCATATTGATTTGTGAAACAGAAATTGTTGAACTAGTTTTATGTTTTTGAGGCAGTAACAAGAAAGGTGGATAAAAGGGTACATGTAGATGTACTGTACTTTGATTTCCCAAAGACATTTAATAAGGTCCCACATCAAAAGTTGCTACGCCAGATAAGATTTGTGTGAGGAGGTGGGGATAACCATATTAGCTAACGAATCCCTTTATCATAGTAACAGGAAACAGTAGGGCTAAATGTCTTTTTTTTTCAGGTTGGTAAGCTGAAACAAGTGGAGTGTCACAAGGAGCAGTACTCTGGCCTCCACTATTTAAAATTAGGATCCATTTCCTGATGATGCTGTCAGGAGGAGTTAGCGGGTGCAAAGGAATATGGTCAAGTTAAATAAATGGGCAGGAATTTGGCAGATGGAGTATAATGTTGGCAAATCTGAACTTGTCCACTTTGGCAAGAATAGAAAAGTAGTATACTATTTAAATGGTGACAGATTGCAAACCTCAGTGCGACAGTGGGATCTATACATTCTGGTACGTGAATTACAAAATGTTAGTGTGCAGGAAGGCAAATGGAATGCTGACATTTATTGCGAGGGGAATGGAATATAAAAGTCTTATGTTTCAGCTGCAAATGTACAAGGCCTTGGTGAGACCAGATCTGGCATACTCAAATGAAATGAAAATGAAAACTGCTTATTGTCACAAGTAGGCTTCCCGTACCAGACTCCCCGGACAGGCGCCGGAATGTGGCGACTAGGGGCTTTTCACAGTAACTTCATTGAAGCCTACTCGTGACAATAAGCAATTTTCTTTTCATTTTCATTTCATTTCAAATGTTTTTAGTCATCTTATTACAGTTTAGGTTGATAATTGTATTAGAAAACGTTCAGAAGATTTCACTTGACTCATTCCTGGAATCTTGTGAAGAAAGGTTGAATAGGTTGGGCCTAGTGACATTGGCATTCAGAAGAATGGGAGGTGACCTGATGAAAACATACAAGGTCCTGGGGGGACTTGATAGGTACTGGGAGGATGGATGTTTACCCTTGCAGGAAAGACGAGACCTAGGGGGACACCGTTTGACTGAGGGGTCCACCTTTTTTGAGATTAGACTTTGAGGGTTATTAGTCTGGAATTTTCTTCCACAGAAAACAGTGAAGGCTGAGTCATAGAATCACTACAGTGTGGAAGGAGGCCATTCAGCCCATCGAGTCTGCACCAATCTGTGTCCATCCTGTCCCTGCAGCCCCATTACCTAACCTGCACATCCCTCTTCACTGACGGGCAATTTAGCATGGTCAAGTCACCTACCCCGCACATGTTTTGGTCTGTGGGAGAAAATGAGGCAGCACTGCTAACCACTGTGCTACCGTGCCGTCACAAATTTCTTCAAGGTTATAAGTTAGATTTTTGATCGAGGGAGTGGAGGGTTTGCAGGGAGGTGACAAGGTGGAGTGAGACCACAACCTTATTGATTAGGGAGCAGGTTCGAAGGCCTGAATGTCCTATTCCTCCAAAGACCTCTTATTCCTGTTGTTTTGCTATGGCGCCCTGTTTGGTATTTGTAAACTTGGATTTTCATCCTTTCAACCAAATTTTAAATTGTATATTTCTGTCAGTTGGACCCATGTGGCACCCATTAGCCAGCTAGTCTGAGAAATGTTTGTTCATTGTCACCACATCTGACCGTCTGCCATTCTATGTCTTGGACCTTTGAATTTTGCCAGCTAGTTTCTTATGTGACACTGTAAACTGTATCCACCACATTCTTGTGTTGATGGAGCTGCACAGTGAATGATAGCTGAACAGCCTCCACATGGGTAGCATGCCATGTTCCAAATTCACAGGAGGGGCTGTTGCATTGAAGTGCCAGCACTGAGTACTGGAGAAAATATGGGATCATCTAGATGGAAAGAACAGTGGCAAATGGAATTTAACCACAAAAAGTGTATTTTTGGAGGACTAACAAGGTATGGGTATATATCCTAGGAAGTACAGAGGAGCAGAGGGACTTTAGTGTTCACATTCATAGATCCCTGAAGACAGCAGGACAGATAGATAAGAAGGCAAGAACGGGATACTTCTTAGGTGGTTAAGGTGGCAAATGGAATACTTATCTTTATTAGCTGAGACATAGAATATAAGAACATGGAGGTTGTGATGGAGCTGTATAAAATGCGGGTTAGGCCACTGCTGGATTACTGTGTACACAGACTATATAAGACGGTAGTGATTGCACTGGAGAGGGTGCAGAAGGGATTTGCCAGGATCTTGCCTGGGCTTGGGCGTTTCCGCTATCAAGAGAGACTAGTAGGCTGGGATTGTTTTCCTTCGAGCACGAAGGCTGAGGAGGGACCTAATTGGGGATCACGAAGTTTGAAGGGCAGGGTAGGGTATATAGGAAGGAACTTGTGGAGGGGTCAACAACCAGTGGGCATAGATTTAAAGTAAGGGGCAGGGAGATTTAGAGGAGATGTGAGAGAGAACTTTTCACCCAGAGGGTGGTTGGAATCTGGAACTCACTGCCTGAAAGGGTGGTAGAAGCAGGAACCCTCAACATTTACATAATATTTAGATGAGCACTTGAGATGCCACCGTATACAAGGCTACTGGCCAAGTGCTGGAAAATAGGATTAGAGTAAATAGGTGCTTAATGGCCGAAGCAGACAGGATGGGCTGAAGGGCCTCTTGCCATGCTATAAAAGCTCTTGACTCTGACATTACTACTATGCCTCTGTCTCCCCCATGTGGTTGTTACCGGATTTTACTATTTTTTTTTCCCTCCTACTGTTCAGAATATGTCCTGCATATTTATTATTTTCTTTTACTAACTGCGTTCCATTCTCATCCTCCTGTTTGTGTCCACTCCTAGTAGGAGATCTGCTGTCATGGTACATCACATTTGTCCATTTTGTGACATCCTCCTATGTCCATTTTAGTTGATCTGCAACTGTGATGTCTGGCCTCCAACTACCCCTCTGTCAACCCCTCCCTTCTGCTGCCCTCTTTACTCTCTAGAAGAGATTAGGGCAGCATGGTAGCACAGTGGTGAACACAGTTGCTTCACAGCTACAGGATCCCAGGTACAATTCCCTGCTGGGTTACTGTCTGTGCGGGGTCTGCACGGCACGTTCTCCCCGTGTCTGCGTGGGTTTCCTCCGGGTGCTCCGATTTCCTCCCACAGTCCAAAGATGTACGGCTTGGATGGATTGGCCATGCTAAACTTCCCTTGGTGTCCAAGTGGGGTGGGGGTTAAGTGGGGTGACTGTGTTACAGTGATAGGGTGGAGGCATGGGCTTGAATACGGTTCCCTTTCCAATGGCCTCCTTCAGCACTGTCAATTCTATGATTTCCTAGCTTTTCAGCTCGGAGCAAATGACCAAAATACAGACTTAGTTTTTTTTTTGGACGTGACCTCTTTAGTGTTCTTTTTGCACTTGCAATTTCAAGACCCTTTTCATTTGTGTAATGATATGCACATGGAATTCTTAGTGTACGTCTTAGCATCCACACTGGCCTCTATTCCACAGATCTTTATTGTCCAGGTTTCTGAGGCATCCGGGAAAGTGGGTAGAATGTTGAATCCCGAGTGTTTTGGTTTTCTTGTTAACACATGCGTCACCTTCACAAAATGACATGATCATTATCCTTTTTCTGTCTTCAGCCCAACCATCTTCAGCTGCTTCATCAATGACCTATCATAAGATCAGAAGTTTGTTATTTACAGCACAGAAGGAGGCGATTCAGCCTATCATGTCTGCATAAGCTCCTAAAAAAAGAGCAACCTAGCTAGTACCACTCCCCAGCCCTATCTTGTAGTCCTTTTAAATTAATCTCTTTTCAATATATATTCAGCTCTCTTTGAAACCTCCTATTCCCTCCACCACTCTCCCAGGCAGCGCATTCCAAACCCCAACAACTGAGTAAAGAAGTTTCTCCTCCTTTCACTTCCAGCTCTCTTGCTGACTATCTTGGAAATTGTGACCCCTAGTCACTAACATAACACCTAGTGGAAACTGAATATCCTTCTGTACCCTGTCAAATTTTTGAACACCTCAATAAGGTCTCTTAATCTTCTCTGCTCCAAGGAAAACCAAGCCAATTTCTCCAATCTTTCCTTGTATCTAAAACTCCTCCTCAATTCTGGTAATCAATCTCCTCTGCACTCTCTCCAAGGCTTTAACATCCTTTGTTAAATAAAGTGCCCAGAACTGAGCACACTACTCCTGTGGTCTGACCAATGATTTATAGAGGTGTAGCATTACTTCCTTGCTTTTTTTACTCTCTGCCTCCCTTTATAAACCTATCTTTATAAACCCAAGGATGCTATAAGCATTCTTAACAACTATTTCAACTTGCCTGGCCACCTTCAGAGAAATATGCATTTGAACTCTTGAGATCCCTCTGCTCCTGTACACTCAAAGTTGGACCATTGAGCCTATATTGTCTCCCCATGTTTCTTCTACCAAAATGCATTACCTCACATTTTTGCTGCACTGAAGTTCATTTGCCAGGTGTCTGCCCATTTGGCCAACATGACAATGTCCCTCCTGAAGTCGTTCAGCGTCATCCACACAATTCACTATTCTCCTGATATCCTCTGCAAATTTAGAGATTTTGCCCACAACGCCACTTTTCTAAAAATAAAGTTAAGAGTACCCAATTCATTCTTCGTAATTAAGGGGCAATTTAGCACGGCCAATCCACCTAGCCTGCACATCTTTGGGTTGTGGGGGCGAAACCCATGCAAACACTGGGAGAATCCACTTCTAAATCATTTATATAAATCAGAAAAAACAGCACTGAGCCCTGGAGAACACTAGATTCAGCTCGTCTCCAGCCTGAGAAATGCCCATCTATACCTACCCTCTGTTTCCTATCTCTTAGCCAACTTCTAATCCATGCTAACAAGGTCCCATCAATCCCAAACCTTTTTTTAATTTGCTATCCAACCTATCAGGTAGCGCTATATCAAATGCTTTCTGGAAATCCAAATATACAACATCCCCAGCACTACTTTCTACTGTCTGTGACACCTCGTCAAAGAATTCTATTAAATTTGGCAGACATGACCTGCCCTTGACAAAGCCATGTTGACTGTCCAGTATTAACTTATTTTTCTTGGTGTATATTTATCTCATCCCGTATTATGGCCTCCCATCAGTTTTCCCACTATTGATGTCAAGCTGACGGTCTGTAGTTTCCCAAGTTCCTAAGTTTTCCTTTGTCCCTTTCTTAAATAACGGCATCATATTGGCAATCATCCAGTCCCCGGGGACTAATCCTGTGTTCAGAGAGGCCTGGAAAATTCCTGTCAACTGCTCCGCAATATGCTCCTTTACCTCTCTCAGCAATCTAGGATGCATCCCATCTGGGCCTGGTGGCTTCTCCATGTGGAGTACTGCCAACTGTTCTAAACCTTTTTATCTTTATCACTATACTGCTCAGTTCCTCACGTTTTCAACTGGGTGATTGTCACCATCTTCTAATTGGGTAAAGACTGAAGTAAAGTGCTCATTTAGTCCCATTCCATACTCTGCTTCAGTGAGAAGTTTACTCTGCTTGTCCCTTATGGGCCCCACTCTCTCCTTCACTAATCTTTTACCATTAATATGCTTGAACATTTACTACTGTACTTGTTTTGGCACAGCCTGCAATCCATTCCTCATGGTTCCTCTTAGCCTTCCTTATTCCAGCCTGGTAGTTGGCAAGTAACATTTTTGCTACAAGTGCCAGGCAATGACTACCTCCAGCATGAAAGAATCTAACCATCACCTCTTGATATTCAGTGGCATTACCATCCTGAATCTCCTCTCTTGACATCCTGGGGGTTACCATTGACCAGGAAGTCAACTGGACTAGCCATATAAATACTAGAACATAGAACATAGAACAGTACAGAACAGGCCCTTCGGCCCTCAATGTTGTGCCGAGCCATGATCACCCTACTCAAACCCACGTATCCACCCTATACCCATAACCCAACAACCCCCCCCCCCCCCCCCCTTAACCTTACTTTAATTAGGACACTACGGGCAATTTAGCATGGCCAATCCACCTAACCCGCACATCTTTGGACTGTGGGAGGAAACCGGAGCACCCGGAGGAAACCCACGCACACAGGGGGAGGACGTGCAGACTCCACACAGACAGTGACCCAGCCGGGAATCGAACCTGGGACCCTGGAGCTGTGAAGCATTTATGCTAACCACCATGCTACCCATCTGCCCTGCTGCCAATCTACTAGAGCAGATTAGGGGCTAGGAGTCCTGCGACAAGTATCTCTCCTCCTGCAGCCTGTCCACAATCTGTCGGGTGCAAGTCAGGAGTACGATGGAACACACTCTTAACTGGATGAGTGCAGCTCCATCAACGCAAGAAACTCAACACCATCCAGGACACAGCCTGCTTGATTAGCATCCTTTCCATAAACGTTCACTCCCTCCATCACCGTTGCACAGTAGCAGCTGTGTGTACCCATCTGCATGATACCCTGTAGGAACTCAACCAAGGCTCCTTAAACAGCACCTTCCAATCTATAACCACTACCATCTAGAAGGAAAAGGTCAGCAGATAAATGGGAACACCACCACTCAGAAGTTCCTCTCCAAGCCACTCACCGGACCTGGAAATCTATCACTGCTCCTTCACTGTTACTGGGTCAACATACTGGAACTCGCTCCTTAACAGCAACTTGGGTGTACCTACACCACAAGGACTGCAGCGGTTGAAGAAGGCAATTCATCACCTTCTGAAGGGCAAATAGGGGTGGGCAATGAATGCTGTCCTAACCCGTGCAACCCAAATCCCATAAATGATTTTTTTTTTTTTTTAAAAGCACTGCATCTACAATTTTCTGTTATCATTTGACCCAAGTAGACAAGTTTATCTACTTTCACCAGTGTCACACTGTCCACTTAAACCTTCACTCTAATTTTGTCTAATGTATTCCTTCTGACCAACATTGTTTTTGTCTTCTAAGCTTCTTTTTGATGGGCCTCTTCTGATTCTGTAGGGTGTACTGAACTGTCTGCATCCACATGTTTGTTCTTGCCTCCAATTTTTACCTCTGAAGCACCTCTGATTCTCTGCAATATCCAGTCACGCTCTTCCCTAATGTTAGCTGTAGACCTGAGCATTGTTCTGATCGAGCACCATTCTTGTGATGCAGCATAATTGTGGAATGTACACTCGATAACTTCAGATTCCCATGCATTGAACGTAGATAGGTGCATGGCTCTCTGATATAGTTTGCTAATAGTCCTCCAGTTCCTTTTTGAACACTTTTTTTTTCTTCTTTGCAATAGAATCAAGATCGAAAACACAGAACTTATGTGTATGTTCTCGTAGTGACAGAAATTTTGGAAGATTGGGAGGATTCCGTTAACATTGGTAAGCTCAAAAATATTTTCGCAGTTAATGGATTCACTGCCTGATGCATTATCTTTCAACAATATATCTCCAATAAGGTTAGTATAACATTATAAAACTCAACGAAAACTGCTCCAAGGACAACATTAATGGATTTCACAACTGTAAGTACATTTCATTGTGATTTAAGGTAAGTAGCATTTTAAACTTGGATGTTAAGCCAAGATCTTGTGCTGTGTTTGCAAAATTAAGTGAAGAACCTTTGGAATGAAAAGTCAAATCCTTATTGAATTAAAACCAGATGATCTGATCTCTCTGGAAGAAGGTTTTGAGGGAGGGAGGGAATAATGAAGCCACCGAAACAGAAATTTCAGTGCAGCTGTCCATGGGAGTGGAGGGGAGTGAGATGGAGGCTCCTTGTTGGAACTAGCAGAGATATTGAATGCCGAGGGCTAATTTGGATAAATGAAAATGCTATTTATCTGGGAGCTAAAATCATAGAATTTACAGTGCAGAAGGAGGCCATTAGGCCCATTTGAGTCTGCACCGGCCCATGCCTCCACCCTATCCCAGTAACCCGACCGAACCGTTTGTACGCTAAGGGGCAATTTGGCAACACAGAAGGAACATGGAATATATTTGAGATTATTCTGATGCAAAAGTTAGCTATGTTTGTCCCCAAACTCAACAAACAAGCATGTGGTTAAACAAAGCGAACACATGTTTTAGAAACTTATCCTTCTCCCCAACTCTGCTTAACCCTGTCATGTTAACTACCATACTGTTTTCCCTCCCACTTTAGCAGAAAGCTGTCCCCTCACACAGGATAATGTTTTGGTCGTTATGAAGGAGAGTGCACAGGGCAGCACGGTGACGCAGTGGGTTAGCACTGCGGCCTCGTGGCGCCGAGGTCCCAGGTTTGATCCCGGCTGTGGGTCACTGTCCGTGTGGAGTTTGCACGTTATCCCTGTGTCTGCGTGGATTTCGCCCCCACAACCCAAAAATGTGCAAGCTAGGTGGATTGGCCTCGCTAAATTGCCCCTTAATTGGAAAAAATGAATTGGATATTCTTAAATTTAAAAAAAATGAAGGAGAGTGCACTGAGCAAATACCATAAGCGATTTTGAATTTGGCTGTGTTAACCTAGCATCACATTTCTCTGACAACCTGCAGCATGTATTTTATCCTTAATTTGACACCAAATGCTAAAATCTCTCGTTGTCAACAACCTACCAACTGAATTTTAATAAAATGGACAAGTAAATGATTTAAAGAACAAATTTTCATCCAAATTCCTATTTGGAAGTTTGAGAGGATTGCAACATTAATAATATCCCTGTGTAAAAGTTTTATATGCACTGATTTTCTTGTACTACCAATGCAGGAATTGTGCTAGACTAAACCATATCTCTTGGAAATTTCCAGGTGCCATCATGGACTCTAAACACATGCCATTCCTCCTGTATCCCTAACGAACTTACTGGATTTTCCTGGATGCAAATAATAGCCACTTCAACTGTCTGTCAAACAGGAAACTGAACCAATCAATGTGTCTGACAAGTGTGATATTTTTCATCTGAACATAGAAATTACGAGTAGGTCCACTCAGCCCCTTGAGCCTGCTGCACCATTCAATACGATCATAGCTGATCTGATTGTAATCTCACCTCCACGTCCCTGAACCTTTCACTCCTTTGTTAATCAAGAATCTATCTAGCTCTGCCTTAAAAATATTCAAAGACTCTGCATCCACTGCCTTTTTGAGGGCGAGAGTTCCAGAGACTCACGACCCTCAGAAAATGTCTTCACACACCCTGTCTTGAATAAGCAACCGTTATTTTTAAACCGTGACCCCTGGCTCTAGATTCTCAGACAAGAGGAACATCCACATCCACTCTGTCAATACCCCTCAGGATCTTAAAGGTGTCGATCAAAATTCTAGTGGATACAAACTTAACCCCTCCAACCTTTCCACAAGCCTATAGACCATCAACAACTGGTGATCTTTGTTTCGTAGTTTGTGAATTCTGACTAGCTTTTTTATTTAAAAAAAAAAAACTGGTTAGTCACTGAATTGAATGAGCCTCTATGGCTAAAACAAGCCAGAGCGGAAAGTTGGCATCTAAATTGTGGAAGTGGCCCCCGAGTTGGAGTGGAGACGAGGTTGTACTCATTTGAACAGAGCTGTGATCCAACCCCATTTAGAGTACAGTTGCTTTTGGGCACCATGCTTCAAGGATGCTCCAAATGCCATGAAAGGTGTACAGTGCAGATTCAAGAAAATGAAACTGGACTTGAGGACAGGCTGCATAAACTTGGCAGGAATTCCCTCGCGTACACTTACAGATTTGAGGATTGTCTGATCAAGGTGTTACCAGGATAGATAAAGAGGAACTATTATTTTTTTTTTAATGATCTTTATTGTCAAAAGTCAGCTTGCATTATCACTGCAATAAAGTTACTGTGAAAAGCTCCTAGTTGCCACGCTCCGGCACCTGTTCGGGTACAAAGAGGGAGATTTCAGAATGTCCAAATTACCTAACAATCACCTTTCGGGACCTGTGGGAGAAAATCTGAGCACCCAGAGGAAACCCACACAGACACAGGAAGAACGCGCAGACTCCGCACAGACAGTGATCCAACCTGGGACCCTGGAGCTGTGAAGCAACAGTGCTGACAATTGTGCTAACTTGCTGCTTAACTTGCTGCTTAACTTGCTGCTTAACTTGCTGCTTAACTTGCTGCTTGACTTGCTGCTTAACTTGCTGCACGGTGGCGCAGTGGGTTAGCCCTGTTGCCTCACGGCGCCGAGGTCCCAGGTTCGATCCCGGCTCTGGATCACTGTCCGTGTGGAGTTTGCACATTCTCCCCGTGTTTGCGTGGGTTTCGCCCCCACAACCCAAAGATGCGCAGTGTAGGTGGATTGGCCACAATAAATTGCCCCTTAATTGGAAAAAATTAATTGGGTACTCTAAATTTAAAAAAAAAAAACAAAAAAAAAAACTTGCTGCTTAACTTGCTCCTTAGTGTCCAAAAGGTTACTTTGAGGAATGAGGGCATAATCTTAAAATTAAAACAAGACTATTCGGGAGGGAAGTTGCGAAGCACTTTGTGCAAAAGATAGTGGGAATCTGGAATGTTCCTCCCAAAAGGTTGTGGAGGCATAGGGGTCTGTTGCAACTCTTCGACTGGGGAGTTTTGATTTTGGTAAGTGCATCAAGGGATATGAAACTATGGCAGGTAAATGGAGACTGGTGAGTCGAGTGATCTTCAGTTCCTATGTGAACTTCATTTTTACCAGACCAATGTAGTTATTCCTTAAACTTTAACCTGCATGCAGACTTTCTCAAGTCCATTCATTGTTATGGTTCTGACCTATGGATTAGTGGCTCTATTAATAGTTGGTGCTCTCATTAGTTTCCATTCACAGGAAATCTTTTAAGCACTGGACCTTCTCAGCAAAAGATTTGGTTCTTCCCTCTATGAAAGTCCCAGGGTATTCTATGGTGGGTTGGGGGGGGGAGGATTATGATTCTTGTGTACTTTTAAAGGAACTTTACATATTTTTTTTAATTCCTCCTCTTTTGGAACCCATTGATCAATTGGCTAAACGACATTTTGGATGGAAGTTGAATCTACAGATAAAAAGAATGGAAAACACTACTGTTTACTGTCTTTTCAGTGAATCTTGTAGAAGGCCACAAAATCTGAATCTTCATTGGGCTTAGGGAAGTTAGACAGTGATGAATTGTGATCCGAAGCCAGTTAATGTTTCCTGAACAGGTACCCATGTAGTGAAAACTATTTATCTTATTCAGTCACTGTTGACGAGGTCGTAGTTATGCACCTTTTTTATTTTTGGAAGACTAGAATAGTTTGCAACCATTATGTTGGGGCACTAACCACTTCGATATATTGCCAATTGTGGTTTGTGCTATGACGATGTGTGATGAAGCTTGGTAGATGTACATTTTGGGCCTTCTATTCTTGTGTAATTTTTTGGGGCTTAAAAATGTTAAAGATCTATTTGGTTTATTATGATTCAGCTCATAGAATGTTCCTGATGGTGGGGGAGTCCAGAAACACGCATCCGAGGATACAGGATAAAAGCAAATCACTGTGGATGCTGGAATCTTAAACCAAAGAGAAAATGCTGGAAAATCTCAGCAGGACTAGCAGCATCTGTAGGGAGAAAAAAGAGCTAATGTTTCGAAAGGGTCATCTGGACTCGCAACATTAGCTCTTTTCTCACCCGACAGATGCTGCCGGACCTGCTGAGATTTTCCAGCATTTTCCCGTCAAGAGGATACAGGGTAGAAAACGGACATAAGGAGAAACTTCACCCAGAGAGTGGTGAGCCTGTGGAATTCTCTGCCACAGAAAGCAGTTGAGGCCAAAAATATTGCATATTTTCAAGGAGTTGTATATAGCACTTGGGGCTAAGGGAATCAACGTGTAATGAATCTGTGGAATTCCCTACTGCATAGAGCTGCAGAGGCTAGGTTGTTAAGTATGTTCAAGGCAGGGCAGCACAATGGCCTAGTGGTTAGCACAACCGCTTCACAGCGCTGAGGTCCCAGGTTCGATCCCGGCTCTGGGTCACTGTCCGTGTGGAGTTTGCACATTCTCCCCGTGTCTGCGTGGGTTTCGCCCCCACAACCCAAAAATGTGCAGAGTAGGTGGATTGGCCACGCTAAATTGCCCCTTAATTGGAAAAAATAATTGGGTAATCTAAATTCATTTAAAAAAAAGTAGTATGTTCAAGGCTGAGATAAATAGATTTTTGATCAGTAAAGGAATTGAGGGTTTTGGGGCTATGTCAGGAACATGAGTTGAGGATTATAGCTGAGAAGACATTGAGCTGAATGACATACTTCTGCTCTTGCACCTTATGGTCTTTTGGATATGGGGGGGAAAAGTGGGAACCGGTTACTGAGTTGAATGGTCAGCCAAGATGATGAATGGCAGAGCAGGCTTGAAGGGCCGAATGGCCTACTCTTGCTACTATTTCTATGTTTGTGTTTCATCGTCCCAGTGACAGTTGTTCCAAAGAGCTATCTAATAAATTGCACTTCCCCATATCTCTGGGATTTGTTTCTTCAAGCATTTTATCTAGTTTTTGTTTTTTAAGAAGTTACTCTATGAATTTACTCTCTGAATTTACTTCCATTGGCCTTTTCAGGCAGTGCATTCCAGATCGCAACTCGCTTCTTAAAAAAATTAACTCCCCTCATGTCATCCTTGGATCTTTTGCAATCACCTGAACTCTATATCCATTGTAACTGACCCTTCTGCATTCCCTCTGCTTCTTTTGAAAGGCAGCGTTCCTTGCACTTTCTCAACATGTCCTGACGCCTCCAAAGATCTGTGTGTGTACCTCCAGGTTTCTCTGTCCCTGCACCCCCTTTAAAATGTAATATTGTCTTTGCTCATTCTTCACTTTGGTGTTAATTTTATCTGCCATGAAGCTGCCAATTATAGTCAGGCTATTGCTATCATTTTGACCTTTTTTACGAGCCAGAACAATTTCTCCCTATCTACCCTGTTCAATCCTCTCCATGATTTTGAACATTCCTATCAATCTTCTCTTGGTCTCCATCTCTCCAATGCAAACAGTCCTAACCTCTCCAATCTATCCTCATAACTGAAGTTTCTCATCCCTGTAACCATTCTTGTGAACCTCTTCTGCACGCTCCCAATGCATTCACATCCTTCCTATAGTGTGAGGCCCATAACTGTACACCATATTCCAACTGAAGTCTAACTAGTGTCTTGTGCAAGTTCAGCATAACCTCCTTTGCTCTTTTGTACTCTCTACCCCTAATTAATAAAGCCCAAAGTACCATATGCTTCATTATCTGCTCTTTCCATCTGTCTTGTAACCTTTGGTGCACATATGCATGGCACGGTAGCACAGTGGGTAGCACTGTTGCCTCACAGCTCCAGGGTCCCAGTCTTGGGTCACTGTCTATGTGGAGTCTGCTCGTTCTCCCCATGTTTGCGCGGGTTTCCTCCAGGTGCTCCGGTTTCCTCCCACAAGTCCCGAGAAGACGTGTAGTTTCGTAATTTGGACATTCTGAATTCTCCCTTGGTGTACCCGAACAGGCACTGGAATGTGGCGACTAGGGGATTTTCACAGTAACTCATTGCAGTGTTAATGTAAGCCTACTTGTGACAATAAAGATTATTATTATTATTGTTGGCCACAGGACATTGGGAGAATCCCCTGTTCGTTTAAGTAGTCCTTTGGGATGTTATGTGTCAACTTGGTTGGATGGACTGGACCTTGGTTAAACATCTCATCTGAAAGACTCCACTGACTTTCCTCAATACTGTGTTGGTGTGTCAGCCAAGTCCCTCTGCTCATGCACTAAAATATGATGTATCACCTCTCTCTTTTCTCTGCATTCAACTTCATCTGCCACCTATCTGCCCACTCCACTGGTCTATGTTCTTTTTAAAGTTTTACACTGTCTTCTTTCGCAGTTTACAGTATTTCCTCAAACTTTGACATTCTCTACTGCCCATCAAGACCTAGATCATTAATTTTATATATATATTGCAAGGGTCCTTGGAAAACATCACTACAAGCCTTACTCCAGCCCCAAAAATATCCATTGACCGTTATACTCTGCTTCCTATGATTCAGCCAATTTTGTATCCACATTGCTACTGTGCTTTTATTCTGAGCTGTATTGTCTGTGTGGTACTGTATCGAATGCTTCTGAAAGTCCATGTACACCACATCAAACGGCATTGCCCTCGTCAACCTTTTCTGCTACCACCTCAAAACTGAAGTTAATTAAGCACAATCTGTCCTTTAGAAATCCATGCTGGCGCTTCCTAATTTTAAATTTATTCTATTATGCTCTATGTACCAAGTCCAGGTCATTATTAAATACCAAAAAGAGCAGTGATCCTAATTTCAAGCCCTTGGAAACAACACTTTATACCCGTTGGCACGTGATGATGAGAGCTAGTGCCCTATTTCTCTCTGCTTAAGAGGCGTGGGCTCTTCAATGTGCATTCCCTCACACTTCCCTCCAGTCTAAAACAAAACGAGCATTCACTGTTGTGCCCTTGTTCAGTTTTGCATCTGCGCTGTTGTTGTGCCTTTTAATCCTGTGGACACTAATTTTGCTGACCAGTCTCATTCGGTGTTACCTTTAGCAAATGCCTTTTGGAAGTCCTATGATCAATATCATTAGCAAAAGAAGTTGATTTTTTTTCTCTTTTAAATCTTGCTTCCACAGGAAGGAAAAGGCAGTGGTTTAAAGTTGAAGATGCAATTGGAGTTTTGCAGTGTCACAAACCGGTACACGCCGAGTACTTGCGAAAGCTGAAACTGGGCAACTCAAACACGAATGGAAACTCTCTGGTCTCCACAAATTCAGTTGGCACAGCCACCGTGTACGTGACCTCTTCCCAAACTTCAGGGATGTCATCTGACCTTAGATGAAATGGACATTCACATGTGGCCTTTCTGCTCATGTGCAGTCAATTAGGAAATTGCATTCTGCTTTGGAAAGCAGAATGGTCTAGGTTAGACTGTATATGCATAAATACTTTGCATGAATACTTGCAGTGTTGATATGAAACTTTTTATGATGTAAAATAGTGTTGAAAACCAAAGCCATACACTGATTTATGTTAGCATTATTTTGTTAGACATGCCTTGCAGGCCACTAACTGTTTTAAGATTACATTATATAGCAGGATATATTTAATCCTGTTTCAATTTTACCATGCGTAGCATGCCACAGATGTGAAAATGACTTTCTATATTGGTGTTTTACAATGGTGATGTGGTATCTGATGAATGTTTTCCACATCAAAATTAAATTCTGAGAAATACTTAGAATGAACTATTAGAAAGTCTTTGATTGATTGTTCCACACGATTTGAAAATTTAAATCTTGAAAAATGAATTGCCCCTTTTGAATTGTTTGGGTAACCGATTTAGAAACTTTTTTTTTTTCAAAATTGATCATTTTATGTGCTGTTAATTAAAATGTACGTATATTCCTGATTTCAAATCTCTGGAGCAAATGTCCTTTCATCTTCTTTTGCTGACCAATAGTTAAACATGAATATTCCCTCCCTGCCCAACACTGTTCAATAACTTAAAATTCTTAGAATTCCGTTTTCAATTAAAACAGTTGCCAATTTTTTTGTACTGTTATTGTTTTTCCACATCCTGCACCAATTTTATCTTTTGTTCGTGCTCTCTTTCTTTCAATCTCAAACAAGTAACCCCATACCCAAGTTGCTCTCCATTGTTTGGAAAATGCCTCTTATTCTGCAGTTGAAGTACTGCTGGAGTTTGCAAATATACTAGACTCCTAATCCCAATAAAACAAATTCTGTCCTATAGTCTAGTCCTATACTTCTCAAAGCTGAATGGTATCTATTTAATATTATTGCCTGTGCCAAATTCAACTTGTTTCCTCAATTTTGGTATTTGAAGTCGTTAAAAATCGATTAACTTTCATATGTCGGTTGCCTGGATCTGTTTTGTTTCCAAGTTTCTATTTCTATATATATGTTTGTACCTTGCTGATTGGAAGAGGTGATGGTCTGTTTTAAATGAAGTAACACTCCAGGGTCTCTAGTTTGTGACTGCCCCTTAGATGGAAATGATATAAGGCAATTTAACAGAATTTTGATTTTGGGGCAGTTTTTTCTTTTTGGTTTTAAGATTGCAATTATAAAGATTCTTTTGCCTTTTAAAGTTTTGCGGGCAAGAATTGGATGGCGAGATGAGTTCATGTTCACCTATTATGGGTTGTTCAGAATCAGCGACACCTCTCGCCCATAGCCAGTATGAAGCCTGCCATACTTCACCCTGCTGTATTTGGGAGGTGAACCTCAAAGCTTAAAGTATTTGGAGGTTTGTAGATCTCCAATTGGAACACTTTTTTTTAACCTTGAAGAATGGAAGTATGTTCCATCTCTATCTTTTTGAACTCCTGCTCAGTGGCCTCTAACCCTACCTTGTTAAATAATTTTTGTTAGATGTGTGGTTAAATTGCAATATTGAATTTGAAGACAGTAGCTTAAAGTCTCTCATGAATGAACCTGCCTTATACAGTCACAATCTGATATAATCGCAACCTGTTGCATTTAACAATTCAATATTGCTTCATTTAATTAGTGCCCTCACTATCTATTGGTTTCGAGCTCCATTTATAGAGACTTGTCACCTTCCTTTAAAAGCTTTCTGTACAGTCCTAAAGACACCATTCGAGAGAGTCTACTGTATTTGATTTTAAAAAAATCATTTTCTTAATGAGACTAATAGTCTTGAATAAAACTGAATTTTGAACAAAAAATACTTGCACTTATTTCTACTAATGATTTGTTCTTTTTATCCCAATATGGACAGCAGGCACATGGGGATGCAACCAGCTGCAAGTTTCCCTCCAAGTCGCACACCACCCTGACTTGGAAATATTTAATAATCTTTATTGTCACAAGTAGACTTACATTAACACTGCAATAAAGTTACTCTGAAAAGCCCCTAGTTGCCACATTCCGGCACCTGTTCGGGTACAGAGAGGGAGAATTCGGAATGTCCAAATTACCTAACAGCACGTCTTTCAGGACTTGTGGGAGGAAACCAGAGCACGCAGACACGGGGAGAACGTGCAGACAGTGACCCAAGTGAGAATCAAACCTGGGACCCTGGTGCTGTGAAGCAACAGTGCTAACTACTCTGCTACCATGCCGCTGTGTTATATGACCATTGCTTCATGGTCACTGGGGTCAAAATCCCAGAACTGCTTCCTAACAGCATTGTTGGTGTCCCTATAGTATACTGGCTGCAACAGCTCCACCAGCTAGACAGCATTTGGGAATGGGCAATAAATGCTGTCCTTGCCAGTGGTGTCTATTTCCCACAAATTATTTTTTTTTATACTTGGTCATGAAGGTGTGAAATATTTATGAAGTATGGAATATTTGGTTAGTTAAACATAGAGGAAGGAAAGCTCTTGGACAGAGCTGGTGCAGATACAAATGGTACCTTTTTTATTTACGTAGCGCCATTGTCGTCACTTTGCTTCAACATCCATGCTGCAAAACTGGCATTTTCTCTTTTAAGGTCACCGCTTATAATTCACAAATGAACTAGCTTATGGTATATAGGTTTGTCAGTGGCTCTCTATTTTGAAAATAGCACCTTATAATTTCTTTCTATCTTGTGCTCTGAAATAAAAGTTGAATAGCTCAAATAGATCATCCCTTGGGGCACAGTATGGCTGTGCTCTGCTAACGCTATTGTTTTGTACTTGGTGGCTATTCTCGGTACAGCTTATCTTTTTCCCCTTGCTACTGTCATGCAACGTGATGTGATCCTTAAATTAGAAGATTGCTGGTGTTGCCAGGACTCTAACTGCTTTGTAAAGCTTCTCTGGAAAAGATTTAGCTCTTAAGCAGAGCTTTAACTGGTGAGAAACTATATTCTACCTTTTAAATATTGGTGAGTTGTCTTTGCAGCCAGTGAAGTAATTAGTGTCGTCACTGTTGTAGAAAAAAGGGGCAGCCATTTTATGCACAGCAGGCTCCCATAAAAAGCAATGTGCTGACCAGATAAGGGGGATAAATATTGGCCTGGACATCAGGGGGAATTGCCACTCCACGATGCTGCAATGGGATCTTTAGAGTTCACTTGAAAGGGCATGCAGAGGGACCTTTTGTTTAACATGTCAGTCTGGATCATGTTTGAGGATTATCAGTCTCCTGAGTGTCAATCCTGGACCTGACGAATCCCGCACCTTTTCTCATTGGATTGATTGAGTTTCCACATGGTGCCGGTGCTAGCCCCTTAATGGTCGTTGAATCGGTCCAGGTGTGGCACCAGTTTTGCTGTCATAGAACTCTGCAAATCCTGCCCCAGTGTCTGCACTTAGTCTCAGGAACGGAGAATCTGGCCGGTGGTTTTTGCTTTCTTGGAATTTACAGCTGCTGCTTTCTCTGTCTGCGGCACCAAGTGTAGGGCACACATTAGTTTTAAAGCAGTGATTTTTTTTTTCTCACTGTGGATTGCTCTCTAGCTTCCAGGCAATGGGGGTCTAATTGGGGGGGAGGTCTCTTGTTATGGGTGGGGTTTTCTGGTGGTTGATAGGGTTGGCATGATTTAAATAATGGGAGGCGGGGGCACTCCCCTTGAAGACTTTCCCCCTTGAAGACTTTCCCCCTTGCCCCACCACTCCACGGTCACACTGGGAAACACTGCCAATTTGTGCTGCTGGTCTGCTTTAAAAGCCAGTGGTTTAGCAAACCATTTAAATGACTGGGGGGTGGGGGGGGTTTGGATCAGTAAGTTTGCAGATCACACGAAGATTGGCTGGGTGGTTAACAGTGAGGCCGAGTGTCTTGGGTTACAGGAGGATATAGACAGGATGGTCAAATAGGCAGATAATTGGCAGATGGAATTTTAGCTCTGAGATACACTTTGGAAGGGGAAATTTGACAAGGAAATACTCTGAACAGCATAATACTGGGAATTTCCACGGGATAAAGGGACCTTGGCATGTTTGTCCATAGATCTCTGAATGCAGGAGGGCAGGTTAAGAGGGTGGTGAAAAGGCATTATAGAATCACTGCAGTACAGAAGGAGGCCATTTGGCCCATCAAGTCTGCACTGACCCTATGAAAGACCATATGGGACACTTGCCTTTTATCAATTGAGACGTAGGGAGGTCATGTTGGAGTTGTATAGAACTTTGGTGAGGCCACAGCTGGAGTACTAGATGCAGTTCTGGTTGCCTTATACATAGGAAAGATGTCATTCCAATGGACTGGGTGTAGAGGCAATTCACCAGGATGTTGCCTGGGACGGCACATTTAAGCTATGGAGAGAAGTTCGATAAGAGTTGTTTTCGCTGGAGCAGAGAAGAGGGGTAACCTAATCGAGGTGTACTAGACAGGGATGTGGATAGGGTGGCAAGGGAGCAGCTGTTCCCCTTAGTTGATGGGTCAGTGTCGAGGGGGACACAAGTTCAAGGTGAGGGGCAGGAGATTTATGGGGGATTTGAGGAAAAAACATTTTTACCCAGAGGGTGGTGACTAAAGTGGGGATCTGCACTTAGAAAAAGGAGCATTTCCCTGATGCCGATGGGGGTGCAACTGGGTCACCCTTATGCCAGCATGCTGTGGGGAGGGGGGTTGTTGATTTGGGGGTGGGGGGGGGTGTGAGGCTACCCCTTTGGGGTAGATGGTTTGGGTGAGGCTACCCCTTTGGGATAGATGGTTGGGGTGTTGCCCTTGTACGTGTGGGATCATGATGTCTGTGGCTGGGGTGTGTGGCAAATCTTCAACTTATCTGGGAACCCTTTAAGAAGGCATCCCCTTCACTGAGGAGCTGTTTTTGCCAGCATCTTTAGGTCGCGCTCAAAGTGTGCGATTCTTCAGAGAAAATTAAGTAAATGTTGGGTGAATTGTGATCTGGATCGCACCCATACAGGTGGTGGGAATCACCCTGTGATTCCTGCTGAAAATGACATTTTTAGGAGAATTGTGCCCAATGACTTTAGTCATCTACTCCCCAGAAATCACGGGGAAAACCATTTAGACTTTCCTTTCAAATGTAAACATGGTTTGTAGTGACTATGATCTCACTTTTACAGCATCTTAATTCCACCTTCTGCAAGCACAATGGACGTGATTATCCGTTACCGCTGCAGAGTGTTGATGATGTCAGTAACGGCAGAGTTTTGCCACTGCGTCAGCGGGCATCTATGAGCAGCGATCCTACAGCGCACAACAGGCCATGAATGGGTGCCGTGAGATGTGCGGGTGGAGCCACATAATTGATGCGGCGCCGTATCACATGTTACACGAGCGGCGCTCACTGCCCACGCTCGCAAGATGGCCACCACCCCCTGTGCTGTTGAGGTTTAGGGACCACAACCTCAACACGCTCCTCGATGCGGTGGAACACAGGAGGGCAGTCCTATACCCCGGACCGGCCCACCACAACCCGTGCAGCACCGTCTGGCGTACGTGGAGGGAGGTAGGCCAGGCCGTCAGCGGCGTCTGGCGCACCCCACAGGCCGGCGAACAGTGCTGCAAAAAGTTGCACGACCTAACGAGGGCAGCCAGGGTGAGTACGCAGCAACGTGCACCTGGCACCACCCCTACCCCCCCAGGATAAGAGCGCCCACAACCACAGGTAGCGGGGAAAAAAATATAGGGGGTCCATCCATACTGCACCCTCTCACAGTCCATGAGCAGAGGGCACTGTACCTCACAGGCGGAGCCAAGGACCGGGAGGTTGCCGGTTGCCACGTCGGAGGCACACCACCAAGTGAGACTCCTCTGCCTGACTCCACCCACTCACCCAGCCCCTTACTCCACACCCTCACCCCTGACTGCGTGTCAAACGATACATGCTGTCTTGTGTCTTACAGGACCAGCCGCCAGTCGTCCCGGGATGTCTGTCGTACCACAGCCAGTGCCAGATCCAGTGGTCCCCAGGGAAGCAGGCCACGGCGGGGAGGGCAGCCATTACAGAAGCCCTGCCACCGACACAGAGACCCATGACGCAGACACACAGAGGACAGACCGACTGGACACTGACACAGAGACAGGGCGACACAAGGACCACCGGGCCAAGGGTCGACGCAGGAGACCCCAGGCTTTGGCTCTGATGACATCATGGACTTTTCGTCACTGCTGTCTCCCACAGACTCCACCATCGCAGAGACTCTCACCTCAGTTGGGCGCTTTTGTGATGAGGCTTCTGGGACACTCACTGGTACGCACCACACAGCTGTACCGGTACAGCAGGTGGAGGTAGGAGCAGCTAAGGGGCCGGACGGTCGGAGGGCAGACCGGCCCCAGCAACCAGATGCCGCCCAGATGGGTCCTGGGTTCTTGGAATTACCAGACCCACCGATAGACCCGATGCAGTCAGACACCCAGGGACTAGACAACGGTATGATGGCAAACTCTCAGCAGCTGCAGACATAGGTGCATGAGTCCATACGCGTCCGGGATCAGGGAGTGGTGCCGGATATGGCTGCCACCCGGGCTGACCCCACACGGGTGGCATCCGCGGTGGAGGCAATGGGGGCAACGGTGTCGGTCATGGCTCAGGTTATGCAAGGCATAGGGCTTCATGTGCATGCGTCATCCGTGCCCCAGGACAGGGCTGCACTCTCACAGGCAGCCATGTGCCAGAGCCAGCTGGAGAGTTCAGCAGTGCTCCGCAGTGTAGCCGGGTCTCAGCAGGCCATTGCTGAGAGCATTGGCAGTGTTGCCCAGGTGCTGGATGACTTCGCACAGGCCCAGAGGGAGGCAGTTCCAGACCGGGATGGTCCACTCCTTGAGCTCCATCGCTGCTAACATTTGGACCCTGATCGATACCACAGCGGGCCTCCAGGACTGGTAGCGCCATGTGTCGGTGGTGCCTTGGGGCTTGTCTCTGCTCGCACCCCCCTCTCATGGAGGGGCCCTGGGGACATTGGGCACCCCGAGGGAGGAGGAGGTGCTGGGGCCCGTGCCTGTGACTCCTGCAGGGGAGGTCCTGGAACACCTCAGCACCTCGGACCCCCCCCCCCCCCCCCTTCATTTCATCCTTGGTGCATCTGGTGGACAGTGGGCAGAACAGGGTGGCACCACGCCATCCAGGAAGCTCGAGGAGCAGCCTGGCCCATCCAGGTCAGGCAGCCCCAGGAAACGAGCGCCAACGGGGACCCAGGTCGCAGGGCAGGAGTCTCACCAGTCCGCCTCCACTGTGCTGTACCATATGGGGAACCACAAAGACGTAGTCATAGGGCCGTAAGGCCAGGAAGTTAGACACCTAGTAAGTTGGCAAGGGTGCAGGGCACATGTATGTAACCTCTCTAATTAAACTAACTGTTACATCAATGCAAGCTGCCTCTGCGCTATGTCTGATGCTTGTGGGGTCAGGTAGGGACTGAGTGCCACTGTGGTCGAGGGATGATGGACATTGAGCCCCGTTGGGTGTAATGTGCGCACCCCCCCCAACCCCCGGATGTCCATGCCACCCTGCCCCCAGCGATTCGACAGGGCCATGTGATTTAGTGTCCAGCACGTATACAGGGACCTTCCAGGTGGACCCCTGTGGGTCCGGCACCCACCCACAAGGCCGGGGGCCAGTGCCCATCAGCCTGGCCGCCGTAATGGCGTCCATGGCTTTGGCAGCGCCCTGCCATGGCGGGCCGTTCCCGGTCAGCGGGGCTGTCCTCCCCACACCCCACCGAACCTGGAGGACCATGCCCCCCCCCCCCCCCCCCCCCCCCCCCCCCCCCCCCCCCCCCCCCCCCCCCTGCCAATCTCTACCTCCTGCTGCTGGATCATCAGCTAACACGACTGGCTGACGATTTTTATAACCACATTAGAACCGCACCGGCGTGACCTCTAGTCACCCCGTCGGGACTACGGCCCATCCGGGCCGCAGTATCATCAGGAGCACTGAGAATCGCTCATCCTACCACCTCGGGTGATTCTCTAGGTCGCGCGGAGCCTTTCACAACCACGCTGCTTTCGCTTGTGTTTTGAATAGCGAAACGGCGTCGGACCAATGTCGCGTGAGTTTCCGTCATGAATGGCGATTCTCACGAAATGCAAGACTGGCCTCCTTCTGCACTGTAAATTCTATGATCTATGACTGTCTAGCTCAGGGGTGGGCAAACTACGGCCCACGGGCCGGATGCGGCCCGCCAAAGATCTTTATGCGGCCCACCAAGATCAAGTCATAAAAATTTTTTTTTTTTTTTTAATTTTAAGGTTAATGTTGGGTTACTGGTATAGGGTGGATACGTTGACTTGAGTAGGGTGATCATTGCTCGGCACAGCATGTGTTTCATGTGAAGTTTCTACTTTTAAAATATTAATTAATAAAAATTAATTGCTTTTTTTTCTTTAAACTGAGTTACTTTGTTTTTCAAATAAATGTGTTTCATGTAAAGTTTCTACTTAATTAATAAAAATTAATTGCTTTTTTTTTTAAAAAAAACTTTTATTTTGGCTATTTTAAATATTAATTATTTTACTTAATATACTATGCGGCCCTTTAAAATTGTGAATTTCTGAATGTGGCCCTTGCACGGAAAAGTTTGCCCACCCCTGGTCTAGCTGGAGCTTATTGCTACAACTATTTAACTTGAAAATCCCACGTGGGCTCGGAGAATCCTGCCCAATGTCTTTCTTTTAAACCAGAATTTTTAAAAATAGACTCTAGCCCAGGATTTTAAAATCATTACTGCACCAGATGCATTTAATACAATATATATATCAATTTCTTACATTCATCACACCTCCCTCCTTATAAAAATGAGCCACCAATATGAAAAGATGGCTTTCTTTTCCAAAGTCTTTCAACTTCAAACATTACTCATTACTAAACACCACTAATACTCTAAGTTACATATCTTACTACATTTAGGCACGAAGATTTAAACATTAGCATAGTCTATTTCAGTCTGTATTTTTCAATTTCAAACATTCCAGCCTTCTCCAATCTCAATGTCATGATAAACTATCTGCAATCATGTTTTCTCTTCTTGCTACATGTAGAATTTTCAAGTTAAATAGTTGTAGCAATAAGCTCCAGTTAGACAGTCATAGATCATAGAATTTAGAGTGGAGAAGGAGGCCAGTCTTGCATTTCGATCCTTAAACTTCACCACAGACTTTAATGGGTTATGGACTGCATATACAATTGTCTCTGATGAATTGTTAGCAACATAAACGTCAAAATGTTGCAATACTAATACCAAACTTAATGTCTCCTTCTTGATGGTTGACTATTTATTTTATTGAATATTTAGTTTCCTGAAAAAAACAACCAACAGTCCATTCTATTTTTTCGTCATCTTCATATAGGGGCTAGTTTAGCACAGGGGGCTAAATAGCTGGCTTGTAATGCGGAACAAGGCAGCAGCGTGGGTTCAATTCCCGTACCAGCCTCCCCGAACAGGCGCTGGAACGTGATGACTAGGGGCTTTTCACAGTCACTTCATTGAAACCTACTTGTGACATTAAGCGATTATTATTATATTGTAACAGTACAGCACCAATACCCAAATTACTTGCAACGTTTGCCACCTTAAATTGCTTGCCTTAATTCGATGTCACCAACATTGCTGCAGTGGTTAACACAGTTTTCAGAATGCCTCCTGACGTTCTGACATCCAATGAAATTTACAATGCTTTTTCAGAAGTTTAGTTAGTGGAGCAACCGCACTGCTAAAATTAAGCTTGAATGTCTGGTCAAAACTATTTTCTGTTTTTAAATTTAGAGTATGGGGAAATTTAGTGTGGCCAATCACTAATCACGCACATCTCTGGGCTGTGGGGGTGAGACGCACGCAGACACGGGGAGAATGTGCAAACTCCACACACACAGTGACCCTGTGCCGGGATCGAACCCGGGTCCTCGGCACTATGAGACAACAGTGCTAACCACTGTGTCACCCCGTTGCCCGTAGGAACCACTCATACCCAGAAATCTCAACACCGTTGTCCTGGTTAATGGTTTTTGGAACCACGCATTAGCTTTTGTTTCCATATTCTGTAAAGCTACCTGACCTGTGTAAAATTGTATAGCCTAAAAATATGACTTGAGCTTTCACAGATTCACTTTTAGCCAGGTTTACCACCAAACTAGCCACCTGTAGCCCATCAAACAATTCCTTTAAATGTTCCGAAATGCTCCTTCTGCGTTTGACTGAACACCACCAGATCGCAAATGCACAATTATTTAGTCCAGAAATGACCTTGTTGGTTAATCTTTCGAATGTTGCTGTTGCATTTTTCATTCCAAACAGTATAACTTTAAACTGATTGAGACCATTTGGCATTACAAAAGTCAAAACCTCCTTCACCCTGTCTGATAAAGGTACTTGCCAGTATTCTTTTAAGTAATTCAAGTTGGGTAGTAAAATTTGTTTGTCCCACCCTCTCAATACAGTCTTGGACATGAATCTGACTTCGTAAATACATGGACTTTCCTACAGTGAGAGTCAGCAGAAGAGAGTGAGAGAGCAGAATAAAGAGAGAGAAAGGGAACAGGAGAGGGAGCATTAGAGAAAGCGAGAACAAGAGAGATAGAGCACTTCAGAGCGAGAGAGAGAGGGTGTGAGAGCACGAGAGAGAGAGTACAGAAGAGAGAGCACAAGAAAGAGTATGAGAAAGAGTACAAAAGTGCAAGCACAAAAGGGAGCATAAGAGAGATGGAGCACAAGGGAGCACAATTGTTGCATTCCATCTGGTTTTGGTACCATCACAATAGGTGAGCTCCATTCACTGCAACTCACTTCAATTGTATCATTCTTTTTTAAAAATAAATTTAGAGTACCCAATTATTTTCTTTTCCAATTAAGGGACAATTTTAGCATGGCCAATCCACCTAATTGGCACATCTTTGGGTTGTGGGGGTGAACCCCACGCAGACAATTATATCATTCTTAAGCATGCTTTCAATCTCTTGTACCTGTGACAACTTTAGTGGATTGAATCTCTATGCATGTTGCTTAATTGGAATATAATTTCCTACACCTACATCATGTAAAAATATGTTTTTACTTCCTAATTTGTTCCCACATAGAACGCTATGTGACAGTACAGTGAGGTCGCTTTGATTTCCCCCTCTCTAGTGCTCTCTCTTTCTTCTATCTCTCTTGTTATCCCTCCTGTGCTCACTATCTCCCGTGCTCTCTCACATGTGCTCTCACGCTCTCTCTGTGGTGTTCTCTCTCTCTCATGCTCTGTCTCTGGTGCTTTCTCTCTTCTCCTTCTTATTCTCTCTCTTTCTATCTCTCTCTTCTGCTCGTGTTATCCCTCCTGTGCTCCCTCTGTGTTTTCTCTCTCACTTCTGCTCTCTCACACCTTCTCTGTGGTGCTTTCTCTCTCTCATGCTCTCACTCGTGTGCTCTCTCTCCTTCTCCTTCTCATTCTCTCTTTCTTGTGCTCTCTCTCGAGTACTCCCTTTCTCATGCTTTCTCTCTCACTCTTGTCTTCTCTCTCTTCTGTTCTCTCTCATGTTTTCTCTCTCTCTCTTACTCTCTGCTCCCTCCCTCTCTCTTCTGCTTCCTCTCTCTTCTGCTCCCTCTCTCAAAAAATTTAGGGTACCCAATTATTTTTTCCAATTAAGGGGCAATTTAGCGTGGCCAATCCACCTATCCTGCACATAGAACAGTACAGCACAGAACAGGCCCTTCGGCCCTCAATGTTGTGCCGAGCCATGATCACCCTACTCAAACCCGCGTATCCACCCTATACCCGTAACCCAACAACCCCCCCCCCCTTAACCTTACTTTTATTAGGACACTACGGGCAATTTAGCATGGCCAATCCACCTAACCCGCACATCTTTGGACTGTGGGAGGAAACCGGAGCACCCGGAGGAAACCCACGCACACAGCGGGAGGACGTGCAGACTCCACACAGACAGTGACCCAGCCGGGAATCGAACCTGGGACCCTGGAGCTGTGAAGCATTTATGCTAACCACCATGCTACCCTGCTGCTGCTCTCTCGCTCTCTATTCTGCTCTCTCTTTTGCTTTTGGGTTGTGGGGGCGAAACCCACCGAGACACGGGGAGAATGTGCAAACTCCACACGGACAGTGACCCAGGGCTGGGATTCGAACCCGGGTCCTCAGCACCGTAGGCAACAATGCTAACCACCATGCTACCCTCTCTCTCTTCTGCTCTTTCTCTCTTCTGCTCTTTCTCTCTTCTGCTCTTTCTCTTTTGCTCTCTCTCTCTCTTTTGCTCTCTCTCTCTTCTGCTCTCTCTCTCTCTCTCTCTTGTGCTCTCCCTCCCTTGTGCTCCATTTCTCATGCTCTCTTTTGTGCTCGCACTTTTGTACTCTTATACTCTTTCTTGTGCTCTCTCTTCTGTACTCTCTCGTGCTCTCTCACCCTCTCTCTCTGAAGTGCTCTATCTCTCTTGTGCTTGCTTTCTCTAATGCTCCCTCTCCTGTTCCCTTTCTCTCTCTTTATTCTGCTCTCTCGCTCTCTTCTGCTGACTCTCACTTTCTTCTGCTGTTTCTCACTTCTGCTCTCTCGCTCTCTATTCTGCTCTCTCTCTTATGCTCCCTCTCTTTTCTTTACTCTATCCGCTCTCTCTTGTGCTCTCTTTCTTCTGCTCGTTCTCTCTCTTCTGCTTTCTCTCTGCTCACTCTCTCATGTGTTCTCTTTCCCTTGGGCCCTCTCTCTCATGCTCCCTCTCTGTGGTCTCTCTATGATGCTCTCTCTCTGGTACTCCTCTTGTGCTTTCTCTTTCTCTTGTGTTCTCTCCCTTGTGTTCTCTCCCTTGTGCTCGCTCTCTTGTGCTCTCTAATACTCTAATACTCTCTCCTTCTTGTGCCCCCTCTCTTGTGCCCAGCTCTTTGTGCTCTCTTTCTGTTCTGCTTGCCCTCTCTTTCTCTTCTCTCTCTCTCTCGTTCCCTCTCTTGTGCTCTCTCTTTCTCTTGTATTCTCTCATCCTGCTCGCTCTCTTATGCGCTTGCTCTCTCTTGTGCTTGCTTTCTCTCACTTGTGCTCTCTCTTCTATCTCTCTCTCTCTCTCGTGCTCTCTCTCTAGTACTCCCTCTCTAGTGCTATCTCTCTATCTGAAGTGCTCTGTCTCTGTTGTGCTCTCTTTCTCTAATGCTCCCTCTCTCTATCTTTATTCTGCTCTCTTGCTCTCTTCAGCTGTGTTTCACTTTCTTCTGCTCTCTCTCACTTCTGCTCTCTCTCAAATCTACTCTCTCTCTTCTACTCTCTCTCTTGTGCCCTCTCTCTTGTGCCCTCTCTCTTTACTCTGCTCTCTCTCTTGTGCTCTCTTGCACTTGTGCTTTCTCATTGTCTTGTGCTCTCTCTTGTGCACGCTCCTATGCTTGTTTCTCTTGTGCTCTCTCTTGCGCAAGCTCCTGCGCTCGTTTCTCTTTTGCTTTCTCTTGTGCTCATTCTTCTGCTCGTTTTCTCTTTTGCTCTCTCTCTTTTCTGCTTTCTCTCTTCTGCTCTCTCTCTCTCGTGTTCTCTTTCTCTTGGGCCCTTTCTCTCGCTCTCTTGTGCTCTCTCTCTCTCTTGTGCTCCCCCTCTGTGCTCTCTCTCTGGTGTTCTTTTTCTCTCTTGTGCTCTCTTTCTGTTCTGCTCGGTCTCTCTTGTGTTCCCTTCCTTGTGCTCTCCCTTTCTTTTCTCTCTCTCTCTCTCATACTCACTCTCTTGTATTCTCTCTCTGGTGCTCTCTCTTTATCTTGTGTTTTCTGTTTCTTCTGCTCTCTAATTCTCTTGTGCTCTCGCTAGTGTTCTTTCTCATGTGCTCTCTTCTGCTCACTCTCTCTTGTGCTCTCTTCCTCTTGCACTCTATATCTTTTCTGCTAATGCTTTCTTGTACATTCAATGGTATGCTCTCTCTCTCTCGTGTGCTCTCACTCTTATGCTTTCTCTCTCTTGTGCTCTCTTTCTCTTGTGCTCTCTCTCATACTCTCTCTTGTTCTCCTCTCTCTTGTACTCTCTTTCACTTGTGCTCTCTCTCCCGTGTGGTCTCTCTTGTGTACTCTTTCTCTGTTGTGCTCCTTATCGTTTGTGCTCTCTTGCGCTCTCTCTCGTGATCTCTCTCTCTCTCTCTCTTCTGTCTCACTGTTGTGCTCTCTCTTGTGCTCTATCTCTCTCTTGTACTCTTTCTCTTCTGCTCTCTCATGTGCTCTATCTCGTGTTCTCACTTTCTTGAGCACTCTGTTATGCTCTCTCTCTCGTGTGCTCTCTCCCTCTTGTGCTCTATCGCTCATGTGCTCTCACTTTCTTGTGCACTCTGTCATGCTCTCTCTCTTGTGCTCTCTCTCTCATGCTATCTCCCTCTTGTGCTCCCACTCTTGTACACACTCTCTTTTCTGCTCTCTCTTCACACGCTACCTCTCGTTCTCTCTAGTGCTCTATGCCTCTAGTGCTCTCAATCGCTAGTTGGATATTGTTGAGGGTGATGGCTCACCAGGGGAAGCCAGCAATAGCCAAGTTCAAGGCACCATGTCTGGCTCTGCTACACAGGAGGGCAGGAAAAAAAGTGGTAGAGCTATAGTGATAGGGGATTCGATTGTAAGGGGAGTAGACAGGCATTTCTGCGGACCCAAACGAGACTCCAGGAAGGTATGTTGTCTCCCGGGTGCAAGGGTCCTGGATGTTTCAGAGTCGCTGCAGGGCTTTCTAAAGGGGGAGGGTGAACAGCCATCTGTTGTGGTGCATATAGGCACCAATGATATAGGTAAAAAAAAATAGGATGAGGTTCTTCATGCTGAATTTAGGGAGTTAGGAGATAAACTACAAACTAGGCTGTTTAGCACACTGGGCTAAATCGCTGGCTTTGAAAGCAGACCAAGGCAGGCTAGCAGCACGGTTCGATTCCTGTAACAGCCTTCCCAAACAGGTGCCGGAATGTGGCGACTAGGGGCTTTTCACAGTAACTTCATTGAAGCCTACTTGTGACAATAAGCGATTGCCATTTTCATTTTCAAAGGTAGTAATCTCAGGATTGCTGCCAGTGCCACATGCTAGTCAGAGTAGGAATGACAGGATAAGCAGGATGAATGTGTGGCTAGAGGGATTCAGATTTTTGAGACATTGGAACTGGCTCTGGGAGAGGTGGGGCCAGTACAAATCGGACGGTATACTCCTGGGCAAGACTGGAACCAATGTCCTCGGGGGCGGGCGGGGGGGGGGGGGTTGTTTGCTAGCGCTGTTGGGGAGGGTTTAAACTAAAGTGACAGGGGGATGGGAACCAATGCAAGAAGTCAAAGGGTAATAAAGAGGGCACAGAAACAAGCTAGTAAGGATAAGAGTGGAAGGCAGAGAAACAGATTGAACTGCCTAGTATGGCAGGGGGTTGGAACCAGAGCAGTAAGTCAGCAGGAAAAATAACTGTGGGAGAGCTACAGACTGTGGTGAACGTATTGCATTAACCATTCACCATATATGTAACTACCACGCTGTTGCCCATGAGGGCTCCACCTATGGACCATTGTAAGGTATTACCTGTGATGTATCATGTTGGTGCCATTGTGGCTCTGCCCCTTGAGGGGAGGTATAAAGAGCAAGTAGCCCTGTAGGCGGCTCTCAGTAGCAGAGCTGTCGCAGGCAGGCACTGTTCTAGTCGATTAAAGCCACAGTTTACATCCACACTCTGTTTCGTGTGAATTGATGGTCTCATCAATTTAATTGACTACAGACTACAACACCACTATGGAATCTGCCCTCAAACCTGACTGACTGGAACTCGACCCACAGGCTGCGGAGGCCAAAGGGCTTTTTTCACACTGGCTCCGCTGTTTCGAGGCCTACCTCGCCGCCTCCTCCTCGACTTCCGTCTCCGACGATCAGAAGCTGAGCCTCCTCCACGCCCAGGTGAGCCATCGAATCTCTACAACTCGAGAAAGCCTCCACTTACGCAGATGCACTCGCGATGCTGAAGCGCCTAGACGTAAGACCCGTGAACGAGGTGTACGCGCGGCATCTCCTCACTACTCGCCACCAACGCCCCGGGGAATCTCCGGAGGATCTCAAAGTCCTTGCGTGACCTCAAAGCCCTTGCGCGAAGTTGCAACTACCAGGCCGTTACGCCCACTCAACATATGGACCTCACCAGTCTGGGGCGCCTACGTGGCTGGAGTCGGGTCCAACTACGTGAAACAGCGCCTACTCGAGAAAGGTGCCCTCGACCTGGCAGAGCCGGTAAAGTTAGCCTCCTCCCTAGAAGTAGTGTTCCAAAGCCTCAACACGTTCCCGTCTGATCACGCGACCCCCTCGTGGATCCCCGGCCAAAGGGGCTAACCTGCTATTTCTGCGGCCAGCATCAGCACCCCAGGCAGTGCCAAACGGGAACTGCAGTGACTGGGAAAAAAAGGACATTTTGCCAAGGTTTGCCTGGCCATCTTGGACACCATCTTCCTCGCCGCCCGACACGTGCGACCAATGGGGGCAGCCATCTTGGGACCACCCCAGCACCTCCGACCACGCCGGCTACCCGCAACTCAGCGCGGTCACCCTGGACCAGTCACGGCCCAAACACGCCGGAGCTCCATGATGACCGTCTGGGTAAATGGACATGAAACACCTTGCCTGTTCAACTCCGGGAGCAGGGAGAGCTTTATTCATCCAGACATGGTAAGACGCTGCTCGCTCCCAATCTTCCCATTTGCACCAAACCATCTCCCTCGCTTCTGGGTCGCACTCGGTGCAGATCCGGGGTTTCACTACCGCAACTCTAGCAATACAGGGCGCCGACTATGCCGATTTTAAGCTACATGTACTCCACGACCTCTGTGCTCCTCTCCTGTTGGGACTGGATTTCCAGTGTCTCCTCAAGAGCCTCACGACACTAAAAGTCGACCCTCCCCCGCTTTTTGCAAATCTCACCGCCGACTGTAAGCCAGTCGCCACCAGAAGCAGGCGGTATAGCATTCAGGACAGGACTTTCATCAGGTCCGAGGTCCAGCGAAGCGACTCTTGCGGGAGGGGATCAGCGAGGCCAGCAATAGCCCCTGGAGAGCTCAGGTGGTGGTCGTCAGGACCGGGGAAAAGAACCGGATGGTTGTAGATTACAGCCAAACCATAAACCGGTACACGCACCTTGATGCGTACCCCCTTCCCCGGATCGCAGACATGGTTAACCAGATCGCACACTACCGGGTGTTCTCCACGGTGGATCTGAAGTCTACGTACCACCAGCTCACAATACGCCTGGGGAACCGCCATTACATGGCCTTTGAGGCAGACGGCTGCCTCTTCCACTTCCTCCGGGTCCCCTTCGGCGTCACAAACCGGGTCTCGGTCTTACCATGGACCGAATGGTAGACCAGTACGGGCTGCAGGCCACATTTCTGTACTTGGGCAACATCACCATCTGCGGCCATGATCAGCAGGGCCACGATGCCAACGTCCAGAGATGCACCAAACCGCCCAAACCCTTAACCTCACTTACAACAAGGAGAAATGTGTTTTCCGCGCAACCAGATTAGCCATCCTCGGCTACGTCGTGGAAAATGGGGTTCTGGCACCCAACCCCGACCGTATGCACCCTGTCCTGCAACTCCCCTTTCCCCACTGCCCCAAGGCCCTGAAAAGGTGCCTCGGGTTCTTTTCCTATTACTCCTGTGGTGATATGCATCACTGTAAATACACAAGGGGTTAATGTAAATACACGTAGACTAGTTTGACACTAGAGGGAGCACCAGAGACATGACACACAGACATTCAACCAATAGGCCAGAAAGATACGACACGACCAATGGGCATTCAAGACACACACAGAGGTGACACTACCACAGGAGGGCATTACACCAACCCATATATAAAGGACACCACACACATGATCTTTCTCTTTTCAGTGGAAACACTTAGTGAGTACAGACAGGGTTGATTGAACACATCACACCCACCACATGGATTGTAGCAGACTAATTTGTCAGTCTGAGTAGCTATAGCAGAATTAACAGGAGAGTTGAATCCAAGTAGGAGAATCGTTAACAGTTTAATAAATGTGTTAAAGCTATCTCCAAGTCTGAACCTTCCTTTGTCAGAGTGCACATCAAAGAAGCAGCTTATGCTACGTCAAGAGCAAAACAAAACAACGCCCAGTGGGTCCTCAACTATGCGGACAAAGCCTGCCCACTAATCAAGGCCTCCACCTTCCCACTGGCGGCCGAGGCCCGCCAGGCCTTCAGCTGCATCAAGGCGGACATCGCCAAAGCTGCAATGTGCGCGGTGGATGAGTCTGTCCCCTTCCAGGTGGAGAGCGACGCGTCAGAGGTCGCCCTCGCCGCTACCCTTTTTTCACACACCCTCACCGCCTCTGAAATTCGACACTTCTCGGTCGAAAAAGGAGCCCAAGCCATCGTGGAAGCCGTGCGGCACTGGAGGCACTACCTCGCTGGTCGGAGGTTTACCCTCGTCACCGACCAACGATCGGTAGCCTTCATGTTCGATAATACTCAGCGGGCAAAATCAAGAATGATAAGATCTTGAGGTGGAGGATCAAACTCTCTACCTATAAGTAAGATATAGTATATCGTCCTGGGAAGCTCAACGAGCCCCCAGATGCTCTGTCCCGCAACACGTGTGCCAGCGCGCAAGATAACCGACTCCCGGCTATCCACGATGACCTCTGCCACCCGGGGGTCACCCGGCTTCTCCACTACATTAAGGCCTGCAACCTGCCCTACTCCACCGAGGAGGTCAGAGCCATGACCAGGGACTGCCAAATCTGCGCGAAGTGTAAGCCGCACTTCTATCGACCAGATAAGACCCACCTGGTAAAGGCATCCCAGCCCTTTGAGCGCCTCAGTATCGATTTCAAAGGGCCCCTCCCCTCCACCAACCACAACACATATTTCCTCAACGTCATTGACAAATTCTCCCGCTTCCCCTTTGCGATCCCCTGCCCCGACATGACCGCGGCCACCGTCATTAAAGCCCTACATAGTGACTTCACCCTGTTCGGTTTCCCCACGTACGTCCACAGTGACCGGGGCTCGTCGTTCATGAGCGACGAACTGCGTCAGTACCTGCTCAGTAAGGGCATCGCCTCGAACAGGACTACCAGTTATAACCCCCAGGGAAAGGGGCAGGTGGAGAGGAAGAACGCGACGGTATGGAAGGCCGTCCTCCTGGCCCTACGGTCTAGGAATCTCCCAGTTTCCCACTGGCAGGAGGTCCTCCCCGACGCACCCCACTCTATTAGGTCCCTCCTTTGCATGGCCACAAACGAGACACCTTATGACCACCTGTTTGTTTTCCCCAGGAAATCCACCTCCGGGGCCTCGCTTCCATTCTGGCTGAAGACACTGGGGCCCGTCCTACTCCGCAAACACGTCAGAAGCCATAAGTCCGACCCCCTGGTCGAAAGGGTCCCGCTCCTGCACACCAACCAACCTACACTGACCAGCGCCCCCGCCCCTACATGGCACCCACACCCCCTCCTGCCCCCCATTCCCCCTTCACCGACCCACAGGAACGAAGCTCCAGAAGTCACGCTCCCGGAGTCTGCGTCTGCACCCGCACTGACAACTTCATTACCCATGGCTGCACGGATGAGTTTGACACCCGGGCCAGCTGCGATACCAGAGCTTTGGCGATCACAGCGCACGATCCGGGTGCCGGACAGACTGAACTTGTGAACCCTTCACTCCTGCCGGACTTCATTTCTTTAACAGGGGGTGAATGTGGTGAATGTATTGCAGTAACCATTCACCATATATGTAACTGTACCACGCTGTTGCCCATGAGGGCTCCACCTATGGACCATTGTAAGGTATTACCTGTGATGTATCATGTTGGTGTCTTTGTGGGCTCCGCCCCTGGCTCCTCCCTTTGAGGGGAGGTATAAAGAGCAATAGCCCTGTAGGCGGCTCTCAGTAGCAGAGCAGTCGCAGGCAGGCACTGTTCTAGTCGATTAAAGCCACTGTTTACATCTACTCTCTGTTTCACGTGAATTGATGGTCACATCACAGACTAAGGCCAGTTAAGATTAAGCAGAAGAGCAGGCAAAGAGTGGTTGGTCAACGCAGCAGGGCTGGTGAGCTGAAGTGCATTAGTTTCAATACGAGGAGTATTTCCGGTAAGACAGATAAACCTAGAGCTTGGATTAGTATGTGGAATTATGATGTTGCTGTTACAGAAACTTGGTTGAAAGAGGGACAGGATTGGCAACTAAACATTCCAGGATTTAGATGCTTCAGGTGGGATTAGAGGGGGATGCAAATGGGGTGGGGAGTTGCATTATTGGTTAAGGAGTAGATCACAGCTGTGCTGAGGGAGGACACCTTGGAGGGTTCAGGCAGCGAAGGCAATATGGGTAGAGCTCAGGAATAGGAAGGGTGCTGTCACAATGTTGGGGGTTTACTGCAGACCTCCTAACAGCCAGTGGGAGACAGAGGAGCAGATATGCAGAGAGCTCTTGGAAAGATGTAGAAACCCTATGGTTGTTGTGATGGGTGATTTAAACTTTCCCTATATTGACAGTCCCTGTCCCACACTTACTGCGAGAGGCATGGATGGAGTAGAATTTGTAAGGAGCGTCCAGGAGAGTTTCTTGAAACAATATGTAAATAGCCCAACTCGGGAAGGGGCCACATTAGACCGGGTGCGAGGGAATGAGCCCGGCCAGGTGATCAAAACTACAGTAGGAGATAATTTCGGGAACAATGATCATAGTTCTGTCAGTTTTAAACTGCTTAAGGAAAAGGACAAGAGATTTCCTCAGGTGAAGGTGTTAGACTGTGGGAAAGCTAATTACAACAGCATTAGACAGGATCTGGAGAGTGTTGACTAGGTGAGCCTGTTTGGGGGGAAATCAACATCCGGCATGTGGGAGGCTTTCAAATGTCAGTCGATTAGAATTCAGGACCGGCAAGTACCTGTGAGAATGAAAGATGCGGGTGGCAAGTATAGCGAACCCTGGATAATGAGGGGTTAAACAATAAAGGAAAAGGACACATTTGTAACATCTAAAAGGCTTAGGACAGATGAAGCCCTTGAAGAATATAAAGCAAGTAGGAAGGAACTTAAGGTAAGAGTTAGGAAGGCTAAAGGGGGTCATGAAACATTGGCAAATAGGATTAAGTAAAATCCTAAAGCGTGTTATACATATGTAAAGAGCAAGAGGGTAGTCAGAGAAAGGATTGGTCCATTCAAGGATATTGGAGGGAATATATGTATGGAACCAGAGGAAATGCGAGAGATACTAAATTAATACTTTGCCTCAGTATTCACCAAAGAGAAGGATTGGTGGATGAGGAGTATAGGTTAAAGTGTGTAGATATTCTGAGTCATGTTGATATTAATAAAGAGGAGGTGTTGGACATCTTAAAAAGCATTAAAGTAGATAAGTCCCCAGGGTGTGATGGGATCTACCCCAGAATACTAAGGGAGGCAAGGGAGGAAATTGTTGGGGCCTTGACAGTAATCTTTGTATCCTCATTGGCTACAGGTGAGGTTCCAGAGGATTGGAGAGTAGCCAATGTTGTTCCATTGTTTAAGAAGGGCAGCAGGGATAATCCAGGACCACCCCATGGCCTGTGGTTCTGTGGAGTGCCACCTGTCAGGTGGACGTACCTTTACAAAATGGGTGTTTATCAAATAGCTGCAGTAATGTCAGTGTGTTGGTGGAGCTGGGCTGTCTGCCTACCTGTCTGTCTGTCGTTTTACTTCCATTCTGAGCTTAAAGACTGCTTTGTGGCTCTGTTTTTGGTTTCGTTTTCAGAGTTGGAGAGCTGTATTCAAACAAGAAGCTGCACCTCTCTCTCTCTAAAGAATGTCTCCAGATCACTTGATGATTTCAAAGTAATACCTGTTTCTGTAGAGAATTTAAACCTGCTGTCTTTGTTAGAAAAGGGTTTAACATATGCATGTTGCTAGGAAAGGTATTTAGGGTTACCTATAGAGTATTGTATCTGTGGGGTTACGTGTGTTGGTGGTTGATAAGATGTTTACTGTGTGTTTCTAAATGTTAACTGGGTTCATGAAATGAAAATGAAAATCGCTTATTGTCACGATTAGGCTTCAAATGAAGTTACTGTGAAAAGCCCCTAGTCGCCACATTCCGGCGCCTGTTTGAGGAGGCTGGTACGGGAATTGAACCGTGCTGCTGGCCTGCCTTGGTCTGCTTTCACAGCCAGCGATTTAGCCCAGTGTGCTAAACCAGCCCCACCAGCTTATAGAATAAACATTGTTTTGTTTTAAAAATACTTAAGGTCTCTGTTGCATAACACCTGGAGAGTGGACCCTTGTGCTCCCCATAACCAAAATCTATTAAAAGTCGTGTGTCAGGTGAACTCCATGATATACTTTGGGGTTTTCTAAATCCTGGCCCATAACAAATTGGTGGCTCATGGGGTAAAAGTCTATCTTTCGTGATTGGGTTGGCTTAGTGAACTTAAAGACAGTGAGGGGTGAGCATATTTATGTTTGCTTTGCAGGTGTTGTATTCCAGTTTAAGTAGTGAGTGTGTTGTGGACAATGGCTCTTTCAGAGGCTCAAAAGTTTTTGGGCGTGGAGACGGTCACACGCAGTACCTTACAAACAGAGACTAAAAAAAGGCTTTTAGATTTGGCAAAGACATTGCAATTAACGTTACCTGACAGCATACCAAAAGTCGAGGTACTTACGGCATTTAAAATTGCCTGATGTTAGAGGTGGAAATATTCACACAAAGGTCTGAGGATGTGTATAACGAAGCAGTTTATTATTTCAGATCTGGGAGAAAGATTTGGAGATTACACAGTCTCGCAATATTCTTTTTCACTTGAGCTAAGGTTCTCATTGGGTTAATTTACTTCAGGGGATTCAAGGGGCAGAATTAGTTGTATTCTCATTTACATACAAACAATCAACTATATTTGCGTTACAATTCATTACATGGAATCAATCAATTTTCTTAGCATCCCAGTTATCACATATATGGTTAAAATGGGTGTTGTCTTACCCGCCCCTAACTTCATACAGAAATCATTCAAAACTAACAAAAGGATATGTCCTGTCTATAGCTGTGGACCTTGAGCTTTATCAAGGATACATTACACTCCTTGTTCTGTGAAGCTGTTATCAGTGGCTATTAAAATACACCCTGTACATACCCACGCCTGGTTCTCATGAGGTAGCTTAAGTTCAGCCATTTTGTGTCTTTAGTATTGCTTTAATAACTAACAGCCATTTTGCGTCCTTAAGCATTGTGTATACACTATCTATTTCTACAAATTGCCTCTTCTAAACAGGCATCTAAGCTAATGAGCACGATGGAGGATTCGAGCACTGAGGCAATATGGGTGGAGCTGAGAAATAGGAAGGGTGCCGTAACATTGTTGGGACTTTACTATAGGCCTCCCAAAAGCGAGCATGAAGTAGAGGTACAAATATGCAGACAGATTATAGAAAACTGTAGGAGCAATAGGGTGGTTGTGATGGGAGATTTTAACTTCCCCAACATTGAATGGGATTCGTGTAGTGTTGGAGGCGTAGATGGAGCAGAGATGGTAAGGAGCATCCAGGAGAGTTTTTTAGAGCAGTATGTAAATAGTCCAACTTGGGAAGGGGCCATACTGGACCTGGTATTGGGGAATGATCCCGGCCAGGTTGTTGATGTTTCAGTCGGTGATTACTTTGGAAATAGCGATCACAATTCCGTAAGTTTTAGAATACTCATGGACAAGGACAAGAGGGGTCCGAAAGGAAGAGTACTAAATTGGGGAAAGGCAGAGTATAACAAAATTCGGCAGGAGCTAGGGAATGTGGATTGGAAGCAGCTGTTTAAGAGTAAATCCACATTTGAAATGTGGAAGTCTTTTAAGGAAAGGTTGATTAAAGTGCAGGACAGACATGTTCCTGTGAAAATGAAAGATAGAAATGGCAAGATTAGGGAACCATGGATGACGGGTGAAATTGTGAGACTAGCTAAGATGAAAAAGGAAGCATACATAGGATCGAGGCAACTCAAAACTGATGAAGCTTTGGAGGAATATCGGGAAAGTAGGACGAATCTCAAACGCGCAATAAAGAGGGCTAAAAGGGGTCATGAAATATCTTTGGCTAACAGGGTTAAGGAAAATCCCAAAGCATTTTATTCGTATGTAAGGAGCAAGAGGGTAACTAGAGAAAGGATTGGCCCACTTAAAGAAATGGGTGAGATTCTTAATGAGTACTTTGCATCGGTATTCACAAAGGAGAGGGACAAGATGGATGTTGAGGCTAGGGATGGATGTTTAAATACTCTCGGTCAAGTTGTCATACGGAAGGGGGAAGTTTTGGGTATTCTGAAAGACATTAAGGTGGACAAGTCCCCAGGACCGGATGGGATCTATCCCAGGTTGCTGAGGGAAGCGAGGGTCGAAATAGCTGGGGCCTTAACAGATATCTTTGCAGCATCCTTGAGAACGGGTGAGGTCCCGGAGGACTGGAGAATTGCTAATGTTGTCCTTTTGTTTAAGAAGGGTAGCAGGGATAATCCAGGGAATTATAGACCTGTGAGCTTGACGTCAGTGGTAAGCAAACTGTTGGAGAAGATACTGAGGCATAGGATCTATTCACATCTGGAAGAAAATAGACTTATCAGTGATAGGCAGCATGGTTTTGTGCAGGGAAGGTCATGTCTTACAAACCTAATAGAATTCTTTGAGGAAGTGACAAAGTTAATTGATGAGGGAAGGGCTGTAGATGTCGTATACATGGACTTTAGTAAGGTGTTTGATAAGGTTTCCCATGGCAGGTTGATGGAAAAAGTGAAGTCGTATGGGGTTCAGGGTGTACTAGCTAGATAGATAAAGAACTGGCTGGGCAACAGGAGACAGAGAGTAGTGGTGGAAGGGAGTGTCTCAAAATGGAGAAGGGTGACTAGTGGTGTTCCACAGGGATCCGTGCTCGGACCACTGATGTTTGTGATCTACATAAATTACCTGGAGGAAGGTATAGGTGGTCTGATTAGCAAGTTTGCAGATGATACTAAGATTGGTGGAGTTGCAGATAGCGAGGAGGACTGTCGGAGAATACAACAAAATATAGATAGATTGGAGAGTTGGGCAGAGAAATGGCAGATGGAGTTCAATCCAGGCAAAGCGAGGTGATGCATTTTGGAAGATCAAATTCAAGCGCGGACTATATGGTCAATGGAAGGGTCTTGGGGAAAATTGATGTGCAGAGAGATCTGGGAGCTCAGGTCCATTGTACCCTGAAGGTGGCAACGCAGGTTAATAGAGTGGTCAAGAAGGCATACAGCATGCTTGCCTTCATCGGACGGCGTATTGAGTACAAGAGTTGGCAGGTCATGTTCCAGTTGTATAGGACTTTGGTTCGGCCACATTTGGAATACTGCGTGCAGTTCTGGTCGCCACATTACCAGAAGGATGTGGATGCCTTGGAGAGGGTGCAGAGGAGGTTCACCAGTATGTTGCCTGGTATGGAGGGTGCTAGCTATGAAGAAAGGTTGAGTAGATTAGGATTGTTTTCATTGGAAAGACGGAGGTTGAGGGGGGACCTGATTGAGGTCTACAAAATTATGAGAGGTATGGACAGGGTGGATAGCAACAAGCTTTTCCCAAGAGTGGGGGTGTCAGTTACAAGGGGTCACGATTTCAAGGTGAGAGGGGGAAAGTTTAAGGGAGATGTGCGTGGAAAGTTTTTTACGCAGAGGGTGGTGGGTGCCTGGGACGCTTTACCAGCAGAGGTGGTAGAGGCGGGCATGATAGCATCATTTAAGAAACATCTAGACAGGTATATGAATGGGCGGGAACAGAGGGAAGTAGACCTTGGAAAATAGGAGACAGGTTTAGATAAAGGATCTGGATCGGCGCAGGCTGGGAGGGCCGAAGGGCCTGTTCCTGTGCTGTAATTTTCTTTGTTCTTTGTTCTTTGTTCTTTTGTCTCATCAGAACTATTCAAAAGTAATATAGGAGCACAAATGTAGTTACAGAGCCAACTATAATTTATATCATAGTCTAGTATCAGATAATGCCCTCCAGCGCCTGAGATACAGTCTGACACATGAGAACTGTCAAAAATTCAGTTACAGATTAAACAACTGGAACATGAGAAATAATTACTGCAGCGTGAATACGTAATGAGGGTCAAATAAAAAGAGAGAGAAAGAGATAGAGAGGAAAAAGAAAGAGGGAAAGAGATAGAGAGGAAACAGAAAAAGAGAGAGAGAGAGGGGAAAGGGAAAGAGATGGAGAGGAAAGGGAAAGAGAGAGATAGTTTGAACTTCGGAAAATGGCTATGAAACAAGACAGTCGGTTAAAATTAGTGGGTATAAAGGGAAACGTACAGTGAGGACAGTGATGAGGGTAATGAGCTTGAGCGTCATAGTCGAAGGCTTGGTGGGGATCTATTTAAATATGTCAACACATTGCCAAGGTTTGATGAGAAGGAGGTAGAAGCTTTTTTCATTTCATTTGAGAAGGTAGCTAAACAAATGAAATGGCCACAGGACATAGGTCCTGATTCAAACAAAGTTGGTAGGTAGAGCTAGTGAAGTGTTTGATCACTACCAGAGGAGGTATCTGAGACGTATGAGGATGTGAAAAAATCCATCTTGGGTGCATATGAACTAGTGCCTGAAGCCTACAGACAAAGGTTTTGAAAGTTAAGGAAATAACCTGGTCAAACATACATGGAGTTTGAAATGATCAAACAGAGTTATTTTGATAGGTGGATATTTGAAAAGAGACAAAATGTATGAAGCTCTCTGAGAGATTATACTTTTGGAGGAGTTTAAAAATTCAATTCCTGATGTAGTGAGAACTCATGTGGAAGAGCTGAGGGTTAAAACTGCGAGGTTAGCAGCAGAAATGGCAGATGATTATGAATTAGTTCATAAATCAAAGTTTGGTTTCCAACATCAGTTTCAGCCTGTGAGGGATAGAAACTGTGGAAAAGAGAAATACTCAAGTGGTAGAGGTCAAGATGATTTGATGGGAGATAATAAAGAGAGTGTACCTCAGATTTTAAAAAGAAATCCAGGAGGGCGGAAGAGAAATGAAAAGTTTCAAATGTTTTCACTGTAATAAACTAGGCCATGTAAAGTCACAGTGTTGGTGGTTGAAGAAAAGCACTAGGAAGGCTGATGTGGTAAAACAGGATAAGACAGTAGGGTTTGTTAAAGTGGTAAAGGAAAGCCCAAATGAAGTGAAAGAGGTGCAAAAAATTATTCAGCCTGATCAAGGGGTGATTGATAAGAAGGTGCCAGATCTCTTTAAAGAATTTACTTGTGTGGGTAAAGTTTATTCATGTGTATCAGGAGGAGCAAGTAAAGAAGTCACAATTTTAAGAGATACGGGAGCTAGTCAATCTTTGATGATAAGAGATGAGGAGTTATGTAGTTTGGGAAGAATGTTGCCAGAAAAGCTGGTAATATGTGGAATTCGGTGTGAGAATAGCAATGTTCCATTGTATAAGGTAAGGTTGGAAAGTCCAGTGAAGAGTGGTGAAATGATAGTTGGAGCAATAGATAAACTATCTTGTCCAGAAATACAGTTTATCTTGGGTAATGATATAGCTGGATCGCAGGTGGTAGTGATGCCTACTGTGGTCGATAGACCAGTGGAAAATCAGACAACAGAAGTGTTGAAGGACGAATATCGTGGGATTTTTCCGGATTGTGTGGTAACAAGGTCACAATGTCACAGGTTAAGACAAAAGGAGAAATCAGAGAGTGAAAATAAAGTTGAAGTGAAATTATCAGAAACGATTTTTGATCAGGTGGGGGATGAGGCGGATATTTTTAGTTCAGGAAAATTGGTGGAGTTACAACAGAAGGATATAGAAATAAAACGGATGTATCAGAAAGCATACATGGAAGAGGAATCTGAGTGTATACCAGAGTCTTATTACCGTAAAATTGATGTCTTTATGAGGAAATGGAGACCTTTCCATATGCAGGCAGATGAAAAGTGGGCAGAAGTTGATCAAGTGATATTGCCGGTAGGGTACAGAAAGGAGATGTTGCGAGTAGCACATGAGGTACCAGTGGGAGGTCATTTGGGAATAAGGAAAACTCAAGCTAAAATCCAAAAAACATTTTTAGTGGCCTGGACTACATAAAGATGTAGTTAAATTTTGTCAATCATGTCACACATGTCAAGTGATAGGGAAACCTCAAGCAGTGATAAAACCAGCGCCATTAATTCCAGCATTTGAGGAACCTTTTACAAGGGTCTTAATTGATTACGTAGGACCGCTTCCTAAAACAAAAAGTGGGAATCAATATCTTTTGATTATAATGGATGTGTCTACTAGGTTTCCAGAGGCCATTCCAGTGTGTAATATTACAGCTAAAAGGATTGTGGAGGAGTTACTTAAATTCTTTACTAGATATGGACTAGCCACAGAAATACAATCGGATCAAGGATCAAATTATACCTCAAGGTTATTCAAAGAAGTTATGGATATTTTAGGAATAAAACAATTTAAATCAACTGCGTGCCATCAGAATCGCAGGGAGCGTTAGAAAGATGGCATTAGACATTAAAGACAATGTTGAGGGCGTATTGTCAAGATGATCCAGAGGATTGGGATAAAGGGATTCCATTCGTACTGTTTGCAATTAGGGATGCACCTAATGAATCAACCAAATTTAGTCCTTTTGAACTAATTTTTGGTCATAAGGTAAGAGGACGACTTAAATTGATTGAGGAAAATTTGGTGGGTGAGAAATCGGAAATTACACTATTGGATTATGTGTCAAATTTTAGGGAACGATTAAATAGAGCTGGGGAATTGGCTAGACAACATTTAACTGTTTTACAACATTTTACGTACATAAAAAGCAAGAGGGTAGATACGTACATAAAAAGCAAGAGGGTGGTTAGTGAAAGGGTGGGCCCACTGAAGGACAGGCGAGGGAATCTATGTGTGGAGCCAGAGGAAATGGTCAAGGTACTAAACTAATACTTTGCATCAGCATTCACCAAAGAGAAGGAATTGGTGGATGTTGAGTCTGGAGAAGAGTGTGTAGATAGCCTGGGTCACATTGAGATCCAAAAAGACGAGGTGTTGGACGTCTTGAAAAATATTAAGGTCGATAAGTCGCCAGGGCCTGATGGGATCTACCCCACAATACTGAAGGAGGCTAGAGAGGAAATTGCTGAGGCCTTGACAGAAATCTTTGCATCCTCACTGTCTTCAGGTGATGTCCCGGAGGACTGGAGAATAGCCAATGTTCTTCCTTTGTTTAAGAAGTGTAGCAAGGATAATTCAGGAAACTACAGGCCGGTGAGTCTTATGTCAGTGGTAGGGAAATTACTGGAGAGAATTCTTCGAGACAGGATCTACTCCCATTTGGATGCAAATAGACGTATTAGTGAGAGGCAGAATGGTTTTGTGAAGGGGAGGTCGTGTCTTACTAACTTGATAGAGTTTTTTGAGGCAGTCACAAAGATGATTGATGCAGATAGGGCAGTGGATGTTGTCTGTATGGACTTCAGTAAGGCCTTTGACACGGTCCCTCATGGTAGACTGGTACAAAAGGTGAAGTCACACAGGATCAGGGGTGAGCTGACAAGATGGATACAGAACTGGCTCGGTCATAGAAGGCAGAGAGTAGCAATGGAAGGATGATTTTCTGATTGGAGGGCTGTGACTAGTGGTGTTCCGCAGGGATCAGTGCTGGGACCTTTGCTGTTTGTAGTATATATAAATGGTTTGGAGGAAAATGTAACTGGTCTGATTAGTAAGTTTGCAGATGACACAAAGGTTGGTGGAATTGGGGATAACGATGAGGACTGTCAGAGGATACAGCAGGATTTAGATCGTTTGGAGACTTGGGCGGAGAGATGGCAGATGGAGTTTAATCCGGACAAATGTGAGGTAATGCATTTTGGAAGGTCTAATGCAGGCAGGGAATATACAGTGAATGGTAGAACCCTCAAGAGTATTGACAGTCAGAGAAATCGAGGTGTACAGGTCCACAGGTCACTGAAAGGAGCAACACAGGTGGAGAAGGTAGTCAAGATTATTATCTCTGGGTTGTTACCCGTGCCACGTGCTAGCGAGACGAGCAATAGGGAGAGAGCAGTTGAATACGTAGCTACAGGAATGGTGCAGGAGGGAGGGTTTCAGATTCCTGGATAATTGGGGCTCATTCTGGGGTAGGTTGGGACCTCTACAAACGGGATGGTCTACACCTGGGCCAGAGGGGTACTAATATCCTGGGGGAGAGGTTTGCTAATGCTCTTCGGGAGGGTTTAAACTAGTTCAGCAGGGGATTGGGAACCTGAATTGTAGCACCAGTACACAAGAAGTCATGAGTAAGGTTTCAAAGTTGCAGGAGCATACCGGCAGGAAGGAAGGTGGTTTAAAGTGTGTCTACTTCAATGCCAGGAGCATCCGGAATAAGGTGGGTGAGCTTGCGGCACGGGTTGGTACCTGGGACTTCGATGTTGTGGCCATTTCGGAGACATGGATAGAGCAGGGAGAGGAATGGTTGTTGCAGGTGCCGAGGTTTAGATATTTCAGTAAGCTCAGGGAAGGTGGTAAGAGAGGGGGAGGGGTGGCATTGTTAGTCAAGGACAGTATTACGGTGGCAGAAAGGACGTTTGATGAGGACTCGTCTACTGAGGTAGTATGGGTTGAGGTTAGAAACAGGAAAGGAGAGGTCACCCTAGAATAGAACAGTACAGCACAGAACAGGCCCTTCGGCCCTCGATGTTGTGCCGAGCAATGATCACCCTACTCAAACCCACATATCCACCCTATACCCGTAACCCAAACAACCCCCCCTTAACCTTACTTTTTAGGACACTACGGGCAATTTAGCATGGCCAATCCACCTAACCCGCACATCTTTGGACTGTGGGAAGAAACCGGAGCACCCGGAGGAAACCCACGCACACACATAAGAACATAAGAACATAAGAACTAGGAGCAGGAGTAGGCCATCTGGCCCCTCGAGCCTGCTCCGCCATTCAATGAGATCATGGCTGATCTTTTGTGGACTCAGCTCCACTTTCCGGCCCGAACACCATAACCCTTAATCCCTTTATTCTTCAAAAAACTATCCATCTTTACCTTAAAAACATGTAATGAAGGAGCCTCAACTGCTTCACTGGGCAAGGAATTCCATAGATTCACAACCCTTTGGGTGAAGAAGTTCCTCCTAAACTCAGTTCTAAATCTACTTCCCCTTATTTTGAGGCTATGCCCCCTAGTTCTGCTGTCACCCGCCAGTGGAAACAACCTGCCCGCATCTATCCTATCTATTCCCTTCATAATTTTAAATGTTTCTATAAGATCCCCCCTCATCCTTCTAAATTCCAACGAGTACAGTCCCAGTCTACTCAACCTCTCCTCATAATCCAACCCCTTCAGCTCTGGGATTAACCTAGTGAATCTCCTCTGCACACCCTCCAGCGCCAGTACGTCCTTTCTCAAGTAAGGAGACCAAAACTGAACACAATACTCCAGGTGTGGCCGCACTAACACCTTATACAATTGCAACATAACCTCCCTAGTCTTAAACTCCATCCCTCTAGCAATGAAGGACACGGGGAGGACGTGCAGACTCCGCACAGACAGTGACTCAGCCGGGAACCGAACCTGGGACCCTGGAGCTGTGAAGCATTTACGCTAACCACCATGCTACCGTGCTGCCCACCTGTTAGGTGTCTTCTATAGGCCTCCGAAAAGTTCCAGAGATGTAGAGGAAAGGATTGCAAAGATGATCCTGGATAGGAGCGAAAGTAACAGGGTAGTTGTTATGGGGGACTTTAACTTTCCAAATATTGACTGGAAACACTATAGTTCGAATACTTTAGATGGGTCTGTTTTTGTCCAATGTGTACAGGAGGGTTTCCTGATGCAGTATGTAGATAGGCCAACGAGAGTCGAGGCCGTATTGGATTTGGTACTGGGTAATGAACCAGGACAGGTGTTAGATTTGGAGGTAGGTGAGCACTTTGGTGATAGTGACCACAATTCGATTACATTTACTTTAGTGATGGAAAGGGATAGGTATATACCGCAGGGCAAGACTTATATCTGGGGGAAAGGCAATTATGATGCGATGAGGCAAGATTTAGGATGCATCGGATGGAGAGGAAAACTGCAGGAGATGGGCACAATGGAAATGTGGAGCATGTTCAAGGAACAGCTACTGCGTGTCCTTGATAAGTATGTACCTGTCAGGCAGGGAGGAAGTGGTCGAGCGAGGGAACCGTGGTTTACTAAAGCAGTTGAAACACTTGTCAAGAGGAAGAAGGAGGCTTCTGTAAAGATGAGACGTGAAGGTTCAGTTAGGGTGCTCGAGAGTTACAAGTTAGCTAGGAAGGATCTAAAGAGAGAGCTAAGAAGAGCCAGGAGGGGACATGAGAAGTCTTTGGCATGTAGGGTCAAAGATAACCCTAAAGCTTTCTATAGATATGTCAGAAATAAAAGAATGACTAGGGTAAAAGTAGGGCCAGTCAAGGACAGTAGTGGGAAGTTGTGCATGGAGTCCGAGGAGAGGTGTTAAATGAATATTTTCTGTCAGTATTCACACAGGAAAAAGACAATGTTGTCAAGGAGAATACTGAGATACAGGCTACTAGACTAGAAGGGCTTGAGGTTCATAAAGAGGAGGTGTTAGCGATTCTGGAAAGTGTTAAAATAGAAAAGTCCCCCGGGCCAGATGGGATTTATCCTAGGATTCTCTGGGAAGCTAGGGAGGAGATTGCTGAGCCTTTGGCTTTGATCTTTAAGTCATCTTTGTCTACAGAGAATTCTGGAAGGGGGTGGCGGGGACGGTGTCGAGGGTGGTTGGATCCAGGGTCAAACCAGGGTGGGGACTCGCGATTTTTGGAGTTGCGGTAGAGCCGGGAGTGCAGGAGGCGAAAGAGGCCGGTGTCCTGGCCTTTGCGTCCCTAGTAGCCCGTCGAAGGATTCTGTTACAATGGAAGGATGCAAGGCCCCCAAGCGTGGAGACCTGGATCAGTGACATGGCGGGATTTATAAAATTGGAAAAGGTCAAATTTGCCCTGAGAGGATCAATACAAGGGTTCTATAAACGATGGCAGCCTTTTCTGGACTTCCTGGCTCAGAGATAGGTAACTGGGTCAATAGCAGCAGCAACCCGGGGGGGGGGGGGGGGGGGGGGGGGGGGGGTGCATTATAGTAGTGTTTATTCTGTAACTTTATAGTGTGTTAATTTGCATTGTTGTTAAATGCTGGGTTGTTCATGGGGATGGGGCGAATGTATATGATTGTTAATATTATTGTTATTTTCGGTATTTTACTAAGGTGCGTCAATGTTGTATAAAAACAAACTTTTTCAATAAAAATTATTTTTTTTTTAAAAAGTCACCTTTGTCTACAGGAATAGTGCCAGAAGACTGGAGGATGGCAAATGTTGTCCCCTTGTTCAAGAAGGGGAGTAGAGACAACCCCGCTAACTATAGACCAATGAGCCCTTACTTCTGTTGTGGGCAAAGTATTGGAAAGATTTATAAGAGATAGGATGTATAATCATCTGGAAAGGAATAATTTGATTAGAGGTAGTCAACATGGTTTTGTGAAGGGCAGGTCATGCCTCACAAACCTCATTGAGTTCTTCGAGAAGGTGACCAAACAGGTGGATGAGGGTAAAGCAATTGATATGGTGTATATGGATTTCAGTAAAGTGTTTGATAAGGTTCCCCACGGTGGGCTATTGCAGAAAATACGGAGGCATGGGATTCAGTGTGATTTAGCAGTTTGGATCAGAAATTGGCTAGCTGGAAGAAGACAAAGGGTGGTGGTTGATGGGAAATGTTCAGACTGGAGTCCAGTTACTAGTGGTGTATCACAAGGATCTGTTTTGGGGCCACTGCTGTTTGTCATTTTTATAAATGACCTGGAGGAGGGCGTAGAATGGTGGGTGAGTAAATTTGCAGATGACACTAAAGTCGGTGGAGTTGTGGACAGTGCAGAAGGATGTTACAAGTTACAGAGGGACATAGATAAGCTGCAGAGCTGGGCTGACAGGTGGCAAATGGAGTTTAATGCAGAAAAGTGTGAGGTGATTCATTTTGGAAGGAATAACAGGAAGACAGAGTACTGGGCCAATGGTAAGATTCTCGGTAGTGTGGATGAGCAGAGAGATCTCGGTGTCCATGTGCATAGATCCCTGAAAGTTGCCACCCAGGTTGAGACGATTGTTAAGAAGGTGTACGGTGTGTTAGCTTTTATTGGTAGAGGAATTGAGTTTCGGAACCATGAGGTCATGTTGCAGTTGTACAAAACTCTGGTGCGGCCGCATTTGGAGTATTGCGTGCAGTTCTGGTCGCCGCATTATAGGAAGGATGTGGAAGCATTGGAAAGGGTGCAGAGGAGATTTACCAGGATGTTGCCTGGTATAGGGGGAAGATCCAGGGCCGGCTCAAGGTACCGGCAACTCGGGCAGTCGCCCGGGACGCCATGTGCTAGGGGGGGCACCATGAAGGAGTGCGTGACCGGCGTCAGAGACCCGGCGCTGCGTAAAAGACTCGGGTCCCGCGCATGCGCAGTTGGGCCGATGCTAACCAGCGCATGCGCGGTGGCCGCCCTCCCTCAGGCCGCCCCGCACAAACATGGCGGATGGATCCAGGCTCGCCGGTGGCCACTCCGGCCCCTCCCCGCCCCCCCCCCGTCCTCCCCCCCCCCCCCCTCCACCCCCCTCCCCCGCCCCCCCCCCCCCCCCCCCCCCCCCCCCCCTCCCCCCCCCCCAAGGGCGCCGAAGTTCAGCTTGCCCGGGGCGCCAGCAACCCTAGGGCCGGCGCTGGGAAGATCTTATGAGGAAAGGCTGAGGGACTTACGGCTGTTTTCGTTAGAGAGAAGAAGGTTAAGAGGTGACTTAATTGAGGCATACAAGATGATCAGAGGATTAGATAGGGTGGACAGTGAGAGCCTTTTTCCTCGGGTGGTGATGTCTAGCACGAGAGGACATAGCTTTAAATTGAGGGGAGATAGATATAGGACAGATGTCAGAGGTAGATTCTTTACTCAGAGAGTAGTAAGGGCGTGGAATGCCCTGCCTGCAACAGTAATGGACTCGCCAACACTAAACGCATTCAAATGGTCATTGGATAGATATATGGACGATAAGGGAATAGTGTAGATGGGCTTTAGAGGGGTTTCACAGGTCGGCGCAACATCGAGGGCCTAAGGTCCTGTACTGCGCTGTAATGTTCTATGTTCTAAGAAGCATACGGCATGCTTGCCTTCATTGGCCGGGGCATTGAGTATAAAAATTAGCAAGTCATGTTGCAGCTGTATAGAACCTTAGTTAGGCCACACTTGGTGTATAGTGTTCAATTCTGGTCGCCACACTACCAGAAGGATATGGCGGCTTTAGAGAGGGTGCAGAAGAGATTTACCAGGATGTTGCCTGGTATGGAGGGCATTAGCTTTGAGGAGAGGTTGAATAAACTTGGTTTGTTCTCACTGGAACGAAGGAGGTTGAGAGGCAACCTGATAGAGGTGTACAAAATTATGAGGGGCATAGACAGAGTGGATAGTCAGAGGCTTTTTCCCAGGGCAGAGGGGTCAATTATTAGGGGGCATAGGTTTAAGGTGCGAGGGGTAAGGTTTAGAGGAGATGTACGAGGCAAATTCTTTACACAGAGGGTAGTGGGTGCCTGGAACTCACTGCCGGAGGAGGTGGTGGCAGCAGGGACACTAGTGACTTTTAAGGGGCATTGTGACAAAGGATGGGAATAGAGGGATATGGACCCCGGAAGTGCAGAATATTTTAGTTTAGATGGGCAGCATGGTCGGCGCAGGCTTGGAGGGCTGAAGGGCCTGTTCCTATGCAGTACTTTTCTTTGTTCTTTGGTTGCACAACATGTAATGAAACGGGGAGCGGACAAGAAAGCAGAAGTTCGTAGTTTTGACAGTGGAGTTAAAGTTTAGTATTGTTACCAGTGGTAGGTGAACCTTATCAAACTGAAAGGAAATTAAGTGAAGTAAATTATGTGGTAAGAAGCCAGATAGAAGGAAAACTCACCGAGTGTGTCATGTGAATATGCTTAAAAGGTACTTTGAAAGGGAAGGAGAGAAAAAGGAGGAGGTTTTAATGATTCTGACTCAAAGTGAAGAACCAAATCCAGATGACTTTGAATTTGACATTCCTCAAATTAAAATGGAAAGCGAGGAAATTGGGATCAATTGTTGAGTTACCTTCCAGAGGAAAAACAAACTGACCTGAAAGAGTTATTGATATCACATGGGTAAGTTTGTGGAGATAAATTGTGAAGTACTAAAATGGATATATATGATGTAGATGTGGGAAGTGCTGTTCCACTTAAATATCATCCATATAGATTTAACCCTTTAAATTGGCACAGGTTAACAAAGAAAGTGAAAGTATGCTGAAAAATGGCATAATTCAAGTGGGTTGCAGCCAATGGAGCTCACCCATAGTGATGGCACCTAAACCAGAGGGTACCCAACGGTTGTGTGTGAACTATAGAAAGGTTAATGCAGTTACAAGAACGGACTCTTATCCTATCCCACGCTTGGAGGATTGCGTTGTGAAAGTGGGACAATCAGCTTTTATTTCCAAACTGGATTTACTTAAAGGTTACTGGCAGGTACTTTAATCCGAAAGGGCGAAGGAGATCCGGGGGTACTGCACTGCCACCTTCACGATCCAGGGTGTAGAGTTCAGCAACGTCCAGCTCTACGTCCTCCCCAACCTCTACACTGCCTTGCTACTCGTCCTGGACTTCCAGTGCAACCTCCAAAGTCTAACTCTGAAATTCGGCGGGCCCCTACCACCCCTTACTGTAATGCGGCCTCACGACCCTTAAGGTCAACTCACCTTCTCTGTTTGCAAACCTCACCCCGGATTGCAAACCCTTCGCCACCAGGAGCAGATGGTACAGTGCCCAGGACAGGACCTTCATCATGTCGGAGGTCCAGCGGCTACTGCGGGAAGGCATCATCGAGGCCAGCATCAGCCCCTGGAGAGCCCAAGTGGTAGTTGTAAAGACTGGGGAGAAACACAGGATGGTCGTTGACTACAGTCAGACCATCAATCGGTACACGCAGCTCGACGTGTACCCCCTCCCACGCATATCTGATATAGTCAATCAGATTGCACAGTACCGGGTCTTCTCGACAGTGGACCTGAAATCTGCCACCACCAGCTCCCCATCCGGAAGGCGGACCGCCCATACACTGCATTCAAAGCAGACGGCTGCCTTTACCATTTCCATAGGGTTCCCTTCGGCATCACTAATGGAGTCTCGGTCCTCCAACGGGAGATGGACAGAATGGTTCACCGGTACGGACTGCGGGCCACCTTCCAGTACCTGGGTAACGTGACCATCTGCGGCCACAACCAGCATGGCCACGACGCCAACCTTTCCAAATTTCTTCACACCGCCAAACTCCTGAACCTTATGTATAACAAGGAGAAGTGCATGTTCAGCACCAACCGCTTAACCATCCTTGGCTATGTAGTGCAAAATGGAGTTCTAGGGCCCGGCCCCGACCGCATGTGCCCCCTCATGGAACTCCCCCTCCCCTACTGCCCCAAGGCCCTCAAACGATGCCTGGGGTTCTTTTCCTGCTGTGCCCAGTGGGTCCCGAACAAGGTCCGCCCACTCATCACGTCCAGTTTTTCCCCTGACGGCCGAGGCTCACCAGGCCTTCAACCGTATCAAGGCCGACATCGCCAAGGCTGCGATGCCCGCGGTCGACGAGACCCCCCCCTTTCCAATCGCGAGCGATGCATCAGACTCTGGTCGCCACCCTCAACCAGGCCGGCAGACCTGTGGCATTCTTTTCACGCACCCTCCATGCCTCTGACATTCGGCACTCCTCCGTCGAAAAGGAGGCCCAAGCCATCGTAGAAGCTGTGCGGTATTGGAGACATTACCTGGCCGGCAGGAGATTCACTCTCCTCACTGACCGACGGTCGGTAGCCTTCATGTTCAATAACACACAGCGGGGCAAGATCAAAAATAATAAAATCTTGAGGTGGAGGATCGAGCTCTCCACCTACAATTACAAGATTTTGTATCGCCCCGGTAAGCTCAACGAGCCCCCCAAAGCCCTATCTCGAAGTACATGTGCCAGCGCACAAGTGGAACGACGCCAGGCCCTACACGATGGTCTGTCACCCAGTTCTTCCACTTCATAAAGGCCCGCAACCCACCCTACTCCATTGCGGAAGTCAGGGCAGTCACCAAAAACTGCCAGGTCTGTGCGGAGTGCAAACTGCACTTCTACCGGCCAGACCGAGCGCACCTGGTGAAGGCCTCCCGTCCCTTTGAACGCCTCAGCATGGATTTCAAAGGGCCCCTCCCCTCCACCGACTGAAACACGTACTTCCTTAACGTGGTCAATGAATACTCCAGATTCCCCTTCGCCATCCCATGCCCCGATATGATGTCTGCCATAATCATCAAAGCCCTCAATAGCATCTTCCCTCTGTTCGGTTTCCCTGCTTATATCCACAGCAACCGGGAATCCTCCTTTATGAGTGATGAGCTGCATCAACTCCTGCTCAGCAAGGGCATTGCCTCGAGCAGGACGACCAGGTACAACCCCCGGGGAAACTGGCAGGTGGAGCGGGACGGTCTGAAAGGCCGTCCTGCTGACCCTGCCATCTAAAAATCCCCCAGCCTCCCATTGGCAGGAGGTCCTCCCCAACCCCTCCACTCCATCCGATCGCTCCTTTGCATTGCGACTAACGAAACCCCCCCCATGAACGTCTCCTTGCCTTCCCCAGGAAGTCCACCTCCGGGGTTTCGCTCCCAATGTGGCTGGCAGCTCCAGGATCCGTTCTCCTCTGCAAGCACGTGCAGCTCCACAAGGCGGACCCGTTGGTCGAGAGGGTACAGCTACTCCATGCAAACTCGCAGTACGGCTAGGTGGCGTACCCCGACGGCCGGCAAGAGAGTCTCCCTCAGGGACCTGGCACCATCTGGTTTCCCCCCCCCCCCCAACTGCCCCGGCGCCACCGATCCTCCCCCCAGCGCATCTCACCACAGCCCCCGCTCCAGGACGATCCATCCTCCCCTTGGTCCCACCCGGAGATGAAGATGAGGACTACACGCTCACAACAGAGGATCAAGGCACTCGACCGGCTAAATGTATGAACTTTCCCCAAAATTTACACTTTAAAAATGCTCACGTACATGTAGTTTTTCCACCACCCCTGCTGGACTTTTTTTTAAACATGGGGCGAATGTGGTAGTCACCACTGTACCTATATATTACGTATATGAGAAGTAATATGGTACGGCTCCTGTACTGCAGGTATGGGGGTAGATCCCTGCCTGCTGGCTCCACCCAGTAGGCAGAGTATAAATGTATGTGCTCACCGAGCTGCAGCCATTTCGGCAACAGCTGCAGGAGGCAACACATCTCTGCTTAATAAAGCCTTGATTACTCCCTACTCATCGTAATTGATAATGCATCACTCCAGTGACCCGAGGCCACATTCTCCCTGGGTTTGCCCCTACAACCCAAAGATGTGCAGACTAGGTGGAGTGGCCACACTAAATTGCCCTTTAATTAGAAAAAATGAATTGGGTACTCTAAATTTAAAAAAATCTAACAGTAAAATAAAAGGGGAAATAAGGGAATAAACAGAAAAGGCCCTTCCACTGTGAATACTCTTGGGTAGAGAGGTCAAATGAGATGCCAAAGTTAAGCAATCATTTACCAATGTGTGTAGTGTGTAACAGAGTCGCATGGAAGGTGAGATTAGGGGTTATGGGGTACAGTGAACTCAGAGGGTGTAGTGAGTTAAGGTGTAGTTGAAATCACTGCTGGTGAGAAGTCAATCAGTGCAGAGGCAACAGCGAAGATCCCATTGAGGAACGTGGCATGATGCTTGGGTGGGCAGTAGCAAAAGATGGAACGATAGGGCAGCCGCTGCTCAGCGCCAGGGACCTGGGTGCAATTCCGACCTTGGGTGACTGTGGAGTTTGCACGTGACTCCCAGTGTCTCTGTGGGTTCCCCCTGGGTGCTCTGGTTTCCTCCCACTGTCCAGAAGTGCAGGTTAGGTGGGGTTATGGGGATAGGGCGGGGGTGTGGGCCTTGGTAGGATGCTGTTTTAGAGGGTCGCGCAGACCTGGTGGGCTCAATGGCCTCGTTCTGCACTGTAGATATTCTATGGTTCTAAGAGGAGATGCTCAAAGGAGGAAAAAGTTCCAGAGGAGTACAGGGCTGATCAAGGTGTGATTTGTAATATGGACCCAGTAATTTGGCTGGGCAAGTGGGAGATGATAAAGCCAGACAAGGAGGCTTGGAAAAAGGTGTCATCAGCCATAAGCAGTTTCTGAAAGGCCACAATGGTGATGCAATCATCCACAATATGCTCATGGATGGCAAAGCCCATTTTCCCCACAAGAGTGAATCTCATGGAGGGAGCTGCAGTGATAACTGATCCATTGGCAGAGTCCACAGGGTCAGAGGGTTGATGAGTCAGAACAGGCAGTGTGAGTTGCTGTTCATGAAAAGGACTCAGTGGTCTTTCAGAGAATGCAGAGGCACAGGGGGAAGTTGTAGGCCAATTAAGAATTAAGCCTGGGGTGGTTAGAATAGAAAGGTCAGAGTGCTGCAGGGTGTGTTGGTAGAATATGCAAGGGGGAGGGGAGAAATCAAAAAGGAAATAGGACAGGAGAGCTTATATCGAAAGCGGCAGCCAAAACACGAAAGGACACAGGGATGTTCAAGTTACATGGCAAGGTGTTTATGCCCTGGTAATACAAGCTAGAGGAGACACGAGGAGGTAGTAATGGTAAGAATTACGGTGTTTGAATAAACGTTGATGCAGATAGGGTGGAATCAATTTGTAGCATTGATGAAATGATGTCCAGATTCAGAGCCACGAGTGCAGTGAAAGTGATTCCAGAGCAATTTGAATGGGAACCAGCAGTGGACAGTGCTGGAGATATTTCCATGGGGACTCAAGCCAGGCAGTGTGCAGATGTGGGTTAAAAAGTGGTATAGTCATTATAATATAAAAGGCTAAGCGGAGAGTTGAGGAGAAGCCTCCACTCAGAGGGTGGTGGGAGTCTGGAACTCATCGCCTTAAAAGATGGTTGAGCCAGAAACTCCATTAATATTTAAGTAGTATTTAGGTGTTCACTTGCACGGTCATAACCTCCAGTGGGCCAAGTGCTGGAAAATTGGATTAGTGTAGTCAGATCTTTGTTGACCAGTATGCACATGATGGGCCGAATTGTGCTGTAAACACCTATGAATCTATCTATGAGATGGAGGTAGTGGGGAAATAGATTTGGATAGCAGATACAGATGGCAGTGTATGCGAGTAATGATTACTAATGAAAATAAGTGCAGGTACGATTGAGTAATGGTTAGAGGCGATCATGGGGTAGAAAAAGTGGTATAGTTGGATGGGAAAATTGATGTAATGGGGAAAGGCACAGTAGAATGCATTTCTGACCAGGTCCACGCCAGCAGAGCTGGAAAGCTGTGTTTGCAACTAACTTCAAACATGCAACGTGTGCTAAAGTCAGTTTGAGCCAGGGAAACTTAAGCAGTAAAATATAGGAGATGGAGGACAACATGGCAACAGATGGCCAAGGATAAAACTGCTTAAAGTTAATTTAGATTGCACTAATTTAACTATTTAAATTAATTTACAGAATGTGGGCACTGCTGGTTAGACAATTTATCGCCAATCCCTAGTTGCCCTTCAGAAGGTGGTGGTGAGTTGGCTTCTTGAACTGCAACACGCCCAGAGTGCTGTTAGGGAGTTCCAGGATTTTGACCCAGCGGAGCAAAGGAACTTCTATATATTTTCAAATCAGGGTGGTGAATGACTTGGAGAGGAACCTCCAGCTGGTGGGACTCCCAGGCAGCATGGTGGCACAGTGGTTGGCACAACTGCCTCAGGGACAGAGTTCAATTCCAGCCTCCGGTAACTGTCTGTGTGGAGTTTGCACATTGTCTGTGTGTGTTTCCTCCCAGCCGAAAGATGTATCGGTTAGGTGGATTGCCTATGCCAAATTGCCCCTTTGTGCCCAAAAGGTTAGGTAGGGTTACTGGGTTTATGACAGCATAAGTAGAGAGCTCTTCCAGACTTGATGGGCTGAATGGCCTCCTTTTGCACTGTAATGATCCTATGATGGATCTGCATCTCACCCTTATAGATGGTAGTGTTTGTAGGTTTGGAAGGTGCTGCCTGAGGAACCGTGGCGAGTTCCTGCAGTACATCGTGCAGACAATACACATGGCTACCACTGTTCATCAGTGGTGATGGGATTGAATGTATGACAAAGCAAACTGTGTTGTCCTAGTGTCAATCTTCTTTAATGTTGTTGGAGCTGCATTTGAACACATTATGTGAGTTGTATAGGAGTCATGAATGACACTGAACATCTGAAAACATCCCCACTTCTGCCCTTATGATGGGAGGTAATTGACGAAGCAGCTGAAGATGGTTGGGCCAAGAACCCTAACCTGAGGAACTCCTGCAATGATGTCTTGGAGCGGAGATGATTGACCTCCAAACACCATAACTATCTTCCTTTGTGCCAGGCATGACACTGACCAGGAGTTTTTTTTTTCCTGATTCCAGTTTTGCTAGGGCTTCTTGATGGTCAAATGTTGCCTTGATGTCAAGGGCAGTCACTCTTTCATAGAGTCTAACTGTCTAGGAAGTCATTTGCACCTCTAGTGCAGACTGGCTCCTTGAAAGATTAAGTCCCACTCCTTTACCATAGTCCTGTGAATATTTCCTTTTCAGTATATAGCCACCTCCCTTCTTAAAGGTACTACCGAATAGTTTCTACCAACTTTTCAGGTAGTGCATTCCAGATTATAACAATTTGCTACTTTAATTCTCATGTCTCTTGTTTTGCTAATATATTAAGAGAGAGCACTCCTCCTGATTCTACCTTTTCTTGTAATATAGCAGACTGCAGATTCCAGACACCAATCTTACTTCAAATAGCAGCATCGACAGAGATCTGAAAGGCTGGGACATGTTCAAATAAGATTTGAACGCTGCAGGAAATAGCAGTTAATACAGACTTGGGTACAGCCAGCTCCAGGACTAGCCTTAACCATGGAGCCAGTTTAGCTCAGTTGGCCGCACAGCTGGTTCATGATGCAGAGCGAGGCTAACAGTTTTGAGTTTGAGTCCCATACTGGCTGAGGTTTTTCCACAAAGGCCCTGCTTTCTCAGCCTTGCCCCTCGTCCGAGGTATGCTCAGATTAAATCACCACCAGTCAGCTCTTCCCCTCAAAAAAAGGGAAAGTAGCCTATGGCCATCTAGGACTGTGGCAACTTTCTACTTTACCTGCATTCGGAGGTGGAAATGTAAGTTACAGATAGTTAGAGAAATGATGCAGCGATCCAAGACAGCTGTGAAGTTCTGTGGGGCAACATGCAAACACATTTTGTCATGGGTTTTAAAATAGAAAAGTGGCTGGTCTTTTTAAAAGATTGGATGTAGATATTTTCATTAATAAGCATGAAACCAACCACCAAACCCTCAAGATTTATTTACTGCATTGTGCTGTGGAAAGATTAACGCAGGTACAACAGTCAAATGGAACAAAAAAAGTTTACTAAAAACAAAGTTTTACAGAATCTGTCTTCCCCCGCACCACCACCTCTTCCCCCCCAGACAAGCCATACAAATTAACAAGCTTTCTCAGGATCTACATTGGAAAGTCACAATATTGATGCATTGCTTTTCCTTTCCTTTACTGATTGGACAAACTAATAACCAGCTAAGCTGCTTAATCTATTGCACCTAAAAAGAAAAGTTACTACTCTTGGCGAAGGGCATGATTTACTGTGTACAAGTTAGCCGCTTTCAAAATGCTTTTAGCATCACAAAAAAAACAAAACCCAGAAAATAAAAACTTGCACAATAGGGCAGCTAACTAAGCAGATTTTCATTCACAGTGCTATGGGGAAAAAAAACGCCATTGTAAATAAAACAGAGGTGCATCGCTGCTTTCAGATTAACAGGGAGCCAGAAAGGGCAGGGGGTGTAAAATAGAAAAGCAAAGTGGTATAAGACTCTGCTCATGCTTTAATGGTGAATTGGAACATGACAAATAGTCTCTAATACGCATTTAAACACCAAGAATTTTATTTGTCTGGGTTTATTCTGCAGTTTTCTAAGACTGTTCTTTTAATGCAAGGAAAGAGATCTTGGCAGAACAAGGATTGTGATGTGCATTCTTCATCTGGAATTGCTGTTCCCACTGGCATATAGCCTAGTCCATGTTCTGGCTGCAAGATAAAGACATATTTAAGTATACAGTTCATGTGGAAAGTTCAAACATGTTGCAGTATTTTTGCACGATTTTCCAGGTCGAGTATCCTTTATCTGTAACTATCCAAAACTCTTTTTTGGAACTTCATGAACCTTCAGCACAGGACGTCTGACCCTCGCCGACACGAACCTTACCAACCTCGAGTGCAGGAAGTCAGTGACCCTCAGCGACATGACCCATGCCAGTCACATCCGACCTTTAGCACATGGAGACTGTGACTCGAGCCAACATGAATCTTGCCGACCATAGCCAACATTTAGCACAGGATGGTGATCCTCACCAACACAAACCTCGCCGACCGCACACACCCTTGGCACAGGAAGTCTAGTTGTTTGTCTGCACTGTTTACCTGGTAAACACTCCCCTGCATGCAAGATAGCAGAATGATGCCGCTGGTGTGAACTCAATCGGTGCCCTATACCAATTATTCAGTGGTACATCTTACTTTTTTTAGCCATTTAAATTTAGACCAAACCTCACATAGGTGGACTTCTAGTGGTGACTATGAAGTAGTAAGTTGCACATTTGGTGGCTCCCACTCTGGTCGGACTTTTGGACCTTTGCCCCAACTTTTTTCGGGTTTTAAATGGCGAATTCGAAGGCTGAGGCAATTGGGCACTGTTTCCACGTTTCAGTGTATGGAGAAAAGAACCAGAAGTGCACAAAAAGGCAGAAGTAGGAAGATAGGCAAGAGCTGTGCTGAAGCAGCAGCAGGAGACAGCATGGCCGAGGACCGGACCCTTGGTGTGTCAGCCCAGCGATCAACAGAGCAGTTGATGCAGGTCATCCAGGACGGCTTTGCCAAGCAGAAACGGGACTGCCTGGACCCGATTGATCGGCTGGAGCAGATTGAACGCCCAGGATCGGGCGATCCAGAAGGTTGAGAAGGCGCTGGCTGAGCAGGCGAAGCATCAAACAGCGGTGGAGTTGGAGGTGGGGATGCTGCGGGACCAGCAGAAAAGGCTCCTAAAGAAGGTGGAGGACCGAGAGAATTGGTCCCGCTGGCAGAACTTAAGAATTGTCAGGTTCCCGGAGGGGGCTGAGGGAGCAGATGCTGGGGCATACATAGCGGGCATGTTTGAAAAGCTGTTTGGGGAGAGGGCATTCTCCCGACCCTTGGAGGTGGACAGGACGTACAGAGCGCTTGCGAGGAAGCCGTGAACGGGGGACCCTCAGAGGACAATGGTGGCGAGATTCCACATGTTCCTGGACAAGGAATGTATTCTTCAGTGGGCCAACGAACGCGGAGGTGTAAGTGGGACAACAGTATCCTGCGGGTGTACCAGGACTAGAGTCTGGAGGAGGCTAGGAACCAAGTTAAGTCAATCTTCAAGAAGCAGGTAAAGTTTGGACTGCTGTATCCAGCCCATCTTTGGGTCACATATATGAGGACCAGCATCATTATTTTGAGTCACCCAAAGATGCGCTGGACTTTGCGAAAAGAAAAGGATTGGTGGGGGGCTGAGGACTCAAAACTTTGATGCAACTTGTCAGCTTATATTGGGCACCTTTCTTTTTTAATTTTGTCTTTTTTTTTTAGTTCTGTTTAAGAAGGGGGGGGGGGGGTTTGGTTTTTTTTTTGGGTGGATGTTGGCAATGTCTTTTTCGTTGATTTGCACTTTTGTGGGGTGGAGACGCGCTTGTTTGGGTTTCGGTGGGTGGTTGTGTGGAAATTGTTAGATGAGGGAATTTGCTTGGAAGTGAGAGAATAATAGGTGTGAGACTGTGTGGGGCTGGGGGCAGGGGCCACCTAGCTAGCTAGCAATGTGAGCTAGGTCACGGAAGCACAGTGGGAGTGTGTGCATATGTGGGTTAGGTTTTAGAGTAGTGTTGCTGGGGGTGGGGTTCTGCTGACGGGGGGGGGGGGGGGGTTGAGTGGTTCTGCTGACGAGTGAGGGACTTCAGTGGAGGAACAGTGAGGAGGTCGGTGGCGGGGGCCGCCTGGGAAGCAGGCCGACGGGGGCGCAGCGCATGGGCTGGAGGCGGGCCCAAGAAAGGGGATGGCTGATCGGCGGAGGTGGCACTTTGCCCCAACTAGACTGATCACCTGGAATGTTTTGAGTGTTAAATGGACCGGTTAAGAGAGCACGTGTGTTTGTGCACCTGAGGGGACAGAAGGCGGACGTGGCAGAGCTGCAGGAGATGCACCTTAAGAGTAGTGGACCAGGTTAGATTGAGGAAAGGCTGGGTTCAGCCAGGTTTTCCCACTCGGGGCTGGATACAACGACTAGAGGGGTTGCGATCTTGATTAATAAGCAGGTGATATTTGAGGTGGGTAGAATATTTTCGGATGTGGGGGGTCGAAATATTATGGTTAGTGGCAAGCTGGAGGGGATGTAGTGCTGGTTAATGTATATACGCCAAATTGGGATGATGTGGAATTTATAGAATTTAGATATCTGCAGGTGCGGGACTTTCTGCGTAGACAGGTATCAACCTTCCCACTCCTGCCGCTAAGGGGGATTCAGGATAGGGTGGTTTCTAGAGGATGGATAGGTGAGGGGAGCGTTTCTGACATTTATAAGGAGCTTATGGGATCAGAGGAGACGCAGATCGAGGAGCTGAAGCGAAAGTGGGAGGAGGAGTGAGGGGAGGGATACAGGAGGACCTTTGGGCGGACTCGTTGAGTAGAGTCAACGCGACCGCAACTGGTGCCAGACTCAGCCCGATTTAATTCAAGATCGTTCACCGGGCTCACATGACAGTGGCCCGGATGAGCAGATTCTTTGGGGTGGAAGATAGGTGTGCAAAATGTGCAGGAGGGCCAACGAACCATGTCCACATGTTCTGGGCATGTCCAAAGCAGAGGGGATTTTGGCAGGGGTTTGCTGACGTCATGGTCCAAGGTATTAAAAACAAGGGTGGCATAGAGTCCAGAGGTGGCGATTTGCGGGGTGTCACAGGTTCCGGGAATCCGGGAGAAAGAGGTAGACATTCTGGCCTTTGCTTCCCTGGTAGCCCAGAGGCGGATATTACTAGCATGGAGGGACTCAAAGCCCCCAAAGTCAGAGACCTGGCTATCGGACATGGCTGGCTTCCTCTGCCTGGAGAAAATTAAGTTCGCCATGAGAGGGTCATTGTTAGGGTTCGCCCAGAGGTGGCAACCATTCGTCGACTTCTTTGCAGAGAATTAATCGTCAGCAGACGGGGGGGGGGGGGGGGGGGGGGGGGGGGGGTTAGGTTAGCGTAGATTAGGGGGTTAATTAATGGTGGGACCTATGGGGGAGGGTGGTGGTATTTGCACTATGTTTATACTTTTATGTACATTGTTTATATTGCTGCTGTTACAATGCCAAAAAAAAACCTCAATAAGATGTTTATTATAAAGCTCACCTAGGCTTTGGCCATTGTAATCAAAGTAGGTCATTGTAATGCAGCATCCAAAGACTAAAATCATCTGAAAATCCAAATGCAAATGACTCAGAGGGCTTCAGATAAAAGATACTGGGCGGATTCTCTGATCCTGAGGCTAAGTGTTAATGTAAACTTCGTCACGTTTCCCAACAGCATCAACGTGGCCTCAGGATTAGCAATTCTGGCCCCTACAGGGGGGCCAGCATGGCACTGGAGAGACCCACACCGCTCCAGCTGCTGATCCCGGCATCAACTGGGCACCGCAGGGTCCACACATGCACAGTGGCTCCCTTTTCCGTGCTGGCCCCAGTGCAACATAGCGTGGGGCTACAGGGGCCGGCGCGGAAGAAAGGAGGCCCCCCCAGCCCGAGAGGCCAGCCCGCCGATTGGTGAGCCCCGATCGTGGGCCAGGCCACAGCAGAGCCCCCCCCACCCCAGCTGAAACAATCCCGCCCACTCAACTTACAAGTAAACGTTAGCAACATGTTGACCATTTAGCCAACTCCAATCATAAACAATAATTTTAGAAATATAATAAAACAATCCCATCCAAAGCTATGTTTTTTCTCCCACACTTGCAGTCAGCCATTAACTGAGATATTTATATCTGAAATGCATCCAAAACTGCAACTGTGTACATGATATTTTGAGAAATAGTTGGTATCATCCAGTTTGTAATTGGAATTCCACCTGCAATGCATCGAAGTACATAGGGAAAAACAGTGTTCATTTCTGGCTACATGGATTGTTCCCACCTGGACCCAAGTGAAAACATCACTTCCACAAAAATTGCCTTCTCTTTGCTGGAGACGGCATTAAATTGGGGACAGAAAGTCCCAGAAAAGCAAGTGACTTAGTCTAGCTGGGGAAAGAGGTGCAGAGCTTCAATCGTTGCACACAGCAGAATTTGTATTCATATTGGGAGGGTTGCTGGCTAGACAAATAGGAAAGTAGAAGAAAATATCACCCCACCCGCCTGTATGGCATCTTGTGCAACACAAGGTAAGAGCATCTCAGCCAAGTAAATGTATCAAAAGGGTCAGAGAGCCAGGGTTCCTGGGGTTTTAAGAATTAAAAATAGGTCAGATAGGTAGCTGTAGCGTTATTATTTCCATTTCCTTTAACTAGTTGAATATCAAATGACCATATATACCTGTTTCTATCGCCTGGGCTTCATTGCTCTTCCACTGTTCAGCTACATCATTTGCTAATGGATCATCTGGATTTGGAGCACTTAACAATGCCTGGATTGATAGCAGTACTGTACGAATCTGCAAAGCTGGGGACCATTTATCTATAGAATCAAAATATTACAAGTCATGACATCAGTGCTCCAGTTAAAAATGCATAAATGTTACATTTGTCACTTGTACAAAATATTTAAATGAAGGTGCAGAAATTGGAAGCAACCATTACCTTTCAGGATATCTAAACAGATTCTGCCCAGCTTGTCTACATTTGGGTGATATATTTTGGTCATAAAGCGAACTTTTGGAGCCGCCATAGGATATTCTTCTGGAAGAAATAGTTCAAGTTTAAAAGTTCCACCCTCAAATGGCGAGTCCTGTGGACCAGCTATAACAACATGAAAGTAGCGTGCATTGCATTCATCAGCTTCTGCCTTTATACCAGGCACCGGCTCTGCATGCAAACGTTGGGTCTCCTGTAAAACAATTAAAATAGACAATTGTTAGTCACGCAGACGCCCAAACATGTGAAATTACATTTCTAAATGAATATTGTACACACAAACACCCGACTGCTGAATCAAGGGAGTCAAAAGCATTAGTGGTTTTAAATACAAGACCATAAGACACAAGAGCAGAATTAGACCACTCGACCCATTGAGTCTGCTCCGTCATTCAATCATGGCCGATATTTTTCTCATCCCCATTTTCCTGCCTTCTCCCCATAACCCCGATCCCCTTATTGGCCAAAAACCTCCTCTGTCTTAAAGACACTGATTTGGCCTCCACAGCCTTCTGGCTGAAGTGATTCCTCCTCATCTCTGGTTTTAAAGGATCGTCCCTTTAGTTTGAGATTGTCCCCTCGGCTTCTAGTTTTTCCTACAAGTGGAAACATCCTCTCCACGTCCACTCTATCCAGACCACACAGTATCCTGTAAGTTTCAATAAGATCCCCCCCCCCCCCCATACTTCTGAACTCAGAGTACAAACTGCCTTCAAATAACCCCAAAAACACCTGCCATTGCTGTTCCACTGTCTTCCCTGCTAGGCTCCTTTCCAATCAACTCTGACCAGCTCCTCCCTCATGTCTTTGTAGTTACCCTTATTTAATTCTAATACATCTGATTGTAGCTTCACCCTCTCAAACTGCAAGATAAATTCTATCATATTGTGGTCACTGCACCTTAAGAGTTCCTTCACCTTAAGTTCCCTAATCAAGTCTGCCTCATTACACATCACCAAATCCAGAATTGCCTGTTTCCTCGTAGGCTCTGTCACAAGCTGCTCCAAAAAAACATCTCTTAGACATTCCACAAATTCCTTTTCTTGGGATCCACCAGATTATTGTAATATTGCCTTTTCTATCTCCCAATTTATTTTCTGCCCCATATCCAGACTTTACTGCTAGGGGACCTGTACATAACTCTAATCAGGATCTTTTTACCTTTGCTATTCCTCAACTCTACCCAGAGATTCTATGCCTTCTGATCCTATATCGCTCCTTGCTATCAATTTAACTTCATTCCTTATTAACAATGTAACACCAACCCCTTTGCCCATCTGCCTGTCCTTTCGATAGGACACATATCCTTGGATATTTAGATCCCAGCCCAGAATCTCTGATTGCAGCACGTCTCTGTGATGCCCACAAAGTTGCAAACTAAATAGTAAAAACAACAAAGCACATTTTCTGCAAATTCAAATAGCTTTATTCTCTACTTAGCTCACTGGGGGCCCGTGGCCGCAGCTTGCATGACGTGATCAGAAAGCTCTTTATAGAACACCGGCCCTGAATCTTTATAGTCAGTGTGAAGTAACATCAGTTTTCCACTGTTGTCATGGGAGTGTCCCTTTAAGAAACGTTTTTCTCTTATCACATGGCTTCAGTGATGTCATTGAGTGGGTGGAGCTCGTCTGTGGCACTGAGAGTTGGTTTTACTTTCACTTTGGTTTGGGGCTCTGAATTTTTGCTTTTGTTTTCACATTTGGCTGCTGTACTCAGAACGAGAAGTATTTTGGCCTGTCTCTCTATCTTCAGTTTAAAAGCTGTTTTCAGATTACTCGATAACTTAAAAGAAATAATTGTTTTCTGGAAGGAATTCAAACCTGCTGTTTTGGAAAGGACACAAGAGCATCCAGGTCTTGAGTGCTGTGTCCTGGGCCACATCTTTGAAAAGGGGGTACTGGTTTATGGGATCTTGTTATTAAATTAGAACAATTAAAAGGGGAAATTTATTAACGGTTATGCATAGATTACTGTAGCTGTGTGGGGTATTTATGTTGGTAGTTGATAAAAATGCTTACTGTGTGCGTTTAGAAAATGTTAACTAAATTCGCAGAATAAAACTTGTTTTTGATTTTAAAAGTGCTTATGGCCTCTATTGAAAAAGGCAGGCACTTGTGTTCATAGTAACCAAATCAATAAACAGTTGTAGGTCAGGAGAACTCCATGATATACTTTGGGGTTTTCTAAACCTTGGCCCATAACACTGTATATAGGCTTTTTACTGAATCCCTCAGTGTTTTATTTGATATGTGCAAAATCACTCCCCAGGGCAAGGGCAATTCACACGTCACAAAAATATTTCAAAAGCATCACTGAATTTATTAATTAATTAGTGAGACCCTTGATTTTTACTGACTATGATACATTGAATTTATTAATTAGGGTTTGGGGGATCTTCACTTCTTTGGATGGGAGAGGGCAAGAAAACTATGAATCAGTAGCATTGGGATCACAAATCAGCCAATCAGAAGGAAATCAAATAAATATAAAACTGGTTAGTATGTGTGCAGTATAAAATAGCTATAGTAAACATTGGTCCCTTCAGACAATACTGAGGAATTAATCATCGGAAATAAAGAAATGGAGAACAGATTTTGAACATGTACTTTGTATCTATCTTCATGCTAGATAACAAGTATAGTAGGAAAAGAGGCAAAAGGGAAGAATGTAAAAGAATCACCATCACTAGGGAAAAAGTACTAGTCAAACTAATGAATCAATAAAGGCTAACAGTCCCCAGGACTAATGGCCCACATCCTTGGGTTCTAATAAAATGGCCACAGAGACTGTGATATTCCAAAATTTTCCAGATTTTGGTATGGTCCCAGGGCATCAGAGCACTACAAATGCAATACATCTATTGAAGAAACAAAAGGAGACAGAAAGCAAGAACGTAGGCCAGTTAGCCTAACATCTGTCACTGGTAAAATATGTTTGGAATCCATCAGTAAGGAGATAGCACAGCATTTTAAAAAAACATACTACAATTAAAATAATTGCTGTTCATGAAAATGAAAATAGCGTTTGTCCTTAATTCCTTACATGTAACAAGCAGGGTGGATAGAGGGAAACCGGTAGATATTACACTAATATAATATAAAAAATTACAATAGTGCGCAAAATAACTCACAGAATTGGGTGTGAGGTGATCATATTAGGATTTTAAAAATTATTTTTTCCAATTAAGGGGCAATTTAGCCAGCCAATCCACCTACCTTGTACACCTTTTGGGTTGTGGGGGCGAGGCCCATGAAGACATGGGGAGAATGTACAAACTCCATACAGAGTGACCCAGGATCAAACCTGTGTCCACAGCACCGTGAGCCAGCTGTGTTAACCACTAATCTACTGTGCTGCCCTAGATTTCCTTTCCTAAAGGGCAATAGTGAGCCAGATGGGTCTTTATGAAAATCTATTGCCGCTTAATTCCAGATTTATTGATCAATATGGGGGCCCCTGAGAGGGCACAGAAATGATTTACCTGAATGGTTCCAGGGATGGGATATTTTAGCTACAAGGTTAGGTTGGGGAAGCTGGGCTGTTCTTCCTGAAGCAAAGGTGATTGAGGGAGGTAATAACAGGTTTAGATAACTTGGAAAATCTGTCCCAATAGCTGACCATGCAAGGATTCATGGACACAGATCTAAAGTTTTAGGAGCAAGAGGTGCAGGAGGATGTACAAAGGTTTTTAATGCGTTGAGTGGTAATGATTTACAACATCTGCCTATGAAGGTGGAGGAAGGAGGAAGTGGGGTCAATTAATGATTTCAAAAGGAAAGTGAATGGTTCTCGACGAAAATAAAGTTTCAGGACTACAGGGATAAAGCAAGGAAATAGGACCGATTGGATGGCTAACAATGGATCGAATGACCTTTTTAAAATAATCACTTATTGTCACAAGTATGCTTCAACGAAGTTAGTGCAAAGCCCCTAGTCACCACATTCCGGCACCTGTTCGGGGAGGCCGGTACAGGAATTGAACCCGCACTGCTGGCATTGTTCTGCATTACAAGCCAGCTGTTCAGCTCACTGTGCTAAATGTGCTAAAAACCACCTGTTTTTTTTAAGCAATGCTTCTATGGAAAAACCAGAAGAAATGGAGGGAAATGGAAAGAGAGTGGGGAAAGGAAGGGATAAAAAGGAAACAGAATATTTCTATTTGCTCAGTCCAACAGTGCCATTTCCAAAAAATGTGCATTCCAATGTTTTTCTGATGAAGGTGTGTTATTTACTTTCGACTGATACATTATGAACAAGTCTTACGGGATACCTAGGAGCAAATGCTGAATCATAAATCTGGTGATGTGCAAGTCAAAAATGTCAGTTTGAAACATTTTAACCAATGTTTTGAAATTGCATTCAAGAATTTTGTTTGCTTTTCAGCGAAAGCAGCAAACAAGTGACCTAGCACATGGGTAAACTATAATTGGTAAACTATATCCAGGATTGGAACCAGCAAAATTTGAAATTCTCAGTCCTGTATTCAAGTATCTTTGATATTGCTGTTCCTGAACTGTAAAGTCCCACATACTCTGTATTTCTGCAAGCTTGTAATATATAAAGTGTTTTATTGACTGTGGACGTTTCTTAGCTGAGAGTGAAATACAAAGATAACTTGTCAATTCAGATGTGAAACATAAGCAGCTTTTGTGGTAACCATAATCTCAAAACTAGCTGGTTGGTACACTCCAACCACAAAACTAGCTCAGTAAAAGAACAATATGTAAAGTATTTGGGAACAATTCGGCAGGCTTGCAGGAATTGAGGAGAGTTGAAGCAGGACGAAATAGAAGAAATGTGAACAAAATCCAAACAGAAGAATCTGGAGCAGACTTTTTCATCACTATTGAACAAACTAGACAGTCTACAACTATCAGCAGCATTCACTACTCAGAACAAGCACATCACCATAAGATAAATATTGTATTCCCAAGTCTGCCAAAACCGGAATGCAGTTAAATGCTACAAGAGCCTACAGTAACAGAATACCAATAAGTCTCAAAACTAATTGTGGCTAGTAAAGCAATACCCGAGAGGTGTCTGTGAATAAGGTTTAAGGTTCAAGGTCATCGTTCATTTACTGGGCTCCGGGGGTCCTCTGGAAAACCAGCGAAGATATGGAGCATTATTTCAGATATAGGATCAGAAGCTCTGGACTAAGGTTATGCATGATGTGGAGATTCCGGCGTTGGACTGGGGTGAGCACAGCAAGAAGTCTTACAACACCAGGTTAAAGTCCAACATGTTTGTTTCAAACACTAGCTCATCTGAGGAAGGAGCAGTGCTCCAAAAGCTAGTGTTTGAAACAAACATGTTGGTCTTTAACCTGGTGTAAGACTTCTTACTAAGGTTATGCAGTCAGTTCAAATCTGAGACAGTGGCCAGGGAACGTACTGGAGGCGAGGGAATGGAACTTGATTGGAGGGTGTGGAGGATGAAGATAGTGACTTTGTTCTTGGAGGAAATTACAGTCAGAACTAACATCAGACGTGATGTGGAAATGCCAGTGTTGGACTGGGGTGGACACAGTAAAAAGTCTGACAACACCAGGTTGAAGTCCAACAGGTTTATTTGGAACCACTAGCTTTGAGCACAGCTCCTTTATCAGGGGATGTCTTATAATGTCAGACAAGCAGACTGGAAACTCGGAAGAAGTGGAGCGATCAGAAGAGGAGGTGCTGGTGAGGTATGGTGCTGTCATTTGAAATGTGGCACCTGCCATCACCTTTTGGTTGATATCACTAAAGGGTAGATTACCAGATCTAGAAGTGGAGGGGACCAACAATAGATCCTTGCAAGACTAGATATAATGGTACAGCAGCTAGGAGAGTTGCCACTAGTGATCTGGCTACAATTAGAAGCAAAGCAACCCGCTTGCTGCTTAACAAGAAGTCCCACCAAGCTGGACAACAGATGAAGTTACAGCACAGAAAAAACGTAATTGGCCCAACTAGTCCGTACTCCTGTTTATACTCCATATATGAGCCCTTATCCCGCTCAATAAAACCTATTATTTTTCTCTCTGCATGTTTTCATACCTCCCTCTTAAAAGTGTTTATCTCTTTGCCTCAGTGAATTGTGAATGAGTGCCACATCCCAACCACGCTCCCGAATTCCCATTGAATTCATTAGTGACCATTCCATATCACCATTCCATATTTATAGTCCCTAGTTTTGGTTCTTCCCACACCCAGAGTGGTAGCAAAGATATTGGAGGTGTGGAATTCCATAATACCACTGTTCAGTTTGACAAACTGTGCATAAAAACCAGCAAGTGCATCAAGAAATAACAAAATGAAAGCACGCTTGGTCAGTTTAGTCGATATAAATCAGGAGTCATACATCCAGCAGACATTGGAAGGTATGGTCATGGTCAGAAAACTGGGGATAGATTTGGAGCTTTCACCTGCTTTCTGCTAATTATGTGCATGAACCATGCATCCTGAATTAAAAACAAAAGAGTCTGAGTCAGGTTGGATTTGAAATGTTAACTCTGCATCTCTCTCCACAGGTGCTGTCAGAACTACTGAGCTTCTCTGGCATTTCTCAATCATTTTGCTTTCATTTTCAAGCACCCATGCTGCATGGGACAACAATATCCATACGCTACAACGTCAAGGAAAGTAAATTACAGATACTCGAATAGTAGCTCTAGTGATCCTGGAATGAATGGATTGTCTTGGGAGGGAAAGATGAGCAAACTGGACCAGATTAGAGTTTAGAAGAATGAAAGGTACTTATGGGAGACAGGTAGGAGTGGAGTTAAGGCCACAATTAGATCAGCCATGACCTTATCAGATAGCAGAGCAGACTCAAAGGGCCAAATGACCTACTCTTATTTCACATGACCTTAGCTAACCCCCTTAATTATACAATTCCATCTAACTTATGCCCTTTCCACTCTGTCCTTCCTCCATCTGGGATAGCCTTGTGCTTTATGCTGCTTTAATCCAACATTCTTACTCTGTTTATCACTCATCTCCATATCCTCACTGATATCGAACAAGTACCTTGTATTGGGTAGACAGCAGCAGTGGCTGCTGAACCCCCACCACCAACTCTCCCAAAATCCCCTTAGGCAGTTACACTCTCCCTTCCTACACCTTGTTATGTGGCTGTATTGGAGTAAACGTTTCAGCAAAACCTCTTCCTTTATGTCTGGAGAGTGCTTAGAGCTCAAACAGCTACGAGCTGGAGTGCTGAATTGAAACACAATCCCTGCAGATGTGGCAGCTGGAGTCAGTCTTGCTGTCTACAAATTCACTCATACTACATCCCTAACGTACGACCATGTCTTTATAAATTCATTAGTTACCTGACTTCCGGTGGCGGCTATGGAGGAATAAATTACACATTTGGGGGCTCTTGCTCTGGTCGGACTTTTGGACCTTTCCCCCATTTTTCTACCGGACTTAATTGTGAAATGGATGTTAGTGGCAATTATTTACTGAATTCCCACTTCGGTGCATGGAGAGAAGGAACAGAAGTGTTTGTAAGGGCAAAAACAAAAAGATAGAGACGGCTTGGGTTGTAGCTGCAACAGAAGACAGCATGGCGGAGGTTCGGACCTCTGGCTTGTCGACCCAGCAATCTATGGAGCAGCTGATGCAAGTGAAATGAAATTTTAAAATCGCGTATTGTCACAAGTCGGCTCCAAATGAAGTTACTGTGAAAAGCCCCTAGTCGCCACATTCCGGCGCCTGTTCGGGGAGGCTGGTGCGGGAATTGGACAGTGCTGCTGGCCTGCCTTGGTCTGCTTTCAAAGCCAGAGATTTAGCCCTGTGCTAAACCAGCCCCAATAAATTTAGAGTACCCAATATAATTTTTTTCAATTAAGGGGCAATTTAGCCTGGCCAATCCACCTAGCCTGCACATCTTTGGGTTGCGGGGGCGAAACCCATGTAAACACGGGGAGAATGTGCAAACTCCATATGGGCCGTGACCCAGAGCTGGGATCGAACCTGTGACCTCGGCACCGTGAGGCAGCAAATGCTAACTGTAGCCACCTGGGGTGGCCACATCCAGATTACAAAATGGACACTTTGCAAAGAATGCAGGGAAAATGGACAATGCTGAGAAAGCAAGCAGGTGCAAGGTTTGTCTGTTGATTGGAGCTGTAGCTCCCAAACAAGACCGATACTGCAAAGCTGTTACCATACTAATGAGCCATCTCCGGGGACAAGAGAGTAACATTTAGATAAACGATACTAAAGCAGACACCCCGGCGCCAGAGGAGACTAGAACAAAGCAGGCCAAAGGCCACGCCCAGCAATCAGGAACCCACCCCTTTATTGGAGGCATGCACGGTAGCATGGTGGTTAGCACAATTGCTTCACAGTTCCAGGGTCCCAGGTTCGATTCCCGGCTTGGGTCACTGTCTGCGTGGAGTCTGCACGTTCTCCCCGTGTCTGCGTGGGTTTCCTCTGGGTGCTCCGGTTTCCTCCCACAGTCCAAAGATGTGCAGGTTAGGTGGATTGGCCATGCTAAATTGCCCCATAGTGTTCAAAATTGCCCTTAGTGTTGGGTGGGGTTATTGGGTTATAGGGATAGGGTGGAGACGTGGGCTTGGGTCAAGTGCTCTTTCAAAAGAGCTGGTGCAGACTCGATGGGCCGAATAGCCTCCTTCTGCACTGTTAATTTTATGATCCTTAAGTGTTCTATGAAATCGATACTGATGTTCAAGATACGGTCCAATTAATTGGGACCAAGTTCAAGGCCTGCCCAAAAGCGCTCGAAGCCCCCTTTGGGTATAAGAAGAAGCCCCCAAGAGAGAATCGCTCTCTTGGCCTTGGCTCTCAGAGAGGAGAGACCTGCCTAGCAGCTGCACCAGAACAAGCAAGTCAAAAGTCAATGCACGCTACGAGACAGACGCTCTTATCTACTATTCCGTACCAGCTCAACCCCAGCAGCCTCAAAACATTATTCTGAGGAACAACGACCATTGTTCCTCTGACTGAGTGGACACCCGAAGCTAAGTATAGGCTTTAGTAGTAGTGATAGTTTAGTTAGTAGAGTTTTGTGCAAGAGTATATTTGACTGTGTGTAAATAAATGAGAATTGATTTCAAACTTACTAACTGGTGTATCGAGTCTTTGATCAGTATTCTGTTTTGAACCTTGTGGCGGTATTGAAAGATACCTTGCGACTCTTGAGCTAACGTAATTAGAATTAAGGAAGGCGACCATATTAACCGCCATAAACAGAGCCAATTAAAGAGAGAACACAACAAGCAACATAACCACTGTAGTCATTCAGGAAGGCTTTGCTATACAGAAACGGGACTGCTTGGACCCGATTTTAAAAAAAGAGTCCAAATAGATTGGACGCCCAGGATCGGGCGATCCAGAAGGCGGAGAAGACCCTGGCTGAGCAGGAGGAACATCAGACTGCGGTGGAGCTGGAGGTGGGGATGCTGAGGGACCCACAGAAGAAGCTCCTGGAGAAGGTGGAGGACCTAGAAATAGGTCCCTCCGGCATAATCCAAGAATCGTCAGGCTCCCAACAGAATGCTTGCACAGCAGCTTAGGAAGAGGGAGGCAGCTAGGGAGATTGGGAAAGTAAAGGACGGAGATGGGAACCTGGTTGGTGATTCGGTAGGGGTGAATAAGGCGTTTAGGAATTTCTACAGCAGGCTGTACAGGTTGGAACCCCCTACGGGGCCAGAGGGAATGAGGCACTTCTTGGGAGGGGCTGAATTTCCCGAAGGTGGACGAGGAGCGGGTAGAAGGGCTGGGGGCCCCGATCAGGTTGGAAGAGATAGTAGAGGGTCTGAAGGTCATGCAGTCAGGTAAAGCCCCGAACCGGACGGGTACCCAGTGGAGTTCTATAAAAAGTTCTCTGGGATATTGGCGCCAGTGTTGATGAGGACGTTCAATGAGGCAAGGGAAAGAGGGGTGTTGCCCCCGACGATGTCACAGGCAACAATTTCACCGATTCTTCAGCGGGACAAGAACCCGGAGCTGTGTGGGTCCTGCAGGCCGATCTCCCTGTTGAATGTAGATGTCAAGTTGCTGGCCAAAATCTTGTCCACCAGGATTGAGGATCGTGTTCCGGACGTTATTGGGGAGGACCACAGGGCAGGCAGTTGGTGGCCAATGTAAGAAGGCTGTTAAATGTGATCATGATGACCCGGAAGGTAGGGAGGTGGAGGTAGTGATCGCAATGGATGCAGAAAAGGTTTTTGATCGGGCAGAATGGGACTATCTGTGGGAGATACTGGGACGGTTCGGATTCGGGCAAGGCTTTATTGACAGTTACTGAGTCAGGCTCCTGTGGCAAGTATACAGATGAATAGGACAACTTCGGACTATTTTAGACTGCCTTGGGGGACAAGACGGGGATGGGACGCACTTCCGTTGTCTCTGGCTGGGAGGGTGGAAACGGTGAAGATGACGGTCCTCCCGAGATTCCAATTTGTATTTCAGTGTCTCCCCATCTTTATTGCATGGTCCATTTTTAAATGGGTCAACAGTGATCATGGGCTCCGTCTGGGTTGCCAAGACCCCCTGGTAAGTAAGGTAATGCTTGAGCAGAGTTCAGGGAGAGGGCAGCCTGGCGTTGCTAAATTTTAGTAACTGCCCCATAGGGGTGGAGGACAACTAATATAGCCATGATCAGGAAGTAGGTGGTGGGTGAGGGGTCGGCATGGGTGCATATGGAGACTGCTTCATGCAAGGGCATCAGTTTGGGGGCATTGGTTCCTTCCGGCACGGTACTCCACCAGCCCAGTGGTGGCGGCGGCCCTGAGAGTTTGGGGCCAGTGGATGCGGGGTTTCCGTTATGGTGGAGAGCGGGGATTGAGGGGATGGGGGATATGTTCATAGAGGGGAGCTATCCGAGTATGAGGGCATTTTAGCAGGGGCTGTTTAGCACAGGGCTAAATCGCAGGCTTTGAAAGCAGACCAGCAGCACGGTTCAATTCCCGTAACAGCCTCCCCAAACAGGCGCCGGAATGTGGCGACTAGGGGCTTTTCACAGTAACTTCATTTGAAGCCTACTCGTGACAATAAGCATTTTCATTCATTCATTTCGTTCATTGGAGCAAAAGTTTGGGTTGGCGAGGGGAAACAAATTCAGGTATCTGCAGGTGCGGAACTTGCTTCGTAAACAGGTGTCAACCTTCCCGCTCCTACGGCTAAGGGGTTTCAGGACAGGGTAGGTGCCAGAGGGTGGGTAGGAGAAGGGAGCGCCCCGGACATTAATAAGGAGTTTATAGGGTGGAAGGAGATGCAGACCGAGGAGCTGAAGCGCAAGTGGGAGGAAGAGCTGGGAGATGAGCTAGAGGATGGTCTATGGACAGACGTGTTGCGTAGAGTCAACGCATCCACAACATGCATCAGGGTCATACAATTCAAGGTTGTTCACCGGGCTCACATGACAGTGGCCCGGATGAGCAGATTCTTTGGGGTGGAGGACAGGTGCGCAAAATGTGCGGGAGAGCTGGCGAACCATGTCCACATGTTTTGGGCATGTCCAAAGCGCAAGGGACTTTGGCAGGGGTTTGCGGACATGCACACAGTGTTAAAAACAAGGGTGGTGCTGAGTCCAGAGGTGGCGATTTTCAGGGTGTCAGAAGACCAGAGAATCCAGGAGGAGAAAGAGATAGACATTCTGGCCTTTGCGTCCCTGGCAGCCCTGAGACGGATACTATTAGCATAGAGTGACTCAAAGCCCCCGAAGTCGGAGATCTGGCTATTTTAGCAGGGGCTATTTGGCTAGCTTTCTCTGTTTGGAGAAAATCAAGTTTGCCTTGAGAAGGTCACTGTTAGGGTTCACCCGGAGGTGGTAACCGTTCGTCGACTTCTTTGCGGAAAATTAATCAGCAGCAGACCAACACATATGGAAATACTTATAAGAACATAAGAACTAGGAGCAGGAGTAGGCCACCTGGCCCCTCGAGCCTGCTCCGCCATTCAATGAGATCATGGCTGATCTTTAGTGGACTCGGCTCCACTTTCCAGCCCGAACACTATAACCCTTAATCCCTTTTTTCTTCAAAAAACTATCTATCTTTACCTTAAAAACATTTAATGAAGGAGCCTCAACTGCTTCACTGGGCAAGGAATTCTATAGATTCACAACCCGTTGGGTGAAAAAGTTCCTCCTAAACTCAATCCTAAATCTACTTCCCCTTATTTTGAGGCTATGCCCCCTATATACTGCTCATGTGCGGATTATCACTTAATATTTCCTATTGTGCAATTATTTGCATATATATTGTTGGTCCTTGCTATAGGGGCTGGCTTAGCACATTGGGCTAAATAGCTGGCTTGTCATATAGAGTCATAGAGGTTTCCAGCATGAAAACAGCCCTTCGGCCCAGCTTGTCCACGCCGCCCAGTTTTTAAACCACTGAGCTTGTCCCAATTGCCCGCATTTGGCCCATACCCCTCTGTACCCTGCTTTCCCATATTACTGTCTAAATGAAAGACAATTGTACATGCAGAACAAGGCAGCAGCATTGATTCAATTCCCGTCCCAGCCTCCCAAACAGGCGGCAGAATGTGGCAACTAGGGGCTTTTCACAGTAACTTCATTGAAGCTTACTTGTGACAATAAGTTATTATTATAAAATGAGCAAGCACCTCCTTCCCACCAGGCCCGCACTGAATTCTCAGGAATACCAAATTATCACCACTCCAAAGACGCGTAGGTTAGGTGGATTGGCCATGCTAAATTGCCCTTAGTGTTTAAAAAGGTTAGATGGGGTTATTGGGTTGGGGAGATAGGGTGGAAGTTAAGGCTTAAGTGGGCCGGTGCAGACTCGATGGGCCAAATGGCCTCCTTTCGCACTGTATGTTCTACCACATGCAAACAACTCTTTAAATTATTGCTTAGAACATGCACTAGAGAAACACTACTATCAAACTACAAGCTTAATATATTGATATCACTGGCAAAGTGATGAAGACATCACCAGCAAGTCCTCAGGGATAGATGATATATACCCCAAAGGCATGAGAGAACTTGCAAAATCTACTAAGTACTGTCATTATGCCAGTCAATGAATAGAAGCGTCTCAGGGGATCGAAAATAGGTCAACACAGCAACCTATTTTCAACAGGGTGACAAAACAATCCTAAGTGACATTATCACTATTAATAGTTGCACCCGTTGCCAAATTAACAGAGGGCAGCCAATATTGATACAGACGAGAGAAATTTTGACTGAAAAGACCCATTGAAAACTAAAAAAAAGTGGGAAAAGGAATTGGATGAAAAAGAGCACAGAAGCAACATTAGGCAATGCAGTGAATAGTGCGCGTCTTGGGTGAGCGTACTAGTTCAGAGAATGATTGTCAGGTTGGAATGGTGCAGAGAAGTGTGATATCACCACCGATCTGGGGCTGGTTTAGCACAGGGCTAAATCGCTGGCTTTGGAAGCAGACCCAGGCAGGCCAGCAGCACGGTTTAATTCCCGTACCAGCCTCCCCGAACAGGAGCCGGAATGTGACGACTAGGGGCTTTTCATTTGAAGCCTACTTGTGACAATAAGCGATTTTCATTTCAATCTGCATTCTAGAAAACAGATATGTTAAAACAGTTGTGCCTGATAAACAGCTGAGGACAATAGCAAGACTTGAGACAGCATTTCTAACTAGCCAGATTCTAGAAGTATAGCAGAAGAATATTGTTTAAAGATAATTGCATGGTGTGAAAAAAGAAAATACTGGGAATCTAATGAAAGGCCTACACATTAAAAGGCTCACTTGTCTGTTATTCCCACATATATTGACTGACTTTCTGAGACTGAATGAACTATTAGGATTTTGTAGCTCAGTGCAGACAAAGAGGCCATGGATACACAGGACATGCCACTACAACTGCAAAGAAAGAATTAGAAGAATTAATATCCAACGGAACAAAATTGAAAAGTCATGTTAACATTTATACAGATCCTTGGTTAGATCAGGGTTTTTCCAAAGTGCGGGTCTCAACCTGCCCGAGTGGCGGAAAGGTCGCAGAGTTCCCGAAAGAATCTCTTCTGGGTGCACCCATCAGCCGGTAACTGCATTTAAAATGAGAGCCACTGCATAATCAGCCGTCAGTCTTCCAGACCCTGCACATATATTTGGCGTGAAATCACTTGGACGGCAAATTTCTTTCAATTTTGAGCAAGGCAAGAGGACCGAGAACATGGATCGTTTTATTACAAGAAAAGGAACATTGGATTCTGCTTGAGGGGGATGCTCTGGAATGTCCACAGCAGGGCAGTGCCAGCAAGTGAAGATCGCCAGTGAACTGCTTAAGAACCTAAACCTAGATTTCCGGTTGCGGCCATGGGTAGGTCGCATGGGTCGGCAGCTCCAGCCAACAACAGACTTTTGGGCCCTTGTACGGAGCTCCAGCGGCACTTGGACGACGATTCCTGGTGTGGGAAGGAAACAGTGAGGATCCCCCATCTCTGTATGGAGTGGAGCGATCAAAAAAGCGGCTTTGGAGAAGAGGGGAGATCGGGCGCGGAAAGGCAAAATGGCGGCCGGCACGATCAGGCAGCGTGGGCCCAGTGGTCACGGGAGCACTAGGAGTTTCTTAGAAGCTGCTTCACGGAGTTAAAAGCGGAGATGCTGGCCCCCATGAAGGCTTCTATTGAAAGGTTGGTGGAGACCCAGAAGATGTAAGGGACGGCGATTAAGGAGGTGCAGCAAATGGCCTCTGACAACAAGGACGAGATTTTGGGTCTGGCGGTTAGAGTGGAGGCGCACGAGGCCCTGCACAAAAGATGGCAGGAGAAGCTGGAAGACCTTGAAAATAAGTTGAGGAGGCAGAACCTGCGAATTCTGGGTCTCCCTGAAGGCGCGGAGGGGTCGGATAAGAGTGCGTTTGTGACCACAATGCTGCCTTCCTGCGGCCTCTGGAGCTGGACAAGTCCTGGCAAGGAAGCCTAAGGCGAACGAGCTGCCGAGAGCTATGGTGGTAAGGTTCCAGCGCTTCACCGACAAGATGCACGTCCTGCGATGGGCAAAGGAGCAAAGCAGTAAGTGGGAGAACTGCGAGATCCGTGTCTATCAGGACTGTGGTGCAGAGCTGGCTAAGAGGCGTGCGGGATTCAACCGGGCCAAGGCGGTCCTCCTCAGCAAAGGGGTGAAGTTCGGGCTGCCACAACTTACGAGGCTGTGGGTCATGTACCAAGACCGGCACCATTATTTTGATACGCCAGATGAGGCGTGGACTTTTATTAAGAACGAGAAGCTGGACTTGAATTAATGGACTGCTGTATGTTGTTGAGGTACCCCGGTGGAGTGGGCGGTGTTATGTTGGTTTTCCTCCGTGTTTTCTTTTTTCTTGCCCCTTTGTTCTGGGCCTGTGGCCTGTTTTCTGTGTATAGATCTCCGTCACAGCGAGAGCAGTTTGCGGGGTGGGGTAGTTGCTCATCATTGGGGAGACCCGTAGAGGGAGCCAACAGTGGGTTTGGAGGCAGAGGCGGGAGCGGCTGGGGTCAGTATGAGTCAGCTGACTCACAGGAGAGCAATGGGGGGGGGGGGGGGGGGGGGAGAAGAAGTGGGGTTACGTGGATGTTTGACTTGGGAGAGGGGGAATAGAGGGGATGGGGAGGGCTGGGATGCTGCTTTGCTGGCTGTAGGGAAAACAACTTTCGGAGTCAATGGGGGAGTCGGGATGGGGAGCCTTCGGCTGGGGGCGCGGGCACGTGGCTGGCCTGAAAAAAGGGGATGGTTAGGCGGCGGCAGGGGAAGGGAATCAACCCTCCAACCAGGCTGATCACGAGGGAACTCGAGGGGCCTGAATGGGCCGGTCAAGAGGGCCCGTGTGTCCTCACACTTAAAAGGGGCTAAAGGCAGATGTAGCCATGCTACGAGAAACGCACCTGAAGCTCGCTGATCAAACTAGGCTGAGGTAGGGATGGGTGGGGCAGGATGCGAGGGGGGGGGGGGGTTATAATCTTGGTGAGCAAACGGATGGCATTTGAGGCCGGGGGGGGGGGGGGGGGGGGGGGGGGGGGGGGGGGGGGGAGTGGGGGGGGTTGTGGCAGATAAAGGATAGATATATTATGGTGAGTGGCAGGCTGCAGGGGGCCCAGGTGATGCGAGTGAACATATATGCCCCAAACTGGGACAATGCGGATTTTATGAAGGGAGTGTTGAGTATCAGGTAAGAGGCCGGCAGTGGCCAAGGTCCTGAGGGGGTTCATGGACCAGATGGGGGGTGTGGACCCGTGGTGATTCACTCGGCCAAGGGCAAAGGAGTTTTCTTTCTTCTCCCATGTCCACAAAGTGTACTCGCGAATCGATTTTTTTGTGGTGAGCAGGGCGCTAATCCTGAGAGTGGAGGGGGTAGAGTACTCAGCCATTGCTGTCTCGGACCATGCTCCATACTGGGTGGAGTTAAGGTTTGGGGCGGAGGACAACGCCCTCTATGGAGACTGGACGTGGGACTATTGGCGGATGAGGAGGTCTGTGGGCGGATTAGGAGGAGTATCCAAAACTATGTGGTGACCAATGATACAGGGGAGGTTTCAGTGAGAATGGTCTGGGAGGTGCTGAAGGCAGTTATCAGGGGGGAAGGTAGTTTCTATCAGGGCCCACAAAGAGAAGAGGGATAGGATGGAGGGGGAGTGGTTGGTGGGGGAGATACTCAGGGTGGACAGGAGGTATGTGGAGCCCCCCCCCCGAGGAGGGGCTGCTAAGGGAGTGACGGAGTCCGACTTGCTTACTACAGGGAAATGTACGAGTATGGGGAGAAGGCAAGTAGGATGCTGGCGCACCAACTACAGAAGAGTGAGGCGGCCTGGGAAATTGGGAGAAATAGGGATGGGGGGGGGGGGGGGTAACACGGTCCTGAGCTTGGAAAGGATCAATTAGGTCTTCAAGGATTTTTATGGTAAAGTGTATGAGTCAGAACCTGTGGAGGGGAAGGAAGGGATGAAGCAATTCTTGGACCAACTGAAGTTTCCGAAGGTGGAGGAGCTGGGGCCCCAATTGAGTTGGAGGAATTGGTTAAAGGTTTGGAGGGTATGCAGTCGGGCAAGGCCCCGGATGGATATCCTATAGAATTCTATAGGAAATTCTCAGAGCTGTTGAGCCCGCTATTGTTGAGAACCTTCAACGAGGCTAAGGAAAGGGGAACCCTTCCCCCGACGATGTTGCGGGCCTTGATTTCGCTCATCCTTAAACCAGATAAGAACCCGTTGCAATGTGGCTCCTACAGGCAGATATCGCTCCTTAACGTAGACGGCAAACTGTTGGCCAAGATCCTGGCCACTAGAATTGAGGACCCGGGGGTGATTAATGAGAACCAGACAGGGTTTGTCAAGGGCCGGCAGCTGAACGCGAATGTGCGGAGGCTCCTGAACGTGATCACGATGCCCTCGGAAGGAGGGGATGCAGAAGTGGTGGCTGCAATGGACGCGGAAAAAACCTTCAATCGGGTGAAGTGGGAGTACCTGTGGGAAGTATTAGGCAGATTTGGATTTGGCGGAATTCATAGGGTGGGTCAAATTACTGTATCAGGCCCCCGTAGCGAGTGTGTCCACGAACCGACTGCGGTCTGAGTACTTTAGGCTGCATGAAGGAACGGGGCAGGTGTGCCCCCTGCTGTTTGCCCTGGCGCTGAGGATGTCTAGAAACTGGAGGGGGCTGGTTCGGGGCGGTGCACCGTGATTCACTGTACGCAGATGACCTGCTCCTGTATATTTCAGATCCGGTGGAGGGGATGGGGGAGGTCATGCAGATCCTAAAAGATTTCAGGGATTTCTTGGGGTATAAGTTAAATGTTTGGAAAAGCGAGCTTTTTGTCATCCATGCGAGGGGCCAGGAAGAGAGACTGGGAGAGCTCCCGTTCAAGATGGTGGAGAGGAGCTTTCGCTACTTGGGCATACGGGTGGCTAAGAACTGGGATGCCCTGCACAACCTAAGCTTGTGGATCAGATGGAGGGGGACTTTAAGAGGTGGAACATGCTCCCGCTTTCCTGGGCAGGCAGGGTGCAGTCCGTGAAGATGACGGTCCTCCCCAGGTTCTTGTTCGTCTTCCAGTGTCTTCCCATCCTCATCCCCAAGTCCTTCTTCAAGCGGGTGAACAGGATTATCACAGGATTTGTGTGGGGAAACAAGACCCCGCGGGTTAAAAGACTGTTCTTAGAGCGTAGTCCGGGGGGGGGGCAAAATTCTGCAGCTATTATTGGGCAGCGAACATATCGTAAATGGGTAGTGGGGGGCAGCGTGAAAGCGGCTGAAAGGCGGTGTCTTGCAGGGATACTAGCCTGGAGGCACTGATAACGGCACTGCTGCCGCCCTTACCGGCATGGTACACCACAAGCCCAGTGGTGATGGCGGCATTGAGGTTTTGTAAAAATTCAGTGAAATTTTGAAAACAAGTTTCTAAAAAAAGAACCTAAACCTAAATCAGGAACAAAGTAGTGAAAAAATTATTTCTTGGAGGTACTGTTTTGTTAATTGCGCCAATGCCAATCACAATGTTAAGCCCATGTGTGTTAATGTTTTATATGCAGTGAAGTACTGGCAACTGAGTTTAAACCCTCAAAACACACACGGGTCAGAAAGAGAGCGAGGATTTCCTCATAGTTCTGCTCCTGAGCCTGGCCAAAACAGGTCCAAGCAGCGGATGATCAAGGGGGTCATCTGACCCATCTGCCTTCCGCTCTACCATGACCATCTTCACAAACAGACACCCACCTCAGGCCTCGTGTGATTGGGTGGGCACTGCAGCGGCTGGATACATCATAACAACCCCCCCCCCGGAAATTACATTTTGAATTTTGTCCCAGTGTCCCACCAAGGGCGGCCACCCCCTTGCCAGTTATTTTTTAAAAAAATCAAGTATAAATATTTAGATGAACCTCCTGGGCTGAACAAGTTGTTTCTGTTATAAATTCAAAGTAACCATGCATGGTGTATTGAAGATCAAGTCAGATGGTGTATTTAACAAGTCTCATGTCATATCTGGTATTTTTCTTGTAGTTGTTGTGGTGGAAGACTGCCCGGTCCAATTGCATAGAATATGGAAAATCTACCAGGTACATAACTGCATGAATACCTTGGACAGAGTAATTATCAATCATGTCTTAAATTATACACAATTTTTCCAAGCCATTTTTGACAAACCTCTTATTCCAAAAACGTTTATCCAAACAGGATATATTGCTGTCATATACCTTTCCCTAACAAAGTCCTGACACTAAACGCATCACTTGAATATCTCTCATTTTTTCTACCTAGCAGAACTGGACACTGCTAAAGACTGGGTGGTACAGTGGCTAGCACTGCTGCCTCACAGCACCAGGGACCCAGGTTCAATTCTGGCCTCAGGTGACTGAGTAGTTTGCACATTCTCCCAGTGTCTGAGTGGGTTTCCTCCCAGAGTTCAAGTGTGTGCAGGTTAGGTGGGATTATGGGGATAGGGTGGTGGTGGCCTGGGTGAGCTGCTCTTTCAGAGGGTCAAATGGCCCCTTCTGTACTGTCAGGATTCTATGCAATCGGACCAGACTCTAACAAAATCTGACCATGACTGATCATGCAAGAATGCTGTTTAACACAAATTACCCACGTTGGGTCTCATACACCTCAAAATCTATTACTCAGATTTTAAACATTCATTCCACCTAACCTGTATAGATTTTTGAGTGAAAGACCACATATATATTATCTATTGGTGTAAAGTAGCGCTTTCACACCCAAATAGTCTGGCCAATTTCAAGGTTATACAGCCACTCTTCTGGACTCTCCCACCATAGCCATTGTTCTGAATTATTTCACCAAAATTGGACTCGAGATATCTCAACTTCAATACCATTCATGGGAGCACACAGGCCACACCCTTTTTTTAACCAAGCGCAAGACTATGGATTAAACTTCATCTGCTGCTGTTCAGCACACTTTTATTAAATTATAAATTTAGACTACCCAGATATTATTTTCCAATTAAGGGACAATTTAAGGTGGCCAATCCACCTACCCTACACATCTTTGGGTTGTGGGGGTGACTGCAAATCCAGGTCCTTAGTGCCATGATGCAGCAGTGCTAACTACTTCACCACCATGCCACCCTCACACATGGTTATTACTCTACCCCGTTAATTCCAGCATCCTTCCTGCTTCTGAATCCAAACTACTATTGCAAAGTTTTTTTAAAGTTTCATTTGTATATAATCTTCACAACCTCAGGAGTATCTCAAAGTACTTTACAACCAACGAAATACATTTGAAGTGCATCAGTATTGTAAAGCACGAAACGCCTAGTTGCACTCAGTAAATTTTCACCCACAGCAAGAGAACAAAACCAGATGGTCTTTTTCTGTCCTCTAGAAGTCTAGCACACCACGGTAAGCTTCCCGGCTCCAAAGAACAGAGCTTGGTTTGATTGGAACCCCGTCCTAAAGCCACGCTGTTGTTCATTGTGCCCCACATTTTAATCTTACGGTCCCACGGCCCACTCCCATAGTTTTACTCGTACAGCAATAGAATTGACCAAGTCTGTTCGCAGTGACACTTTGAAGTAAAGCACTACATTCTCCTTCACTCAGGAGTAATAATTGCATCGGCGCTATCTGGTCACTTTCGGCAGGGAGCCAAATACAATGGAAGTCTCCATTTTAAGCGTTCGCTTTTTGTCTGGGGCTTGCTTCCCTGCTCTGGTATGTTTTGTTGTTGAGATGATGGTAACGCCCTGGGTCAACTCCCGGGATGCAGGCCGAGAATAGATATGCAAACCGCCGAGTGTCCAATGCCATCACAACGGAAACGCTAATGCCGCAGCAGCAGTTTAAATGTCACACATTCCCTCCTATGAAATCAATCCCCGGGCAACGAATCTGCGCCGCCACAACATGGCTGAGTGAGAAGTGCCCCTCCTCCGCAGCCCAGACCCCACCCCACAGCCTAGACACTCATCCCTCCCCCGCAGGCCAGCTGGTGTGGCCCACGTGACACTGGCCCAAGCCCAAGCCCCTGCCCCCCCCCCCCCCCCCCCCCCCCGCCGCGCGCGGGCTCGAGGCCGTTACCAGGCGGCGCCAGCGCCCCTTTCAAACGCAACGGCCGTTCCACCCCGCGCGCCCATCGCCTCAGGCAGCTCCGGCAACAGGCACCCGGAGTCGCCCCCAATCTCGAGTGAAGAGCCGCCGTCACCACTCTTCACTGAAGGGATTTCAAGCCGGGAAAGAGCGCCGCCTCCCCGCCGTCAGTCAATCAGCACGCCCTCACCACCCTCCCTCCTCCTCCTCCTCTGACGCAACCCGTCCGGTGAAGCGTTGGGCCTTCCTCTGACTCAGTCTTACCTGGCCTTGCCCTGTAGGCCTCATCCATTGGGCCTCAGTGAGTGAGCTGAGTGAATCTCCCCCGTCCCTAACCTGCGCGACCCGCCGCCATGAGGCTTTCTTCTCAGGCTTCATTGGCTGGAAGCGGAAGTAGATTCGCCAGACGGCGAGGAAAAATAATCGCCCGACCGCCTCAACAGGTAATTCAACATTTTGTTTTAAATCCACGTATATAAAAACAGTCCCGTACCTTGGTGATGCGCTTGGGAAGCCCGGTTGCCATTGTCACTCGATATTTAAGCGGAGATTCTCTTCCTTCCTGTCTCTCTCCCCACAAAGCTGCGGGAGGAGCTGGAGCCTGTCGTCTTTCTCACCGTCCTCTTCTCTTTTTTTGTTGCCCATCCCCCACTTCCGCGTGCGTCAGGGGGGGTCCGCGCGGGGGCGGCTGGGGAATGTAGTCCTCCCGGCTGTCCCGCCCCTTTAACTGGCCGCGCGGGGGAACTACACCCCCCGGGCTGCATCGCGGCTACCCCTGCAGGGAGCTCGTCCTCTGAAGCGTACGTCCGGCCGGGGAAATGAAAATGAAAACGATCCTGCATGTCTGGAAATGCAACAATAAAGTATGGGTATGCTTGCCGGTTCGGCACCATCTGGAGATCAACGTTTCGCCAGAATGGACAACCTAATTTTTCTTTCTGGAATGCTGTTGAAAAACATCGTATCACCCTGCCCCCCTGTGAATATGTGCACCACTTTCGTGATTTGAGAGGTGGATAAATGAACTTTTCAGCACCACCCTTAAGTTTGCATACTTTGAACAATGGTTTATTCTGTAATATTCAACATTTGCTGCATCTGACCTTATACACCCTCCAAAGCCTACATGGCGTTCCCAATCCAACAATCACTGTGTACATTCCTGACTCTGTGCTCACGAGTTCCTGTCCTTCACCACCCTCTAGTGCCCGGCTTCCAACCCTACTGTAACCTACTCCCACATCACCCGAACTGACCCTATTCAATTTGAGAACATAAGAACTAGTCTACAATATCCAACCCAGCAGGAACCTCCCCAACTCCCTCCAAATTCCCCAACTGTCTTGTAGAACATAGAACAGTACAGCACAGAACAGGCCCTTCGGCCCTCAATGTTGTGCCGAGCAATGATAACCCTACTCAAACCCACGTATCCACTCTATACCCGTAACCCAACAACCCCCCCCCCCCCCTTAATCTTACTTTTAAGTACACTACGGGCAATTTAGCATGGCCAATCCACCTAACCCGCACATCTTTGGACTGTGGGAGGAAACCGGAGCACCCGGAGGAAACCCACGCACACACGGGGAGGACGTGTAGACTCCCATTCTATTTCCCATCAGTTCCCATTCTATCCAAACTGATGCTGTAGTAGTCAGCTGCCCACCTTCTGATCCTGTATTGCTGGCTCCTACCCCGCCCAACAGTATAGTAAGCAGCTGTTCTCTGTGCCTGACCTTGCAGTGTCTAAATCCTGAGAAAATTGCATCAGTTATCTTACCAATGTACCACGTCATCATTCTCTCGTTTTAAAAACAGAATTGCAACAAAAAGCTTTGGCCAGTTGATTGTTCCGAAGGCAGGAGTGGAGTTTAAAGATCTAATTCCGTCATTTGAATAGAATGGCGTTTTCCAGTGGCTTTGTCTTTCCTCAACCAACACCAAGAAAACAGAATAACTGTCATTCATCATCTCCATTTCGTTTTTGTGTCATGTCTAAACTTATTGATCATACACCCACATTCCCATCTAAATCATTAATGTACTTTATAAACAGCAAGGGACCTAGCACTAAACTCTGTCGCATAAAAAACTCAGACAGAACAGGAATTGAACCCACACTGCAGGCATCACGAACGAGCCATCCAGCCAACTGAGCTAACCAACTCCCTCCCCTAGTAAGGTATAATGTAATGAAACCAGATTTGGACTTTGTTGGGCAACCTATATTTAAATTCCACCCTTGAATATTGTTTACATTCCAATATTGCTGAGAGTTTCCTGACCTTGGCTGCATAGTATAGAGAAAGGAATGAGGCTGGGCTTGAGGCATTCTTTTCAATTTGGCTATTTTGTCTTGTGGTAGATAAGGAATAATTCAGACTATTTGAATTACAATTTTCTTTTTTTTAAATATTTTATTGGAGGTATTTTCAAATATATACAGAACAGAAATGAACAAACAGTAAACCAAAAACAATTAACACAATTCCCCGTGCCATTCCTCCACCCTTCTTTTTACACCCAGACCCCCATAAAACATAAACAAAACACAAAGAACCCCCACCCCCTGCTGACAGGTTAATCCCTTAAAGAAGTGGAAAACCCCTCTTCTGCTTCTTTTATGGCGAACTTGATTTTTCTAGGTGGAGGAACTCTGACAAGTTGTTCACCCATGGCCCCACTTTCGGCGGCTCCAAGTCCCACCAGCACAATATTCACCTCTGGGCTATCAGGGAGTCAAAGGCTACCAGGTCAGACTCTCTCCCCAGCTGACACCTCAAATATCGACCCATGAGCTCAGTGCCACTTCCACTCCCAAAATCTTCGGCATTGCATTCGCAAACTGTTTGCAGATCCCCTCCAACCTCCGACAGGCCAAAACATATGGACATGGTTCGCTGGGATCCCTGCACACTGCCCACACCTATCTTCCACCCCTAGAAAAAAACAGCTTATCCGAGGCCCCGTCATATCATAGAATCATAGAATTTACAGTGCAGAAGGAGGCCACTCGGCCCATCGAGTCTGGACCGGCCCTTGGAAAGGACATCCTACCCAAGCCCACACATCCACTCTACCCCCATAACCCAATAACCCCACCCAACCTTTTGGACACTAACGGTAATTTAGCAAGTCCAATCCACCTAACCCCGGTGGATTGGACTTGCTAAACAGTTTGGACTGTGGGAGGAAACCGGAACACCCGGAGGAAACCCACGCACACACGGAGAGAACGTGCTCCGCACAGCCAGTAACCAAAGCCGAAATTCGAACCTAGGACCCTGGAGCTGTGAAGCAACTGTGCTAACCACTATGCTACCGTGCTGCCCATATGAGCCATATGCACAACCTTAAACTGTATGAGACTCAATCTTGCACACGGCCAGGACGGGTTTATCCTCCGCAGAGCCTCACTTCACACCACAGCTTGCATCGCCCCTCTCAACTCCTCCCACTTGCGCTGAACCTCCTCCACCGGGGTGCCCTCCTTTCATCAGCTCCCCTTATATATCTGACACCTTGCCCTTGCCTATCATCCTCGGAGAGCAGCTTGTCCTGTAGCACTGGAGGTGGCAGCTGCGGGAATGATGTAATTTTCTTTGAGAAACGCCATGGCTTCAGCGTAGTTTGGCACGTACTGGATCAGCGGAAAGACGTTGGAGTTCAACCTTGAGTACAACATCTGCATTTTCTGCGCCTCCGAGATAGCGCTGGGCGCCGAGTTGATATACGCCTCGAAACAAGCTAGCCAGTGCTGAAAGTCCCTTTTGGCGTCGCTTGATTGCGGATCCAGCTGCAGGCGATCCGGCTTGATACGGAGGTCCATCTTTTGAAAATCTTAGAGCAATAAACTGATGCACGATCAATTGTACAAAGACGAGAGTTGGATACAACTGAGGCTTTATTGCTCTAAGATGTGTAGCCTCCCACAGTAGCTGGCAAAATGGCTGCCGCATGGAGGACACACACATTTATACTCTGCCTACTGGGTGGAGCCAGCAGGCAGGGACATACCGACGTACCTGTAGTACATGTCGTACCATACATCACCTAATATAGGTGCAACAGTGGTTTACCACAGGGAACATACCCAACTCCTTCCTCAAGAAGTTCCTCGCCTGTAGCTACATGAACTCATTCCCCTTTGCCAGCAAGTACACCTCCTCAAGCTCCTCCAACTCAGTGAACTTACCCCTACAAACATGTCCTGAAGTACTCTATCCTCAACCTCCCCCATCTCTGAAACCTCACATTCAGCCCTGCCGGAACAAACCTGTGGTTAACACAAATCAGCGCCCACAGGGAGATGCCTTCCACCCTACAGTGCTGCCAACTTCGATTCCACACCCTCAATGCTGATCACCACCCCGGGGCTCGTGGCGTACCTGGCCAGCGAGAGCGGAAGAGGTGCCAACAATAGAGCCCTCAGACTGGTCCCTTTACACAAAGCTTCCTCCATCTGGCCCCACGCTGACTTCCCCTCTACCGCCCACTTCCAAACATGCTATGTCCGCTTCCCAATATTAGTTCTGCAGATTCGGCAGCGCAAACCCCCCCGGACTGTCCCTTTCCAGAAACACCCTCCTTGCCGGGAACCCTTACCCAGCCACACAGAACTCCAGTATCATCTTATTCACCCTACTAAAAAGACACTTGATTCTGAAACACTAACAAAACTTTTGGCAGCATCGTCATCTTTACCATCTGGACCCTTCCAGCTTATTCCCGAGAAAAAAGACTGAACTTCCCCAAGATTCTCATAATCCTGTCAAAACTTTCAACTGGGTTTGCAATATATAACAGGAGGTCATCAGCGTATAAAGGAACTGGGTGACCCCCCTCAAACTCCCTACCACCCCGCTCGAAGCCCGAAGTGCTATAGACAACGGTTCAATTGCGAGGGCAAAGAGCAAAGGGGAGAGTGGGCACCCCTGCCATGTTCTCCAGTGCAACCGAAATACGCCAAATTGACACTATTGGTCCACACACTCACCTTAGGAGCCCGAGACAACAATCTCACCAATCTCACCCAGTCAACAAAACCCTGCCGAAACCCGAACCTACCCAGCACCTCGAATAATTACAGCCACTCCACATGGTCCATCGCCTTCTGCACATCCATAGACACAATCTCCTCAAACTCCCGACCCATTGAGGTCATTATTCTCACATTCAATCACCTCTAAACATTGGCCGATAGCTGCCGCCTCTTCACAACCCCCAGCTGGTCCTCCCCTATCACTCCTGACATTCAATTCTCGATCTGCACCTCTGGAAATAGCTTTGCATCCACATCTAACAATGATAGCAGGTGGTACGACCCACACTGCTTCGGGTCTTTGTCTTTCTTTTTAATTCTAGCGAGATGGACGCCTGATACAGCATGGGGGGAAGTCCCCACTGACTCATTGTACATCTCCACTAACAGGTCCCCAGCTCTGACCCAAACCTCTCACAAAACTCCACTGGGAACCCATCTGGACCCGGGACCTTCCTTGACTACATCGCCCCCACTCGATGCATCACCTCGCCCAGTCCAATCGGGAACTCCAGCCCGTCCAGAAACCGCCTATGAATAGATCCCCCATCCATCTAATTCCTGCTCTCTGCCAGCTCCGGAACCCACCATTTATCCTGCCTGGTGCGAACCTGTGGTTATTGCAAATTGGGGTCCAGACCGATGCACCCTCCACCTTCTTGTACCTCCTCTATTGCCCCCAGATCCTCAGTGCCGCCACCACCACCGGGCTAGTGGATTAACTACTGTTAATCCTTCTATAGCTACTCAGACTGACAAACCAGTCTGCTACAATCCACGTGGTGGGTGTGATATTGAATCAACCCTGTGTCTGTACTCACTGAGTGTCTCTACTGGAAAGAGGAAGATCATGTGTTCTGTGTCCTTTATATATGGATTGATGTAATGCCCCCCTGTGGTAGTGTCACCTCTTGTGTGTATTGTGAATGCCCATTGGTCGTGTCCTATCTTACTGACCTATTGGTTGAGTGTCTGTGTGTCATGTCTCTGGTGCTCCCTCTAGTGTCTATCTAGTCTACATGTACTTACATTAACCCCTTGTGTATTTACAGCGATGCATATCACCACACCGAGTGACCGTCTGGCCCCGGAGCCTTTCCCGACTGCATGCCCTCCAGTCCTCTAACAATTTCCTCTGCCTCAATTGGGGCACCCAGTCCCTCCACCAGGTCCTCCTCCACCCTCGGAAATCTCAACTGAACTAGGAAACGCCTCATCCCTTCTGCCCCAGCCGGGGGTTCCGACTCTTATAATTTGCTATAAAATTATTTTAAAATGTTGTTCACCCCCCTTGGGTCCAAGACCATGTTACCCTCCCTGTTCCTTACTCGCCCAATCTCCCTGGCCGCCTCTCTCTTCCTAAACTGGCGCGCGAAGTTCCTGCTCGCCTTTTCCCCATATTCGTAGACCGCCCCCCTTGCCCTCCTCAGCAGCTCCACCGCTCTCCCCGTGGTCAACAAGTCAAACTCTGCCTGTAGCTTACGCCACTCCCTCAGGAGTCCAGCGTCTGGGGCCTCCGCATATCTCCTATCCACTCGAAGTATCTCATCCACTAATCTCTCCCTCTCTGCTCGTTCCACCTTTTCTGCATGGGACCGAATCAAAATTAGTTCCCCTCTTACAACTGCCTTCAGAGCCTCCCAAACCACCGCTGCTGATGCCTCTCCCGTATCATTTGCTTCCAGGTAATTCTGGATGGACTTATTCACCTGCCCGCAGACCGCTTCATCCGCTAACAACCCCACATCTAATCTCCACAACGGGCATTGCCCTCTCTCCTCACTCAACCGCAAATCCACCCAATGTGGGGCATGATCAGAGACTGCAATCGCCGAATATTCTGTCCCCGCCACCTTCGGAAATAGTGCCCTGCTTAGAACAAAAAAATCAATACGAGAGTAAACTTTATGGACATGAGAATAAAACGAAAACTCCTTCGCCCTGGCCACTCGAATCTCCACGGGTCTGCACCCCCCATCTGCTGCATAAAACCCCTCAACTCTTTCGCCACGGCAGGCCTCCTTCCAGTCCTGGATTTTGACCGGTCCAAATCGGGATCAATGACCGTGTTAAAGTCCCCCGCCACGATCAGGCCGTGAGACTCCAAATCCGGGATCTTGCCTAACACCCGCCTCATAAATCCCACATCGTCCCAGTTTGGCGCATATACGTTCACAAGCACCACCCGTACACCCTCCAACTTCCCACTCACCATTATATATCTATCCCCCTTATCATCCACAATTCTTCCAGCCTCAAATGCCACCCGCTTACTAATCAATATCGCTATCCCCCTGGTCTTTGAGTCCAGCCCCGAGTGGAACACCTGACCAACCCACCCCTTTCTCAATCTCGTCTGGTCAATAATATTTAGATGTGTCTCCTGAAGCGTTGCTAAGTCTGCCTTCATCCCTTTTAACTGGCCCATTCAAACCTCTCACATTCCACGGAATCAGCCTGGACGGGGCCTGCCGACCCCCCCCCCCCCCCCCCCCAGCCGACTAGCCATAACCTTTTTTCGGCCAGCCCCGAGCCCGCGGCCCCCGTTTCCCCGAGCTCCCCCACAAGCAGCAGCCGCCCCAACCTTCCATTTGTTCCCCGATGATAGTTCCTCCCATGTCAGCAAAGCAGTCTCTCCCCCCCCCCCCCCCCCCCCCCCCACAACAGCACCCGAAACCTGATCCCCCAGGTCAAGCACCGACTTAACACATGCTCATCCCCCACCTCGCTTCCGAGAGTCAGCTGAACCATGCTGACCCCGACAACCTCCCGCCCCTGGTGCCAAACAGTCTGACTCCCTATTGTTCAAACCCCTCTCCCGACATGAATAAACCATTTAACAACATTGCATTCCCCAGTAAGTAAACAACCTCAAGTAAAAAGAAATTAGCATAAACCAATGAAGAAACAATCGCTTGAAACAGGGCCCAACCTCCCACCGAGTGCGCCAACTTCAGGGCCCCCTCCCCCCCTCCGCATCAAATCCCTGCAAAACAAAGCACCCACAAACCACCACCCCAGCTTAACACTTAACCCAAAACTACATACAATCTTATTTGAACCGATAAGAAAAATTACAAAGATTACGAACCACCGTCACATAACTTCTTTGAGACTTAAATGTCCTTTAAGACGCTTATAACTTCTTTTCTTTGATAAATGTCCATACATCGTCCAGTGTCTCAAAGTAAAGATGCCGGTCTTCGTGCGTAACCCACAACCGCGCTGGATACAGCAACCCGAATTTCACCCCCATCCTGAAGAGGATCGCCTTCACCCGATTGAACTCAGCATGTCTCTTGGCCAGCTCCGCTCCCAGGTCCTGATAGATGCGCACCTCGCTGTTCTCCCATCTGCTGCTCCGCTCTTTCTTGGCCCATCATAAAACAAGTTCTTTGTCCGAAAAGTGGTGGAAAAGCATCACCATGGCCCTCGGCGGGTCATTCACCTTAGGCTTCCTTGCGAGGGCTCTATGCGCTCCATCCACTTCCAGGGGCCGAGAAAATGCCCAGGACCCCATCAGCGTCTCCAACATGCCTGCAACATATGCTCCCGCGTTCGACCCCTCAATTCCTTCAGGGAGGCCAACAATCCTTAAGTTCTGCCTCCTGGACCTGTTCTCCAGGTCCTCCAGCTTCTCCTGCATTCTCTTTGGTGCTCATCTAACACCTCCACCTTGTGCTCCAGCACGGTTAGGTAGTCCTCCTGGCTAGATAACCTCTGCTCAATTTTTTGTATCGCTTTCCCTTGGGCCGCCTGATTCAATACCATTTGATCAACCGCAGCCTTGATCGGGTCCAACATTTCCTTTTTCAGCTCAGCGAAACAGTCCTTAAAGAACTTCATCTGCTGCTCCTTGGATCACTGAGCCACCGCTCCCTGGTCCTGACCCTCCACTATGCTGCGCCGCGATACCAGCTCCGACTGCCTCACTCTATCAGGGCTGAGTCTTTTCACACGGCCACTTCTAGTCCAATTAGCCATACATCGGAGAGGGAATCCTTCTTAATATTGTCCACTGCACCGATCTATCCCCTAAAGTCCGAGAAAAGTCGGGAAAAAAGGTCTGAAAGTCCGTTCCACTGCACCCCCGCCACGGGTTTCATGACGGCATGGGGTGGATTCAGTGGGAAATCCCATTCACAGTGGCAGGACCAGATGATCCCATTGCCGGTGAACAGCGTGCTGCCCAGCGGGGAGGCCAGAGAATCCCGCCCTCAGCCTCTGGGTTACTATTCCCGATGTGTAGCTAAAAATGGAGAACAATTTTCTTGATTCCCACCTGATTATTCTTCCCCTGATGAGAATGCATCCTGACCAAGAATCGGACAAATAGCCTGCTGTTCACTCCAGACTGACATGAAGAATCGCCGCTTGGGAGAGTGAAGTAAATGACAAAGGGGAGACAGAAAAGTTAATTAACAAAGATGTTTATTCCATAGCACAAAAAAGACACCCACTAAAGGCTCAGGGAGCTGTTGCCCCAGAATTTATATGATACCGACTCATTCAGCCACATCACAAAAACACAGGGTCCGCGCATCCCAACAGTGTCTGTAGGAACAAAGCTTGCAGCCATGCGGCAAACATCAGCACACATGTAAAATAGTAAAGGAGGAGGTTGATGTAAGTGCTGTCCTTCTTTAGTGATGTCAACAGATGTTTACCCTCATCTCATATTGCCACTGGGATGTGTGACACCCTGGGCAAGTGCACAGTAAATGCCAGCCCCACTCGTCCTAAAGTCACAACACAATTGAATTAACCAATAATTCTTATAAAAATACCCAAAGTCTTTGACCCTTAGCTGTCCAATAATTACAGTCACTAGGTTTGTATTTTGAAACACAATGAATGTATTTATAGCCAGAAAAATGATGAAATATGTAGTAATTACAATTGGATAACAACAAGCTAACCTAGAACCCCCTTTTAACTGTCCACCCTCTACTTACACACACAAGACAGACAAACGCAGAGGGGGGAAGGAAAGGGTAAAAATAGTAAGGATAGAGGTCAAAAGTTAAGAGTCTGCTTCAAACGATGGTTCTTTAGCACGCTTTCCTCACAGCATGCTGGTTGATCAAATTCCTCAGTTTGCAGATGGTATTGGTCTTCCTTGCTAAGTCATTCATTCAATACAACACTTGCAGGCAGTAGGCTTTCTGGAGAGACGTACTTCTAAAACTGGGCCTTCAGGTTAAGGTTCACACCCAGACCTATATCTTGCTGTATGAACAGTTTATTCGACATCAATCCTTGCTTTTAGCTCGGGGTTTGACTTCAAACCTTTGCAGTCTCAAGATAATAACACCCAGTCTTGCTGGAGAATCAGCCCTCCCAGTTCCTTGTGGAGTGAGCTTCACTGGATCTTTTAGATTAGAGTCAATTGGAACCCTCCAACCAAGCTGCAGAATCAATAGTGAAACCAAACTTGAACTTTGTGACTCTGGATGACCGGTTACTGGGCAGAGCACAGCTTTTGAGCCAATTCATTGGCCATGATCCAAATCAATCAAACCAAGTCATTACTGATGTCAGCCACGCTCCTTTCACCCATCTAAAACAACATAATCTTCTGGATTCTTCTGTTTGAATTAAAGACACAGGCTCCGTGCCTTAATGTTGGAGGTCCGTTAAACATCCATTGATCAAAAAATGTAATGGCAAAAATAAAAGAATGGGAAAATAAGGGAATAAACAGGAACAAACAGGAAGAACCCTTACAGAAGAGCTAAGATATTTGTTTTAATTTATTTTCCTGCATTGCAAAGAAGACCGGCATGAAATTAGTGAGATGTCAGGTCATGTGGTCCTGCAATAAACCATCCATAGATAGTTAATGCTTTTAATGATAACATTAATTTTGATAATTTATGTTATTAAGGTCAGAAAACATGGAGAAATACACTGGCACTCCACTACAACACAGTACGGCGTTAGTACACAACTCTATAACTCTGACTTGGGCCTCAACCTTAGCATTTGGGGCCTCACAGTAGCATGGTGGTTAGCATCAATGCTTCACAGCTCCAGGGTCCCAGGTTCGATTCCCAGCTGGGTCACTGTCTGTGTGGAGTCTGCACATCCTCCCTGTGTGTGCGTGGGTTTCCTCCGGGTGCTCCGGTTTCCTCCCACAGTCCAAAGGTGTGCGGGTTAGGTGGATTGGCCATGCTAAATTGCCCGTAGTGTAAGGTTAATGGGGATTGTTGGATTACGGGTATACGGGTTATGTGGGTTTAAAGTAGGGTGATCATTGTTCGGCACAACATCGAGGGCCGAAGGGCCTGTTCTGTGCTGTACTGTTCTATGTTCTATGTTCTATTTCAGAATCTATTCGGAACATTAAAACATAAACGATTCAGTCAATGAACTGGCAGCCTCATGACTAACTCTATGCATAAATACCGGTCAAATTTGCACTGATACCTTACAACAAGAACGAAAAATCATGGGCGGAAATTTACAGGACTCGACCAATGGGTTTGCAGGTGGCCAGTAAAATTCTCCAGGTGACCTTCCTGCTGCTGTCCTGCCCATCCCTGATGTGGTTTGCCCCACCTCTTTAGGTGTCCCAGCCCACACTGGACTTTCCAATGCAATCTCTGCCACCCCTTGCCTACTCCATCCCTCCCTCCACTCACGGGGCTTTCCCTCTTTTACCTGCTGAAAGACATCCAGACCAATCTTTGTCATGGACTCCTGGCATTTAGAATCGGACGACTGTCTGCAGTCCCAGCAGCAGGCAGCTCTCCTGGTGGCACATCTCGGGGTACAGAGCTGCCAGTAATCAAATTGGCCAACATCTGGCTGAGGCAGGACCTCGTCCTGAGTGAGGGGCAGAGATCCTGTCTCCAGCCAAGTGTGGCGAATGGCTATGTGGCTACCAATAGGGTGCAGCATGGTAGCATAGTGGTTAGCACAGTTGCTTCACAGCTCCGGGGTCCCAGGTTCGATTCCTGGCTTGGGTCACTGTCTGCGCGGAGTCTGCATGTTCTCCCCGTGTGTGCGTGGGTTTCTTCCGGGTGCTCCGGTTTCCTCCCACAGTCCAAAGATGTGCAGGTTAGGTGGATTGGCCATGCTAAATTGCCCTTAGTGTCCAAAAAATGTTAGTGAGGATTACGGGGATAGGGTAGATATGTGGGTTTCAGTAGGGTGCTCTTTGTAAGGGCCGGTGCAAACTTAATGGGCTGAATGGCCTCCTTCTACACTGTAAATTCTATGATTCTATCAATATTGACAGAGATGTATTCCCTGCTTATCTTTTAGGTGACGAGATGGGAACCCCCACCATTCGAAAAATTCTGACCCAAGTGTACTGAAATATCAAAGATGAAATCTTACACCATTGCTGAGAAATTGAAAAACATTGCTCACATGAATGAAGGCAGTAACAGGCATCCATTTCACAAGCACTGGAAATGTTTAGATCAATGCTTTCTGAGTGGCTTAAAGATGTTGTGAAGGGCGTCAATCAAGATGCATGTAGATGGCCATGCAGAAAAGAAAACCCAAAATACATAGAAACTAGAAGCAGGAATCGGCAATTCGGCCCTTCGAGCCTGTTCCGTCTTTCATTATGATCCTGGCTGATAATCAAATTCAATACCCTGATCCCGCCTTCCCCCCATATCCCTTTAGCCCCAAGAGCTATATTGAACTATTTCTTGAAATCACACAACAATTTGCCTCAATTACTCTCTGTGGTTGTGAATTCCACAGATTCACCACTCAGGTTAAGATATTTCTTCTAATCTCAGCCCTAAAAGGTTTACCCATTATCCTCAAACTACCACCCCTAGTTCTGGACTCCCCCACAATTGGGAACATTTTTTCTGAACCTACCATGTGTTACGACACCCTGGGCCAGTCCACAGTAAATTCCAGCCCGCAGGACCCTGGAGTCCCAACACAAGTGATTTAACCAATAATTTGTATAAAAATTCCCGAAATCTTTGGCTCTTGGCTGCCCAATAATTTACAGTCACCAGGTTTGTAAGTTGAAACACCATTACTTTATTTGTAACAGGAATAAAGATGAAATATGCAGTAATTACCACAGAATAACAGCAGCTAACCTACTGTCCCTCCCTTTTTATTGCCCCACCCTCTACCCACACAAGACAAACAAACACATACAGATGGAAAGGGGTAAAATAATAAGGATAAACATCATAAGCAGTGCATGCTTGCAGGAAGGGTGTTGTGGACTTTAATAGTTATGAGCTAAACAACGTCAGGTCCGTACTTGGAGCCAAATTAGATACTGACACCAGAATACATGGTTGAATGTTGACACTCAAGATGCTACCCAGAAAGCAAGATTATGACATGCTGAAATATTGGTGAATGTGACATCCAAATTGTCAAGGATTCAGCAAACTGAAGGTGATGATGCTAAGACAGAGCCACTGCCATCATCCCAGTTACCTGCTACCAAGAAGCATCACCAAGATAGTTGGAAGCCAATGGAAAATCTCTTCCAAGTGTGACAGGTACAGAATGTCTTACATCTGGCAAAGGCAGAGTCGAGGACTAAGTGTAAATTGTTTTTTTTTTAAAATCCTGATTTATTCAACATTGATTGTTCATCTGTTCAATAATGACCGATTGTGTGTATATATATATATTCACATTTCTGTTACTAGAGGAAAAAAATGTAATTTATTTGAATTGATTGTTTTAATTTTGTTTATTATTCTGGCTGAGCACTTGTGAAAGGATTTTGTTATATCACAATCTCACCTATAACATGGTCTCAAGATATGAACCACATGAACCATGTTATACTGTGGTCCCACTGCAAAATAGTTCCACTGTAGTGAGTGATTAGCACTCATAATCCATGAACATGTTTAGCGAAATGGGTAAATTAATCAACTTTAAACATTGACTTCCTCCACCACCAACACACAATGTGTACTATATATAAGGTGCACTGCAGTAACTCACCAATTGTTGTGGAAATAATAATAGACAGAGGCTTCGAGCTTTGTTTCACAAATTTTATTAACATAATATCGTGGAGAGGCTGCAGTGGCTAATTGCCATTCCACAGCATTCTGAGATTAGACAGAAGAAAGCATGGGCAAGATTCTCCGCAAATGCAGAGAATCGTAAAGGCTGCCGTGGGACAGGCCGTGACCCACGGCAGCCTTCACGCCCACTTCCGGGGCAGATTCTCCCCCCGGGCAGGGCTAGGAGCGCTGCCATGTGCGTCACAGCGCCGCGGCCTTGACGACGGTAGTCAAGGCCGCGCGTCACGCCGGCTGACGCGGCCGATGACGTCAGCCGTCTTTCCGTTGCCGTCTTTCCCCTCAGCCGCAAGACGTGGCGGCTTTATCTTGCGGGGCGGTGGAGGGAAAAGAGTGCGTCCGTTACCGACGCACGGCCCGCGATCGGTGGGCACCGATCGCGGGCCTATGCCCCCCTTGGCACGGCCGTGGTACTGCCGTGCCAATCGGGCTCCCAGATGCCCCAAACGGGCATCTGCCGCCCGTTTCACGACGGCAGCGAGCAGGTGTGTTTGCTGCCGTGTTGAAATGGGCACAAAGCCCCGGCCGCTCGGCCCATCGGCCCCGGAGAATCGCCGCTCACCGTAAAAAAACAGCGAGCGGCGATTCGTGGCGTGGGTCGGGCGTGGGGGGGGGGGGGGAGAATAGGGGGGAGAATAGCGGGAGGGCGTGATAAAAGTCAGGAGGCCCTTCCGCTATTCTCCCACCCGGCGTGGGGGGCGGAGAATCGCGCCCCATATCTTTATAGTCTGAATATAGCTCTAGAAGAAAACAGCATCTGGCTGGCCATGTTTATATTAAACAAATGTAGTCTTGCCCTTGGCTAAAAACAACTTGTCAGCTAAATAAGGCCAAATGTTCCTAAGCAGTATCTTGGTACATTTACCCGACATATTAATGTATTCTCTAAGCGGGCAACTAATCCTCACATTAATTTCCCTCCTACACCAAGGTTCCTTGAACAGCACCTTCTAAACATGTGACCTCTACCACCTAGAAGGAAAAGACAGCAAATGCAAGTTTAATTTGTAAGTTTCCCTCCAAGTCAAACACTATCTTGACTTGGAACTATATCGCTGTTCCTTTGCGTTTGCTGTGTCAAAATCCTGGAATGCCCTTCCTAACAACACTATGAGTGTACCTGTACCATATAGACAACATGGTTCAAAAAGCTGCAAGGGGAATTAGCGATGGGCAACAAAACTGGCCTTGCCAGCAATATTCATACCTCATGGAAGAATAAAAATAAGTTTTATCTTCATATAATCCATTATTTAAATAACTGACAACTATTCAGTTTCTTACACTACTGTTAATTGTACCTGTACCTCGTTAGCTACAGTATTGAGGCATCACTGCAGGTAAAAGACAAAAGGTTGAACTAAAATGTGTAGCCATGCTGGCCACGCAAAATGGACACTGAGCCAAACTAAAATGGAAGGCTGCTGAGAAACAGACAGTTCAGCCAGAACAGCAGTCTGCAAAGAGCAGTTTGCATTCTGCAGCAGCAGAAACCAGTTTGGGCTCAGGTGAAAAGACCTTAGCTAGGTGCAAATGGCAAAACGCTTTGCATGCTAATGAGGCCATCAGACTTGAACACCCACACAATAGATACATTTGGTTCTGAATGGACACATTCCAATCAAGACCCAGACATCGAGGCACCAGAAACCTCCAAACAAAAGGACATAAGAAACGCCCCCTCCATCACGGAGACCCCCTCGCATTGGGGAATTAATCCAGCATCGATAAGAAATTGATCCAATAGGTAGAGCCCGCCCGAGAAGAGGGAAGGACAACGGAACCCCTATAAAAGATAGGGACCTCGTGTTGTCCGGTCTGTTAAACCCGTGCTCCGGCTCCGACTGACACCTGGTATCCTGACTCCAGCCGTTGAGCACCAGCCGCCGAAACCGTAAGTTCAACGCTCGCTACGCGATCCAAGCCCACTAGACTCCCAAGTGCCAGAACGCTTGCTGAAGGCTGCAGACAAAACCAGGACGAAGGCCTCGTTCTCTGACCTTGCCTGTTCCTGTTAGATAAGTATTCTGTTTGCTTATGTTTAGTTGTAGCTTAGTCTCTTAGTGTGTGTGCATGAGTATTTATTATTAACTGTATAATAAATATTGATCGTTTGAACTTGACTAATCGGTGTATAGCTTTTATTCGTTTGAACCCTTGAGGACCTGTGTTTCGTGCAACATTTAGTGGCGACATCCGCCGGGACCCTGTTGTAAGTGGAAACACCACAGTGTCCAGGACCCTGAAATTTGAATCAGAACTCCAAATTGCAGAGAAAGAAAGAGATCACAAGTATTCAAGGTGTTCAAAATAATAAGCGAAATTCGGAAGTGTGTTTAGTGCATGCGTACTAACAGGGCTGTAAGGTAAAACTGAAAGCTTTTTGTTGCGACAAACTTTCGGTAGTTTTGTGATCGGAAAATAGCGTAAGCCGTACCCTTTTCTCAAAACACCACCCCAACAACCCCCTGTTCCAAATTATAAAAAGAGAGTCAGAGGAAATGGCCATGCAGGCAATGGAACGTCTGATGGATCCAGCAAAGTTTGTGGTCGCAGCGACCAGCAGCAGTAGCAGGGTAGGCCAGTGTCCCACGTGGGAGCTGGAACTCCGCAAATATCTGCAGGGAAAGGGATGGCCCCTTTGGAAAGAGTTTTGTGCAAATGAGGAGACAGGTCCCGGAAGTATAGGTCATACTTGGTGGGAGAACCTCTCTCAAATACACAAAAAGAGTTTAGGTAAAGCACGCAAGCCGATGGCGATTGTGTCCTGCTTGGCACAGTTGCGAGGCGCAGAGGAGGTCATCAGGACGCTCCGGACAGATTTAGAGGAAAGGAACCGAATGAGTAAGGTCGATGTCAGGGACATCGAGAAAGAAAACCTGGATCTTAAAGGGAAGTTGGCAGAGAAGGGTAGAGAGGTGGATGATGCCAAGAGGGCTCACCAGTCTTGTCTAGCTCATCTGAACAGTTCCCAGACCCAGTATGAGAAAGCCTATCAGGACGTGCAACGTGCCGTTCTGATAAGACAGGAATCGGAAAAGCAGGTGGAGGCATTGCAGAGGCAATGTTCCGATCTCAAAGCAGCTTTGAGAGCACTCCATGCTGCAACGACCGAACAAAGACAAAGCACAGTTGACCACGCGAAATGCAGGAAACAGATTGCGGAACTGCAATCTCTGCTTTCGGTGCAGAATGGCTTCCAAAGCACCTTTGGAGCTCAGTTAGATGGAGAAAACGCCCCAGATTGGCAGGAATTAAGCGAGACAGCGCAGCGTTATGTTCAGGGAACATGTGCGCCCGCAGCTCAGCAGAAACGACAGGCACCCCAACCCCCCACAGCTCAGATCATAACCGCACCCATGAATCCCGTAACCACACAGAGGAAAGCCGAATCAGAAGGCGCCCCAGACATAACTTACACCACCCCTTTAACAGTAACCCAGCTAAGGGACGCTTGTGAAAAGATCACTCCGTTCCTCCCCACCGCAGACCCCCACCAGTTCTTTGCTAAAGTAAAACAGCAGGCTACCATGTACGGCCTGGATGAGAGAGAGCAGGTTAAGCTCACCGTGCTGAGCTTAGACCAGAGTGTAGTGGCAGCCCTCCCCGACCCACAAAACGTGGCAGGAGGCAGCCTAGAGGAGATGCACACTGCCATTTTAGATGCCATCGGGTACAATAGAGGTGACCCCGTAGAAGGATTGAATAAGTGCAGGCAGAAGAGATCCGAACACCCCACAGCATTCGCAGGAAGGCTGTGGATTCATTTCAGCGCAGTTTTCGGACAGCTAGATAGAGCGCATTTAACCCGCGAAAACATGGTTAAGTGGACGCGCACAATTATCTCACACGCAACAGAAGCAGGACAGAGCGCTTGCAATAATTACGACCCCTCAGAAGAGGCCCATAACGAAAAATGGGTCCTCAAAAGATTGTCCCGCGCTTGGGAGCAATCGCTTCAGGCAAAAGGAAAGGTTAGATCCCCAGAAGAGGCTCAGGCTGCTGCAGATATCCAAGCAGTCAGAGAGCACCAGAAGCCCGCATGGGTAAATGAAGGCAAGAGCAGCCCTCAACAGAAAGGACAGGAATGCTATAACTGTGGACAGTTAGGGCATTGGGCAAAAGAGTGTAATGCACCCCAGCGATCTCAGAGAGGCCAGCAGACAGGCACTCTGAACCGCAACAAGGCAAAACCAATCCACAATGTAGCAGTACAGTCAGGACCCACCAATGTGGACGAGACGAACTGACGGTGTTCGGGCTCCCCCACTTGGGTCTGTGACACACTATGGGACTCATCAGGGAGGCCCGTAGTCACGGCAAAAGTCAAAGGGAAGCCCATAGAGTTACTGTGGGACACAGGAGGATCCCGCACCACCATTAACTCCACAACCACGGCACACGCAGACACGTGGCCGACCACCTCCACCATCACACTTAGCGGGTTCACCGGACACTCGCAGCAGGGACATATCACAGCACCCGTAGCGATCCAGCTAGGGAACATTAGCACAAGACACCCCGTAGTTTTAGTAAATCTTCCCCGGACAGCAGAGCACATCCTGGGGATAGATTTTATGAACGCTCACAGCTTGTCGTTCGACCCAGTGAACCAGTGTGTCTGGCGAATGGCGAGATCAGACAGAGCCCCAGCCACCCTCACAGTAGGAGACTACGCTAATCGGATTAGCGCAGTGGGAGAGTACTCATTCGACCTGACTACACTCCACACCGACCGACAAATTAAGGCCCTACTAAACAAACACAGGACAGCATTTGCAAGTCACCGTCATGACTGTGGCAGAATGACTGGACAAGTTCATGTTACCGGACAGGACCCCCGACCGCAAAAGCAGTATAGATTTCCCCTCGAGGCAGAGGTGGAAATAGAAAAGGTTATAGGCAGCTTGTTGGACCAAGGTGTACTGAGAACGGTAGCCTCCACCAACAATGCCCCTATTTGGCCAGTGAGGAAGCCCGATGGATCATGGCGTCTGACCATCGATTATCGGGAACTCAATAAAGTAACCCCCGCAGTAGCCCCAACGGTAGCTACTAGTCCCGAGACCATGCTCAAGCAGGGTCTCAACGCCAAGTACTTCACGGTATTGGACATCAGTAATGGATTCTGGTCAATACCATTGGCAAAAGCGTGCCAATACAAATTCGCATTCACTTTCAAAACTCAGCAGTACACGTGGACATGCCTCCCACAAGGATTCCACAATTCACCCTCCATTTTCCACCGACAGCTGGCAAGTGGATTAGAAAAATTTTCCCGACCCGAATGTCTGGTACAGTATGTAGACGACCTACTACTGCAGACAGACACAAAGGCAGAGCACATTTCGCTTCTGGCCGAACTCCTGGAACTCTTAACTGAAATTGGCTGTAAAGTTAACCCGAAAAAGGCCCAAATATTGGAAAGTAAAGTGATGTATTTGGGATCAGTCATCACGCACGGCAAACGCGAGATCGAATTCAAAAGAATTGATTCGATTGTCAAATTGCCCCTTCCCCAAAATGTATCAGCCCTCCGGTCGTTTTTAGGACTGGTTGGCTATTGTCGGAACCACATCGACGGATTCGCGACAAAAGCCGCCCCACTTTCAGACCTCCTTAAGAAAGGAGCCCCCTGGGAATGGCTTCCGCAGCATACAGGCGCTGTGGAAGAGTTAAAACGAGCCCTTAGTGCAGCACCCGCGCTGCTAGTCCCCGACCAACTTTCACCGTACGCAATAGAGGTAGCGAGCACCGATCTGACCCTCTCGGCCGTGTTGCTTCAAGAACGGCACGAGCAGCTAAGACCAGTGGCTTATGCCTCCCGACTGTTAGACCCAGTAGAACAAGGATTTTCAGCCTGTGAGAGGCACCTCCTTGCTGTCTTCTGGGCAGTGCAGTATTTCTCATACATCACCGGACTCAACCCCATCACCATTCTAACCGAACACACACCCACACAGCTACTACTAGACGGTCGACTGAAGGACGGTTCAGTTAGCCAGATTAGGGCAGCTAGGTGGACCCTACTTTTACAAGGACGGGACATTACAGTGAAACGGACACGCACACACACATACTTAGCAGACAACCTCCAATACCCCGGACAGCCCCATGACTGTGAAATTGTAGCTCCCCTGCATAACACAGGACCCTTTTTAGCAAAAACACCCCCCAGGAAGATAGGGAACCCGAAACAAAGCCCCCAGCCCACAGACACGTGTGGACCCTTGAGGATTTATGTAGACGGTTCCTCCACAGTTTTAAATGGTGCGCGTATCACAGGATGCGGCATCTATGTAGAGGACGCGCAGGGGCGCGCTCTCGAAGAGATAGCTCTTAAGTTACCAGGTCACTTAGGCGCGCAGGCAGCAGAGCTAGCAGCCATAGCGTACATAGTGGACCACCCCGATTCTTTCCCCAGCCCAGCAGACATATATTCAGACAGCTTATATGTCTGTAACAGTTTAACCGATTTTCTGCCCCTGTGGAGGACACGAGGTTTTGTCTCCGCAGACGGAAAACCCCTTCCATCAGCCCCCTTACTCCAGCATATCCTAGAGAAAGCGAAGGACAGGACCTTCGGCATAATAAAAGTAAGAAGTCACCATAGGTCATCACCCCCTGGGAATGTAAAAGCCGACGCGTTGGCTAAGGCAGGTTCCAGGAGAGGACACTTATGGACCCCCCCAGCTAGCGCACCAGCTAGCGCCCCTGTGAGCGCAGTCCAAGTCTCACAGACTGATATTAAAGATCTCGTGGCAGCACAAAAACAGGACGGAGACCTCAGGGAGGTTTTCAAGGGAAACTTTGTGCCTGCTTACGAGCACTTTAAACACGCACTGACCACACATGAGGGTGTGATCATTAAGGACCAACTTTATGTGGTCCCACAGCAGGACAGGAATCAGATGATTGCCTTGTTCCATGACGGACACGGGCATCAGGGAATTGATGCAACAACGAGGCACCTCAGGCAACTCTGTTGGTGGCCAAATCTCAGGAATGATGTAACGCACTACATAGAGAATTGCCTGATTTGTGCTCAGAATAACCCGGAGCGGTATTCTAAGAAAGCACAACTTCGGCATACTCGCCCAGTTAACGGCCCTTGGACAAACCTCCAGATCGACTTTATAGGTCCATTGCCCCCTTGTCGGAATGGCTATAAATACGTTCTGGTGGTGATAGATACCTTTACCAAATGGGTAGAGGCATTTCCCTCACGAACAAACACAGCTAAGACAGCTGCAAAGATCCTGACCCACCACATCTTCACGAGATGGGGTTTACCCCGAAGTATCGATTCGGACCAGGGATCTCACTTTACAGGACGGGTCATGAGGAACGTCCTGACAATATTCGGAATCAAACAGAACTTCCACATTGCGTATCATCCACAGTCCAGCGGGATTGTGGAGCGCATGAATCGGACCCTAAAAACTACCCTTAGGAAAATGGTTCAAGAGAACAATTCCACATGGGATTCAGTGCTCCCATTTGCACTTATGTTCATAAGGAACACTGTCTCCACATCGACAGGATACACACCACATACACTCATGACCGGACGCCCTATGAAAGGTACAGAATTCCTTTTAGGACTGGACATGACAAGCCCGGAAGTGACGGCCCTCACACATGAAAAGGCAGTTAAAGATCTAGTTGAGACTGTGAGGTCTGCACAGCTCGCAGCCGCAGTCCAGCTAGGGAAACGCCGACAGCAACGGACTGCCTGTTTCAATAAGACCGTCCACACCACAGAATTCCAGGTTGGGCAACAGGTAATGTTATCTGTTTATAACCCCAGCAGTTTTTTGGCTCCAAAATATTCCGGTCCCTACTCAATTTCGGACAAAATTAGCCCCTCCGTTTACAGGATCAAATATCCTAATGGGAAGACCGCGTGGTTCCATATAAACCAGTTAAAGGCATATGGAACACAGGCCAACCATGCTCACCATGTCCTGCTGGATGCAGCAGAACACTTCACCCCGCCCACCAGAGACACTTTTCCACCATCCCCCTCACAGACCAGTTCATCCACGGACTCGCCCACGACTCCGCCCACAGACCACTACAGACCACGCCCCGACACGCCCACAAGCTGCCACAGCAGAGACAGTAGGACAGACACTGACTCTGAAGACAGCGACACCACACAGCCATACAGCCCACACTGCACCAACTACGACCCCGACTCCAGTGACCCCATGGAAGTCACTTACCTCAAAAACCCCGAACCACCACCCGACCCCGACTACCCCGACAACACACTCGACGCTACACAATGGCACAGGGACAATTCCTACAGACTTGTCCGCAATGACGAGAGTGACCCCCGGTCACACAACTCCAAAATAGCATGCCTGATCCACACAAGGGTGTGGGATCCGGGAGAGTAGGACGACACGGTGTCTGACTCCCGACACGGCAACCCCTTTGTGACCCTGTTCACAGAGGCAGAATCAAAGTGAGGTGTCCAGATGATGTAAGATAGGAATCGTTTGAGGGAAACGATGTCCTTTCTGATGGAACCTGCACGTATGTTTGTCTTCGTTTTATGTTTGTTTGTTTTCAGCAATGTAAATGTTTCAGCTGGAGGATGGACATCTTCTTTTCAGCTGAAAAGATTGTGACCACCTCACATACACGTTAGCTTGTCTGCCGAAACTTTTGAGAACTTCGGTTTGATTGGAGATCCTTTCCAAAGTTGTAAGGCCACACGCCAAATAGCTTGTCCGCAGATATCTCTGAGAACTTCAGTGATGTCCTCAGTAGGAGCATCTTGGCTCCCTTGGTTTTTTAGGTGCCCCTCTATTCGGCGAAATAGAGGCTGCAAGTCATGGTCAACACATTCGTACCCGTTTTTTCCAGGTTACTCAGGCAGTGGACAAACGGCACTGAGGACCCGCCCTGTCTGAGAACCAACCCTTGGTCAGCCAAGCTCGGGTATGGCACAGCACGCCCTACCCGGGGATCCCATCCAACTCGTACCCGTAGCGGCCCATACGCAACTCATTCGGATGTTTATTTCCAAGTTTGTTTTCATTTTAGGTTAGGTAGCCCTTCGGCCACCATCCCACATGCTATTTACATCCGGGAACATTCGGATGGTAAATCAGCAAAGCCTGCGAGACGGCTCGCAGAAGGAAGGATTGTTAGGTGTATGCTGGTCTTTAAATTCGCTTTTTGAAAAAAAAAAATGAGGGGAGTCACAGGGTGTGACTTAGCCAGTCATTTTAAAGGGTCAATTGGGATTTGAAAGACAGATGCACTAACAAGTAAAGGTCTTAAACTGTGTACTGACAGATACTGTGCTTGATCCCAAAGGTTTCAAAGGACGAGACAGAGGTCGAAGCCAGGATTGTCAATACCGGAGGAAGAAGGAAGAGAAAGAAGAAGAACAACAAAAGATGATGGAAGCCCACTTATTACTGTTTAATGTCATATGTATATGTGTGGAAACAAGACACGTTTCCCCCACAACCCCCACCGTAAATGTTAGTACAGCAAACCCCCAGTGCTCAGCTCTGATCAGCGAGGTTCAGACCTGGTGTACTAAATTCATGACGTGGTACTCCATGTCCTACATAATCGAATCACTGTTGGTGATTGCGATCCTCATCATCCTAGTGCAGACCCTCAGGTTGAGGAAATGGAAGAGGAGAGCCTCTCGTTCCAGCACCTCACCCATCTATAGAGTGCAATCCCCCATCTTCGGATTCCACCAAACCCCTCAACCCCTCACTGATTACAACACTCTGTAAATAAAATTCAGCCATGTATTATATTGTTCCATACTCGACTGCCGAGTTGGGAAGTGTGATGTTGTGGTGTGAATGGTTAAGGTTTAGAGTGATTAAATGTTTAAGTTAAGGTTAAGGTTAATAGTGATAGGTAGAGGTTCCCAATTGTAGTAATGCATGTCCCTTTGACATAGGGCCAAGTAGAAATGTTAGTTAAAATTTTTTTTTCTCTTCTTCCCATAGTTTAGAACAGAGTAGAACAGGAACTGGCAAGAGGTCAGAACACAAGGAGGCAAAGCACATAGGTGATCCTTCACAATAGTATGATTGTGAGGATCACAAGGAGGGAATGTAGCCATGCTGGCCACGCAAAATGGACACTGAGCCAAACTAAAATGGAAGGCTGCTGAGAAACAGACAGTTCAGCCAGAACAGCAGTCTGCAAAGAGCAGTTTGCATTCTGCAGCAGCAGAAACCAGTTTGGGCTCAGGTGAAAAGACCTTAGCTAGGTGCAAATGGCAAAACGCTTTGCATGCTAATGAGGCCATCAGACTTGAACACCCACACAATAGATACATTTGGTTCTGAATGGACACATTCCAATCAAGACCCAGACATCGAGGCACCAGAAACCTCCAAACAAAAGGACATAAGAAACGCCCCCTCCATCACGGAGACCCCCTCGCATTGGGGAATTAATCCAGCATCGATAAGAAATTGATCCAATAGGTAGAGCCCGCCCGAGAAGAGGGAAGGACAACGGAACCCCTATAAAAGATAGGGACCTCGTGTTGTCCGGTCTGTTAAACCCGTGCTCCGGCTCCGACTGACACCTGGTATCCTGACTCCAGCCGTTGAGCACCAGCCGCCGAAACCGTAAGTTCAACGCTCGCTACGCGATCCAAGCCCACTAGACTCCCAAGTACCAGAACGCTTGCTGAAGGCTGCAGACAAAACCAGGACGAAGGCCTCGTTCTCTGACCTTGCCTGTTCCTGTTAGATAAGTATTCTGTTTGCTTATGTTTAGTTGTAGCTTAGTCTCTTAGTGTGTGCATGAGTATTTATTATTAACTGTATAATAAATATTGATCGTTTGAACTTTACTAATCGGTGTATCGTCTTTATTACTTTGAACTTGACCTTGGAATACTTGTGACGTTGCCTATACGGCAACTGGCGACTCCAGAGCTAAATAATTACATAGAACAGAGCCTAGCAGTGTTAAGCACACGTCGAACTCGGAGGCGTGTTAATACACTCCAATAAACGCGTTTTACGCCCATAGTAAAACGTGCAACAAATGTAAATGAAAGATGAATATTGGTTTGGTAATTGTTTTATGATGTTGCACTGGAGTTCCATATAGTGTTCACTCTGGCAACCATTTTGCTGTGCTTGTATTTTCTGGGTGCATGGTATCAAAGATTCCTTATCCCCTCAAAATTAATTTCATTGTTACTTCCCAGATGGGACAAAGATTTTTGAGTAATGAAGGGGGGGGGATATGATTCTGGCCTAATTAACTAGGGGATGTTCCATTCACAATTGCAATTAGGTGTTGTTCTAATTGATCTGGAATTTGAATTTCAACGAAGGATTCAGTTGCAAAGGCCCACTGATGCCCTTACTATTGCAAGTATTGAAGCCTTTTTCCAAGGCTGCAAATGGGATATCAGAGTTAGGATGATGATGCAAATAGTATGATTCAAAAAGGACCACCTACCCCACAATACAATAAATATGGTATTGTCAGTATCCCCAACACACTGAGAACAAATTTTAAGTAAAATCCTCCTAGGGATATGCAAATACATTAATGCTCTTAATAGTATGTTAAAAGCTACTAGGCAATTTAAACTCAGCAGTTTCTACAGCTGCAGTGGCAGGTGGTGATCTAACATGATTTAAGGAAACATTTCTGTTAAAACAATCCGAATTTGCTGAATCACCTTCAAAATTTAGTGATCGTGATTTTAATATCTAGGAGTCTAAAGTCTCCCTGGTTCTACAAAAAATGTTGCTGTAAATACTAGTGCCAGTTATAGGCATCCTTCCTTAAAAACATATAGTTTATGTTAAAGTCTCCTCAGCCATTATTGATCAGAATTAATTTGCACTTTTGGTCTCAGTTGAGTTATTATTTACACTTTGGTCTTTAATCAAGCTAGTTGCCAGAGAATATCAATTGACATATCGTATTTCTATGGCAGGATGCACTATGGGATAGGATAAATGAGGAGCTGAATCTCAAATTTCTGACTATGTGAAAAGTTAGCAGTTTGTATTTTGCACACAATGAAGTGTTTTAATGGTGTTTAGCGGTTACATTTTAATCTGAAATACATGTAAATTGAAATCCATCTGAACTTGCAGCTGACATGTTATGGTTTGATAGAGAAGAATGGAACAACACATGTGAAGCAAGAAAGTCAGATTTACTGGTAGTGCTTGCAGTCAAAGGGATTTATTGAAAGCTGGTTGTGATTCAGCATATGACCTGAGTAGCTGCTGCTGTCTCTCAACAAAGAGTTTAAATGTTACCTCAAGTATTTCCTTCTTGCTTGAAAATGATGGCTTGCTACTAATGGCTAATGGCACTTGAATTTAAATATTCATTGCGTTGTAGCATTCTGGGAATAGTAGGAACAATTGAATTAAACTTTAAGATACCAGTACTGACTCTGGGATTGTAAAATCAATCCGTAGAATTCTCGGAGACCTCTTTTAAATACAGAAAATGGGTGCAGTTCATAATTTTCTTGTAAATTAGTATATTAAAAACCTTATTTTCTATTATAATTTTCACAGTTAAGATGGCAACCAAGATCATCGTTAAGAAATATTTTAGTTCATTTTCTCTCATCTATTTTTGTTTACGACTCTCAGTTGGTGACTTTAATTCCTGCAAAATGTGCAGTTTTATTTTGCCTAAGTAGATTTGGCACTATTTTATGAATGGGAAATTTGAGCAAATTAGGTGAAATCATTGTGTAAAATGTGACATATTAACCCATTGCCAAAATGCACATGCACCCAATTCTTTTAAAAAGCCGGTGGGGTTATAATGTCAGCCCCTGACGAACATGGTATCCTGGTGATTTGCTTGTCCATTGTAGAACCTGTTTTGTTTTCATTCCATTGATTCCAATGGATAGGTTGAACCTTAAACACTAATAAATGCAAAATACTGGGGATGCTGGAATAAAATACAATAAGAAATCCCTCCCATTGTTCCATAACTAATTCTGTATTGTTTGATTCCTTTTCACCATAAATACAAAACTTTTCAGCCTTGTTCCGAACATGGACAAAACAGCTGAATTCTGTACATGCAAGTAAGGGCGTTTGTCAGGCGGGGTTCCCTCTGTTGCCGCCGCGTGGGGTTCAGGACAGGGTGCTCTCGGGGGTGAGGGTTGGAGAGGGGAGGATCTCGGAAGCGTACCAGGTGATGCAGGAGGTAGATGAGGCCTCGGTGGAGGAGCTGAAAGGTAAATGGGAGGAGGAGCTGGGTGAGGAGATTGAGGAAGGGACATGGGCGGATGCCCTGGAAAGGGTGAACTCCTCCTCTTCATGTGCGAGGCTTAGCCTCATACAGTTTAAGGTGCTGCATAGGGCCCATATGACCGGGACAAGGATGAGTCGGTTTTTTGGGAGTGAGGACAGGTGTGTTAGGTGCTCTGGGGACCCAGCAAACCATGTCCATATTTGCATGCCCAGCATTGGGGGAATTTTGGAAGGGTGTAGCACGGACGGTATCAAGGGTGGTAGGATCCAGGGTCAATCCAGGCTGGGGACTCGCAATATTTGGGGTTGCAGTGGAGCAAGGAGTGCAGGAGGCGAAAGATGACGGTGTTCTAGCCTTTGCGTCCCTAGTAGCCTGGCGGAGGATTCTTCTGCAGTGGAAAGATGCGAGGCCCCCAAGCGTGGAGACCTGGGTCAACGATATGGCGGGGTTTATTAAATTGGAGAAGGTGAAATTTGCCCCAAGGGGGTCAGTGCAGGGGTTTTTCAGGAGATGGCAACCATTCCTAGATCTCCTGGCAGAACCGTAAAATTAAAAGGTCAGCAGCAGCAGCAACCCGGGTTGGGGGGGAGGGGGGTTTGTTTTTGTTTTGGGTTGAATCTTCGCGCACGACGGGCGTTTATTTATTGTTTCTCTTTTTTATGTATGGGGGGGGTTGTGTTTTGTTCTTTTTGTTCTTTGGATTCTGTTACTGTTTTCTTCTCTGTGAAAATTTGAATAAAAATAATTTTTTTTAAAAACAGCTGAATTCCGGAGGGGAGGAGAGAATGACTGCTCTTGACATGAAGGCAACTTGACGAAGTGTGGCATTAATGAGAATCCAGGAACATTCTCCCCTGCTTGGAGTCATCTTGACATATACATGAATAGGATGGGAATAGAGGGATACGGACCCAGGAAGTGTAGAAGATAGTAGTTTATTCGGGCAGCATGGTCGGCACAGGCTTGGAGGGCCGAAGGGCCTGTTCCTGTGCTGTACTGTTCTTTGTTCATATAGGATGATGATTGTGGTTGTTTGAGGCTGATCATCTCAATCACTGCACATTGCTACACGAGGTCCTCAGGTCAGTGTCTTAAGCCCAAGCATCTTCACTGGATCATTAGTGGCCTTCCCTCTATCATAAGGCCAGAAGTGAGAATTTTCACTGATAGTTTGACAGTACCATCTGCATCATCTCAGATACTGATGCAGTCCATGCACTCAAGCAGGAAGACGTGACAACTTTCAGGCTTGGGCTGACAAGTGGTTAGTAACATTCGTACCACAATTACTATCAACAAGAAGAGCTGGTTTAGCTCAGTGGGCTAGACAGCTGGTTTGTAATGCCTAACAAGGTTCAATTCCCGTACTGGCTCATTACCCAAACAGGTGCTGGAATGTGGTGATTAGGGGCTTTTCACAGTAACTTCATTGCAATGTTAATGTAAGCTTACTTGTGACAATAAAAGATTATTATTAAGAAAGAATCTAACCATATCTTCTTGACATTCAATGGCATTACCATTGCCGAATCCCCCACAATCAGCCTCCTGTGGGTTACCATTGACCAGAAACTTAAAAAAAAAAATTTAGTGTACCCAATTCATTTTTTCCAATTAAGGGACAATTTAGTTTGACCAATCCACCTACCCTGCACATCTTTGGATGTAGGGGCGGAACCCACGCAAACACGGGGAGAATATGCAAACTCCACATGGACAGTGACCCAGAGCTGGCATCGAACCTGGGACCTCGGCGCTGTGAGGCAGCAATGGTAACCACTGCACCACCGTGCTGCCCTTTACCAGAAACTTAACTGGACCTGTCCTACTTTTACACAAGCAATTCGGAGGCTGGGATCTTTGTGGTGAGTAACTCAGCCGCTGAGTCCTCCACCATCTACAAGTCAGGAGTCTGATGGAATGCTTTCCACTTGCCTGAATGAATGCAACTCCAATTATACTCAAGAAGTCAACACTATTGATACAATGCAGCCTTCTTAATCAGCACATCATCAACCGCCTTAAATATTCACTCCACTTTCTATCAAGGCAATACAATTTCAAGTAAAACGTTCAGCTGGCCTTCCCTATATTTAAGCGATTCCAATAGAAGGAAAGTGAGTAGTTGGTGAGCCTTTTTTTAATAAGGTTTATGAAAATGAAATGAAAATCGCTTATTGTCACAAGTAGGCTTCAAATGAAGTTACTGTGAAAAGCCCCTAGTCGCCACATTCCGGCACCTGTTTGGGGAGGCTGGTATGGGAATTGAAACATGCTGCTGGCCTGCCTTGGTCTGCTTTCAAAGCCAGTGATTTAGCCTTGTGCTAAACAGCCCATATTAATTAATTAATACAGTATTAATTATTAATACAGTAGTAAAGTTTATTAGTTGTAGGAAGGGTAATTAGCAGTTGCAAGATTTAAGGGTTATTATCTCACAGATAGAGGAAGTGCATGGATGATCAGAACCCAGAGTTCACATTCTATGTTATGTAGGAACGGCAGGATTCTTCCCCTCTCTTGGGTAACCAAATGTTATCAGTTGCAGAAACTTAAGCTCTAGGTTTCGGACCTGGAACAAAGAACTCTGAGAACAAGGTGCACAGAAAACTCAGAGCACTTGAATAGGAAATAATAGGTTATCAGGTGAATTCAGAATAAGGGAAAAAGTAATAAAGTCTAAATTAGGGCTACTTTGCATCTATGTGAATGTGAGGAGTGTGATAAATAAGAGTGATGAGTTACAGGCACAGATTTGTTATGTAAAAATTTGATGTTGTGCCTATACGAGAGACCTTGGTCAAAGAAGGGCAGGACTGGGTGTTAAATACCAGGGACTGGATTCTCCAAAAATGGGACTATGTCCCCACGCCAATGTAAAAACGCTGGAGTTTTACTCTGGAGAGTCCTTAAAAATATTAGCAGCTATTCTCCTACCTGCAGGGCCCCAGAGCGCTTCTCGCAGCTTCAGCTGCGGATATGGGGCTGGATTCTCCGTAGGCCTTCGTAACGCGGGTTGCCTGCGAAAAAAATCGGTGCGCATGACTCCGGCGTCCGGGCCTTCTTTTAAGCTGGCAATCTCCGGTCCCAGAAGGGCCAGCAGCTGACTGACGCGATACGCGTCAGTTTCACCAGCTGCGGAAGTGGTGAGACCCGGCGTTTTTTGGAGGAGGAGGAGGAGAGAGACAGACCCGGCATTTTGGGGGGGGGGGTGTGTGAGACCCGGCATTTTGGGGGGGGGGTGTGTGCGACCCGGCATTTTTGGGGGGGGGGTGTGTGTGAGACCCGGCATTTTTGGGGGGGGGGGGGTGTGTGTGTGAGACCCGGCATTTGGGGGGGGGGGGGTGAGACCCGGCATTTGGGGGGGTGTGTGAGACCCGGCATTTGGGGGGGGGTGGTGTGAGACCCGGCATTTGGGGGGGGGGGGGGTGGTGTGAGACCCAGCATTTTGGGGGGGGGTGTGAGACCCGGCATTTTGGGGGGGGGGGGTGGTGAGACCCGGCATTTTGGGGGGGGGGGTGAGACCCGGCATTTGGGGGGGGGGGGGGGGAGACCCGGCATTTTGGGGGGGGGGGTGATACCCGGCATTTTGGGGGGGGGGGGGGTGAGACCCGGCATTTTGGGGGGGGTGTGAGACCCGGCCATTTTGGGGGGGGGGGGGTGAGACCCGGCATTTTGGGGGGGGGGGGTGGTGTGAGACCGGCATTTTTGGGGGGGGGGGGAGACCCGGCATTTTGGGGGGGGGGTGAGACCCGGCATTTGGGGGGGGGGGGGTGAGACCCGGCATTTGGGGGGGGGGGGTGAGACCCGGCATTTTGGGGGGGGGGTGAGACCCGGCATTTTGGGGGGGGGGGGGGTGAGACCCGGCATTTTGGGGGGGGGGGGTGAGCCCCGGCATTTGGGGGGGGGGGTGAGACCCGGCATTTTGGGGGGGGGGGTGAGACCCGGCATTTTGGGGGGGGGGGTGGAGACCCGGCATTTTGGGGGGGGTGAGACCCCGGCATTTTGGGGGGGGGGTGAGACCCGGCATTTTGGGGGGGGGGGTGAGACCCGGCATTTTGGGGGGGGGGTGTCAGACCCGGCATTTGGGGGGGGGGGGTGTGAGACCCGGCATTTTGGGGGGGGGGGGGTTGAGACCGGGCATTTTGGGGGGGGGGGGTGAGACCCGGCATATTTGGGGGGGGGTGAGACCCGGCATTTTGGGGGGGGGGTGGTGAGACCCGGCATTGGGGGGGGGGGGTGTGAGACCCGGCATTGGGGGGGGGGGGGTGTGAGACCCGGCATTTGGGGGGGGGGGGGTGAGACCCGGCATTTTGGGGGGGGGGGGTGTGAGACCGGCATTAGGGGGGGGGGGGTGAGACCCGGCATTGGGGGGGGGGTGTGAGACCCGGCATTGGGGTGGGGGGGGTGTGAGACCCGGCATTGGGGGGGGGGGTGTGAGACCCGGCATTGGGGGGGGGGTGTGAGACCCGGCATTTGGGGGGGGGGTTGCGGCAAAGGGGGGGGGGTTTGGGGCAGCGGCGGGCAGAGAGGGGGGGCGACGGATGCCCGGGGCCAACGCACCGTCGCCCCCCCCTGTACGCCGCTGCCCCCTACCCCAACCCCCCCTCACCACCCCTGCATGCCTCCCCACCACTCCTACCCCCCTCCCCACCACTCCTACCCCCCTCCCCACCACCCCACCTCCCTCCCCACCACCCCCTACCCTCCCTCCCTACCCTCCCTCCCCACCACCCCCTACCCTCCCTCCCCCCCCCCCCCTACCTCCCTCCCCACCACCCCCACCCCCCTCCAACGCCGCCCCCCATCTCTCGCAACGCCGCAACCCCCCCCCCCCTCAACACCGGGTCCCCCCCCCCTCAACGCCGGGTCCCCCCCCCTCAACGCCGGGTCCCCCCCCCCCCCAACGCCGGGTCCCCCCCCCTCTCAACGCCGGTACCCACACCCCGTCCCCCTCCCTCTGAAGGCCGGTACCCACACCCCCCCTCTCTCCTCCTCACCCCTCTCCTCCTCCCCCCTTCCTTCCTCACTCCCCCCCTTCCTCCCCCCCTTCCTTCCTCCGTTAGTGGGGGGGGGGGGGTGCGGCGTTGGAGGGGGGTAGGGGTGGTGAAGGGGTAGGGGTGGTGAGGGGGGGTGGGGTAGGGGCAGCGGCGTGCAGAGAGGGGGGCGACTGATGCCGGGGCCAACGCACCGTCGCCCCCCCCTCTGCACGCAGCTGCCCCTACCCCAACCCCCTCCCCTCACCACCCCTACCCCCTTCACCACCCCTACCCCCTTCACCACCCCTACCCCACTCCAACGCCGCACCCCCCCCCCCCCCACTAACGCCGCACCCCCCCCCCCCACTAACGGAGGAAGGAGGGGGGACGGAGGAAGGGGGGGGGAGGAGGAAGGAGGGGGGGGGAGGAGGAAGGAGGGGAGGGAGGAGGAAGGGGGGGAGGAAGGAAGGGGGGGGGTACGGAGGAAGGAAGGAGGGGACGGAGGAAGGAAGGGGGGGACGGAGGAAGGAAGGGGGGTAGGAGGAAGGAGGGGGGAGGAGGAGGAGAGAGGGGGGGTGTGGGTACCGGCCTTCAGAGGGAGGGGGACGGGGTGTGGGTACCGGCGTTGAGGGGGGGGGGACCCGGCGTTGAGGGGGGGGGGGGGCCCCGGCGTTGAGGGGGGGGGGACCCGGCGTTGAGGGGGGGGACCCGGCGTTGAGGGGGGGGGGGGCCGGGCGTTGGGGGGGGGGACCCGGCGTTGAGGGGGGGGGACCGGCGTTGAGGGGGGGGACACACGGGGTTGAGGGGGGGGGACCCGGCGTTAAGGGGGGGGGTTGCGGCGTTGCGAGAGATGGGGGCGGCGTTGGAGGGGGGTAGGGGTGGTGGGGAGGGGGGTAGGGGCGTTGGAGGGAGGTAGGGGTGGTGAGGAGGGGGTGGTTGGGGTAGGGGGCAGCGGCGTACAGAGGGGGGGGCGACGGTGCGTTGGCCCCGGGCATCCGTAGCCCCCCCTCTCTGCCCGCCGCTGCCCCCAAACCCCCCCGATGCCGCAACCCACTCCCCCGATGGCCGCAACCCACCCCCCCGATGGCCGCAACCCACTCCCCCGATGCCGCAACCCACTCCCCCGATGCCGCAACCCACTCCCCCAATGCCGCAACCCCCCCATGCCGCAACCCACCCCCCGATGCCGCAACCCACTCCCCCCCCATGCCGCAACCCACTCCCCCCCGATGCCGCAACCCACTCCCCCCCGATCTGCCGCAACCCACCTCCCCCCCCGATGCCGCAACCCACTCCCCCCCCGATGCCGCAACCCCACTCCCCCCCCCCGATGCCGCAACCCACTCCCCCCCCCCGACTGCCGCAACCCACTCCCCCCCGATGCCGCAACCCACTCCCCCCCATGCCGCAACCCACTCCCCCCCCCGATGCCGCAACCCCCTCCCCCCCCGATGCCGCAACCCACTCCCCCCCCCGATGCCGCAACCCACTCCACCCCCCCCGATGCCGCAACCCACTCCCCCCCCCGATGCCGCAACCCACTCCCCCCCACGATGCCGCAACCCACTCCCCCCCCCCCGATGCCGCAACCCACCCCCCGATGCCGCAACCCACCCCCGACACTGAACGGCGTCAACCATCATCAATGGTTGACGCCGTTTTAAGTCAACTGTGATTTTCGCCGACGTGACCCGTGGCCACGTCGGCGGGACTTCGGCCCATCCGGGCCGGAGATTTAAGGTCAGTGCAAAAAAAATGAAATCCCGCCGGCGCCAGCTGTTTTCACAGGCTGCCGGCGGGATTTGCACAACGCCGGTTTTTTACCGGCGGGAGAATTCGAAAACCTGCGGGAGCGGAAATAACGCCGCTTCCCGCCAATTCTCCGACCCTGCGTGGGGTCGGAGAATTTCGCCCCTGGGCTCCCGCACTTATGTTTCCGAGTCCGCGCATGCGCATGGCAGCGGCCGTGCCGAACGCGATGGCGGACTCAGCCGGCGGACCTGGACGAGGAAACAATCGCGTGGGGGGGGGGGGGGGGGGGCGGGCATCTGTCAATGGTCCCCCCAGCCGTGCCGTGTAATCCGGGCACGAGCAATTCTCCAGGAACCGGAGAATCGCGGGAGCGGCGCTGGCTATGATTCTCGTGTAAACGGGGGGCGAAATTCTCCCCCCCCCCCCCACGACGGCTGGGAGAATAGGGGGAGGGCCTTCCCAACTTTTTTGGCGCCCTCCCGCTATTCTCCCCCCCCCCCCCCCGCCGAAATCCCGACACGAATCGCTGCCGCCGTTTTTTTTTACGGCCGGCAGCGATTCACAGCTGTTAGAAGGGCCGAAGTCCCAGCCCTTTACGACCTTTTTTACGAACGGCAAACACACCTGGTCCTGCCGTTCGTAAAAACGTCGTGACCACCTGGAAAAAAATAACCATGGCACCGATTGGCACGGCAGTACCACGGCCGTGCCAAGGGTGCCATGGGCCCGCGATCGGTGCCCACCGATCGCGGGCAGCGGGCCCGATGCCCGCGCACTATTTGTCCTTCCGCCGCCCCGCAGTATCAATACGCGGGGCGGCTGAGGGGCAACCCGGACCGCGCATGCGCGGGTTTCGCGGGGAAACGCGATGACGTCACCCGCGCATGCGCGGTTGAAGTCTTCCCACCTACGCATGCGCGGCTGACGTCATATGACGCGTCAGCCGGCGCTGTCCGACAAGCGGGCTTAACGATTTTCGTTAAGCCCGACTTGTCGGAGCCTCCGACGTCGGGCTGCTAGCCCCGACGGGGGACCAGAATCGGTCCCCCGTCGGGAAGGGGCGCGATGCCGTAAAACCCACCAGGGTTTTACGGCAGTTTGACGATTTCTCCCATTTTGGGAGAATTTCGCCCGGGGATTCTCTGCCCCTGAGTCGAATGCGATTTTGGCGCGGGGCTGCGGAGAATCCAGCCCAAGGTGTTAAGGAAAGATAGAAAAGGGAGAGGGGTTGGACGTATTGAGTAAGGAAACCTTGCAGTGCTGGAAAGATTGGATGTCCCAGTAGGGCCAAGGACAGAATCTATTTGGCTAGTTCTAAGGAACAAAAAAGATACAATTACATTGCTCACTATGGTTTATAGGCCAACAATAGAGGGGAAAATGTGGAGAAACAATTATATGCAAGAATTATAGAGTAGTTATAACGTGGTACTTTAACTATCTGAACATAGACTGGGATAGGAATAGTGTAAAGGGCAAAGAGGGGCAAGAATTCAGGGAAAATGTTGACAGTATTTTTCCAATCCCGAGACAGGAGGTACTATCAGATCTGGTTCTTTGAAATGAAGTGGGCAAGTGGATTGAGTGTCAGTAACAGAACATTTCCCCTCCATTTTTCCACCAAATCTATCCAAAACACAGATGAAAAGGGCCAACACCAACATCTTCAAGCAGGAGCCACCCTGTGTGCTACCACTCACCCCATGTTTGCCACCAGAAGTCGCCACACAACAGCCTTGAGAGCAAAGTTAGAACTGAGGGAATAAAAGGGACAATAGCAACATGGATATGAAATTGGTTGAGCGACAGCAAACAGGAAAATGATGTTTATCGGACTGTAGGTAGGTTTGTCGATAACCTTTATTAGTGTCACAAGTAGGCTTACATTAACTCTGCAATGATGTTACTGTGAAAAGCCCCTTCAGAATGTCCAATTCACATAACAAGCACGCCTTTCGGGACCTGTGGGAGGAAACCTGAGCACCCGGAGAAAATGCAAACTCCGCACAATCACCCAAGCAGGAATTGAACCTGGGATCCTGGCGCTGTGAAGCAACAGTGCTAACCATTGTGCTACTGTGTTGCCCTCAGAGGAGTTTCTCAGGGCTCAGTGTTGGGACCCTTGCTTTTCCTGATACCTAATAAATAGCTAGACCTTGGTGTACTGGGCACAATTTAAAACGTTGTAGATAATATTAAACTTGAAAACATCGTGAACACCCCCCCCCCCCTAATCGCTAAATGGGCGTGTCACTAGACACCCCCAGACAAGAGTGACTCAGCCCCACCCATCCACATCAGCATTGGGGCAATACCCACCCCCCTATTTCCTCCCTCCAAGTGAGCATACCCTGCTGAGGGTCTCCCACTTTAAGGCCACATCCCCTTTTAGGCTTCCCCTCACCCCTTCATACCTCTCCTTCAGGAGCCCTTTCATTCCTCCCCCCCCCCCTTTCATAGACAGGGCCCCCCTCAGGCTCCACCGCTAGGTAGTGCCTCTTGGCAACCTAGCATTGTCTGTGGTATCCTGCCATGCCAACCTAGCAGCGCCCTGACCCTAACCACCCCAAGGGCTCCAATGGCCTCTGAGCACTTCTCTTGGAAACCTGGACTGATTGGCACCGACCTGGCGTTGCACTACTGGGGCCTCGAACTGGCTGCACGTAAAAATGTAGATCTGGATCACACCCAGCGACGGCATGATCCAGAGTGGGTCAGAAGTATCACAATCGGGCACCAAACCGATCTAGGGGTTCTTCTGCAATTCACCAGGAATAGCAAGATTGTCATCAGGTGCAAGATCGTCACCAGGTGCAACGTGGTCAGAAAATTACGCCCAGGATTCTGATAAAATGAGTGGTTGAATAAACTCGGTTTGTTCTCACTGGAACGACGTTCGTTGAGGAGTGACTTGATAGAGGTCTACAAAATTATGAGGGGCATAGACAGAGTGGATAGTCAGAGGCTTTTTCCCCAGGGTAGAGGGATCAATTACTAGGGGTCATAGGTTTAAGGTGCGAGGGGCAAGGTTTAGAGAGAATGTACGAGGCAGGTTTTTTTTACACAGAGGGTAGTGGGTGCCTGGAACTCGCTGCTGGAGGAGATGGTGGAAGCAGGGACAATAGTGACATTTAAGGGGCATCTTGACAAATACATGAATAGGATGGGAATAGAGAGCTGTTCACTAGAGTACCCAGGAAGTGTAGAAGATTTTAGTTTAGACGGGCAGCATGGTTGGCGCAGGCGTGGAGGGCCGAAGGGCCTGTTCCTTGCTGTATTTTCTTTGTTCTTTGATTCTAGAACTAATGGCACAGCTTTATAAATGATGTTTTAAGAAGATGATGAATGCCACAACTTTCTCAAGAGCAACTAAAATGGACAATAAATGCAAGCATTGTCAATCAACACCGTCAGAATTTGTTTTAAAGCTGCACAGTTCAACATAAAATGTGTGAGCATATTGTCATCATCAGTAATGAACACGTACTACGTCCATTTGAATAGCCATGATGTGCTGATGCCGGCGTATTTATTTGAATAATGTTCTACTCCCAGTTTTGAGACACTCTATACCCCACTTAATTGAGAAGTGGTCTCCTTTTTCACTGCTGGTGCCGACTGGGATTCCTACCTAATACTATTGCTTTAATCCAGGAGTGGATTCTATGATGAAGGCAGGGATTGTGATCAGTTTAGTGGAATTGCTATTTGCAACCTTCAGAATGGAGTACATCAACAAGGAGATTTCTCGAGGCAGCAAGTCAGTGGATAGAGCATGAACTTACCAATTTGCTGCTCAGGAAGTGAGAAGTCGACAGATTTACATAAGCTAAGTATTTGTGTCTACATTTCTGTTCACTAGCTGGAGCTGCAGAACTTCATCAGTCTATAATCCAATCTGAGTAAAGTCAGCAGCTGTCCCCATTCAGAGTCTTCCATCAGTTTCTTTGAGAACAAAGTGAACCTATCTTCAATATGCTCCAGGCCATTGCACGACTGTTTGCAATGTAGTACTCACCTTATAGATGTTTAATTATAAAGCCCACTGCTAAAATCAGGCCCCAAAGGGAGCCACTTTAAAACACATGGTTGTGGTGAACCCCTTCAGAAGGCAAAGCGAGTCCTCTTGCCCTCCCACTTTCACAAGAAATTCAAACTTTGATTTTTTTTAAACTCTTGTCCAGAGTGCAGGAAACTTTCATTAAATGCTCAGGAGTTCAAAATCACAAATAGATGCTCAGGAGTTTAAAATCACATGCAAATGATGAGAAGGGAGAAGGATAAATGAAAGTAAACCAAAAATGGACTAAGGACCTATTCACCCTACTTTTCTCTACATATCTGCCTGTCAGCCCTTTGTTATCCTATCCAACTGCAAAGAATGAAGAGCGTGGGAATAGGAATAGGCCATTCAGTCCTCTAACCTATTCTGACATTCGGTTAGATCGTGGCTGATTTATGAACCATAGAAGGTAACTAGGCAAACTAGAGGATGCATGAAGCAGGATATTTGAATCATTATCCTCACTACCAAATATACGGGGAACACAAATGGAAGAGAGACAAATAGATATTTTGCCTCTTGTTTTCACGGTGAAGGCTACTAGAACCATCCCAATAGTAACAGGTAATGGTGGCGCAGTGGTTAGCACTGGGTTATTTCAAGGACCCATGTTCTATTCCTGCTCTTAGGTGACTGTGAAGTTTGCACGTTCTCCCCATGTCTGTGTGGGTTTCCTGCAGATACTCTGGTTTCCTCCCAAAGTCCAAAGATGTGCAGGAGAGGATATGTAGATTGGCTGTGCTAAAAATTGGATATGTGGATTGGCTAAGCTTAAAAACTGCCCCTTAAGTGTCCAAAGATGTGCAGGTTAGTTGAGGTTAGAGGGATAGGATGGGGGAGTGGGGCTGGTTGGGCGCTTTTTCAGAGGGTTGGTGCAGACCCTTTTTTAAAATAAATGTAGTGTACCCAATTGAGTGGCAATTTAGCATGGCCAATCTATCTACCCTGCACATCTTGTGACTCACGCAGACAGAAGAGTGTGCAAACTCCACACGAACAGTGATCCGGGGCCGGGATCGAAACCCGGGTCCTCAGCGCTACAAGGCAGCAGTGCTAACCCTCGTGCCATTGTGTCAGTACAAACTTGATGGGCTGAATAGTCTCTTCTGCACTATAGGGATTTTGTGGATGAATGCAAAAGTTGTTGAAAAAGAGGAACATAATTCACCACCATTAGGAAAAAAGTACTGAGCCAACTATTGGAATTAAAGGCAGAGAGGTCCCCAGGGCCTGGTGGCCCATATCCTAGATTCTTAAAAGGAAGTGGCAGCAGATATAGTGGAGGCATTGGTTATATTCCAAAATTCCCTGGACTCTGGAAAGATTCCAGTGGTTTGGAAAAGGCTACAAAAGGAGAACAGCAGAAAGTAGGTTAACTATAGACCTGTCCGTTTAATGTCTGTCGTAAATAAATTGTTGAAATCCATTAAGGAAGTGGTAACAGGATATTTCAAAACACAATCCATCAGAGTCAGCATAGTTTTATGAAGAGTAAATAGTGTTTTGACTAATTTGGTATAGAGTACGTCAAAGATATAACAAGCAAAGTGGATGATGGGGGTCCTGTAGATATTGTGTATCTGGACTTCAAGAAGGCGTCACACAAAAGGTTAATACACAAGATAATATTCTAAAAGGTTGTGGGTAATATATTGGCTTGGATAGAGGATTGGACAACCGACAGAAAGCAGACAGTGGGGATAAATGGGTCTTTTTCTGGTTGACAAGATGTACTAGTGATGTGCCAGGTCCTTGGGGGCCCAACTATTTACAATCTTGGATGCTAGGATAGAGAATGTACCATGTACCAGAGCCAAATTTGCAAATTACACTAAAATAGATGGGAAAGCAAATTGCAATGCGGAAATAAGAAATTTACAAATGAATATGGATAAGTTAGGTGAACGGGCCACAATTTGGCAGATGGAATTTAACGTGGATAAGTGTGAGGTTATCCATTTTGGTTGGAGGAATAAAAAGGCAACTTATCAAAATGGAGAGAAACTTCCAAATGCTTTGGTGCAGAGGGAGCTGGGTGTCCTCGTGCATGAATCGCAGAGTCAGTATGCAAGTGCAGCAGGTAATAAGGCAAATGGAATTTTGACATTCTTTGCTAATGGAATAAAGTATAAACGTAGGGAAGTGCTGTTGCAACTATGTTGGGAGTACTGTGCACAGTTGTGGTCCTCTTAAAGGCAGTTCAGAGAAGGTTCTGTGATTTTGATTCCAGGGCAGTTTTATGGGTAGTTTAGGTCTAAACTCGCTGGAGTTTAGAAGAATGAGGAAGTCCAATTGAGGTATACAAGATGCTAAAGGGAATTGACATGGTAGATGTAGAGTTGATGTTTCCCTTTGTATGACATTCTAGAAGGAGGCCATTTAGGCTAAGGGTAGCATATTTAAAGCAAAAATGAGAGGGGTTGTGAACCTGTGGAATTCTTCCCCCCCCCCCCCCCCCCCCCCCCCCCCCCCCCCCCCCCCCCCCCCCCCCCAGAGTGCAGTGGCCGCGGGAACAGGAAACAAATGTGAGGAGATAGGTTTTTACAGCAGGTAGGAAGGTGGAGATAAGATCAGCCATGGTCGTATTGAATGGCGAAGCAGGTTCAAGACGCTGATTTGCCTACACCTGCTCCAAGCTCTTCTGTTCTTGTATCAAACATCTCAAATGAGTTTTTAAATTCTTTCATGAGATGTGGGAACTGCTGGCAAGAATAACATTTGCTGTCCATCCCTAATTGCCCTCGAGAAGGTGCTGGTGAGTGCTTTCTTGAAACACTGAATTCCATCTGGTGCAGGCATACCTGCAGTTCTGTTAGGTAGGGAGTTCCAGGATGTTGATCCAACAAGTGAAGGAACATCCAATGTAATTCTAAGTCAGGATGGTGTATGGCCTGGAGAGGATCCTGCAGGTGCTGATGTTCCCATGCATCTATCACCCTTATCCTTCTAGGTTGCAGAGTTTGGAAGGGGCTGATCAAGCAGCATTGGTGAGTTCTTGCAGTGCATCTTGTACATAGTGCTGTCACTGTGCAATGGTGATGGATCAAGCAAACTGGTCTTGGATGGTATCTAGCTTGTTCAGATTTTTTTGAAGTTGCACTCAAGGTAAGCGGAGAATATTCCATCACACTCCTGACTTTATGATTATAAATAGTAAACAGGCTTTGGGGAATCCGGAGGAGAATTACTCACTTCAGAACTGTGTTGTAATATTTCTACTAGAATTTAGTCCTTGTCTATTGAAATACTCACTTTACTTTTTTTTATGCTCCAAATTATATCCAGAGTCACTTTCGTGAAACTTCTGCTTTTGATACAATTGTCTCTAATACACACTACTCAATCCAGAAAAACACAGAATAAAGCCCATGGAGTGACAAGACAGTCTAGTTTATGTCTTAAATTGACAGAATAATAATATCTTTAGTATTGTCACAAGTAGGCTTACATTAACACTGCAACGAAGTTACTGTGAAAATCTCCTAGTCGCCTATTCGGGTACTCTGAGGGAGAATTCAGAATGTCTAAAATCACCTAACAAGCACGTCTTTCGGGACTTGTGGGAGGGAACAGGAGCATCGGGAGGAAATCCACGTAGACATGGGGAGAACATTCAGACTCCGCACAAACAGTGGCCCAAGCGGGAATCCAACCTGGGACCCTGGTGTTGTGAAGCAACAGTGCTAACTGCTGTGCTACCATGTGTGTCCAGTTCATCTCAATCTGCCTTCCCATGGAGACACAAATTGGTGGATTGAATAAGTAGTTCAAAAACTGTCTCAAAGTTAATAATGAGATGAGAAAATCTTTTTTTAAGATTTTATTATGTTAACATAGTGAACTGACAACAATGAACTGCTGAACAGCCATTCCATGGCTTAGAAGGGGCTTCATTTTTGCATGCAAGACTGCTTCTTAAACAGTTCAAATATCAAAGTGTCACATGCGATTGAAACCATAGACTCCTAGAGCAAGCACCAAAGCTCTTTCCTGTCCAGTGGATGTATCAGTAGCAGAGGCAATTCCAGAGCTGAAGGTGCATCATCTGTCTTTTGGAGGATTAGATTTAATCTTCTGCCTGCGGTAACTTTAAACAAAAAGGAGACATTTTAATCCCTTCATTGTGGAACAACAAAATAGGCATACACCCATACTCATAATATTTTCTGATACTTCCATAATTGAACCTTTTCATTAATGATTCCTTGAATACTAAACCTTCCAATAACTGAAAATGATATGTGGATTAAGTGAGTGCATACAACTTGACATAATGTGGAAATGTGAGGTGATGCACTTTGATGGATGAGTATTTTCGAAATGGTAACAAGAAGCGAGGAACTGTGGAGGAGCCAAGAGGTTTAGGAATCCAATTAGATTCTAGTGGATAGGTACAAAAAAAGATTAAAATGTTAATGAGATGTTATTGGCAGGGAGGGACTGTTAAGATGACGATTCTCCCGCGGTACTTGTTTGTTTTTCAGTGTCTCCCCATCTTTATCCCGTGGTCCTTCTTTAAGAGGCCGAATAAAATTATTCTCGGATCTGTATGGGCAGGGAAGTCCCCGCGGGTGAAGAGGATGATGCTTGAAAGGAACAGAGGAGAAGGGGGGCTGGCGTTGCCGAACTTCAGCAACTATTACTGGGCGGCCAACATAGCGATGATAAGGAAATGGATGGTGGGGGCAGGGTCGGTTTGGGAACAGATGGAGGCTGCTTCATGCAGGGGCACTAGCTTGGCAGCCCTGGTCACGGTGCCTCTGCCGCTTTCGCCGGCACAGTACTCCACCAGCCCGATAGTGGTGGCGACACTTCGGATCTGGGACAAATGGAGGAGGCATGTAGGGGAGGTAAGAGCATCGGTGTGGACCCCAATCTGCAGCAACCACCGATTTGCCCCGGGGAACATGGACGGGGGGAAATCGACTGTGAAGGAGGGCGGGGATTGTGAGGATGGAGGATCTGTTCCTGGAAGGGAGCTTTCCGAGCATGAGGGCACTGGAGGAGAAGTTTGGGCTGGCGAGAGGGAACGACTTTAGATACTTGCTGTTGAGGGATTTTGTTCGCAGACTGGTGCCGTCCTTCCCACGTCTCGTGTCGAAGGGGAGGCTAAACAGGGTAGTTTCTCGGGGAGAGGGTAGAGTTTCAGACGTCTACAAGGAGCTAATGAGAGCTGAGGATATGCAGACCGAGGACCTGAAGCTTAAGTGGGAGGAGGAGCTCAGGTGGGAGCTTTGAGGACGGTATTTCGGCAGATGCCTTGAGCAGAGTAAACACGACCGCAACATGCGCCAGGCTCAGCCTGATCCAGTTTAAGGTCGTGCACGGGGCCCACATGACGGTAACCTGGATGAGCAGATTCTTTGGGCTGGAGGACATGTGTGCTAGATGCGCCGGAGGGCCGGCTAACCATGTATACATGTTCTGGTCGCATCCTAAACTCAGGGGGTATTGGCAGAGATTTGAAGATGTCATGCCCCGGGTATTGAAAACTGGGGTGGTAATGAGCCTGGAGGTGGCAATCTTTGGCTACCATCCCTGGTAGCCTGGCGACAAATATTGTTAGCATGGAGGGAATCAAAGCCCCCGAGGGCTGAGGTTTGGCTATTGGACATGGCGAGCTTTCTTGGCCGCAAGTCAAGTTCACCTTGAGAGGTTCGCTATTGGGGTTCGCCCAAAGGTGGCAGCTATTTATTGACTTCCTCGCAGAGGAGTAAGCGTCAGCAGGGGGGGGGGGCTAGGGAAGAGTAGAGTACAGTAGGGGGATATTGAGGCAGGTCCGTGCGTGAACAGAGCCGTGGTTTGCACTATGTTTAATTTGTAATTTGACTTTTTGTTTTTGTACTGTACAATGTCACTTTTTCTATATGCCTAAAATACCTCAATAAAATTGTTTGTTAAAAAAAAGATTAATTCAATGTTAAGTTACTGTTGCACAGAGCTCTGGTTAAACACCTCTAGAATGCCACATTCAGTTCTGGGCAGCATACCCAAGGAGAAATATACTGGTGTTGGTGGGGATGCAGCACGGAATCACCCGAATGATACCAAAGCATGAAACTATGACCACATTTTAAATTCCCATGAATATAAAAAAAAAAGGGGTGGTGTTAAAAACACTTCTTCCCACAAATGGTTTTGGAAATATGGAACTTTCTCCTTGTTAGGAAGCTGGAATGAAATAAAAAAAGAACTGGTTAAAAAAGAAACGGATAGGGTTTTAACTGCACTGAGGATTGTGAGATGCAGCTCAGTAGCAGGGTTTAACAGTTACTTTGTTAAGCAAAGTATAGACTAGCAGTCTCGGGACCTGTATCATAGCCACCAACAGTTGCAAAACAGAACTCTCAGAGAATCAAGCTGTTGCGCAAATTGAAACTGAGAGACAACATTCATTAAGTTCTACTCTAAACGAGAGGAAAGGTTCCCAAAAGAAAATTACAGGTCCCTCATGGTAATTATTTGTTGGATTTGATTCAGTGTTAAAATCTATGGGATGTTTTGGGGAACATTTTAAGAAAGTAGATAGATTTGGATTGGGGGGGGGGGGGGATTTAAATATACTGTCTGGGTAACCATTATTATAGTTAATTGCAAATGTTGTTCTTCACTGTTGCCTTTCTTGTTTTTTTAAAGTTTAAGAAACATTGTTATTTGATCATTTACAACCAGACTGACCCCTTTCCTCATTGGGTTTCATTTATTTTCTCACTTTTTCCAAATTGCAAAAATAAATAGTAGTTGGCATTCCAAGTTTCCCTTCTGGGATTTGGGATGCCTTGACATTGAACACCAGCATATTTCAGAACACTCCCCAAAAAGCTGTTGAGGCTAGGAGTGAAAATTTTAAAACTGTGAACCAACAGATTTTTGTTAGGCAAGGGTCTGAAGGGTTACAGAGCAAGGACAGGTAGGCACAGTTAATGTTCAGATCAGCTATGATCAAAATTAAATGGGAGACCGAAATGACCTCCTCCTGCTCCCTATATGATTGATCAATAAAAGATCAAAGAGTAGCACAATGTAGTTCAAATCTGTGGATTGAATACACCGACAACAATGGAAGGCAATCCACAGTTTCCCCTTACACCAAACTAGGAGTGGGAAGAGGAAGGGTTACAAATGTGAGCTTAGTTTTTTTGTATTGGTGTGCAAAAAACTGTCCTCACCTTATACAGCTGCAAAGCTTGAGATGGAGGGATGATTTTCTACAGGTGAATATAGCTTCAAAGTTTACAGTAGATGTGGTTTTATTGAACACAGCTCACAAATACAGAAACCAAACTGAACTACAAAAATAATACTCACCGCCCAACTGGATACCAACGGTGCTTTGTTGTATAGAACATTTTACTGAGTTCTTCAATTGTAGGGGCCTGTTTATCACACAGCACTTCTTTATCCAACCTGGCCTTTAGCACCTGGTCATGAGTCTCCTCTTTGTTCTCCACAGGGGAAGGTCTTGAAATGGGCTGCAAAACAGAACACAGATCGAATCTGGGAAATTACCTTCAATTTAGTTTTAACATTTAGTTGATAAATAGGTAGGCTACAAACTGGTTTTAAAGGACATTATTTGGTTTATAAAAATACAAAAAAAAGCAAAGACCATTACTCAATTACTAAGGCCTCTGCTGATTGCGAGCTTTCAGCTGCCAAGCCTAGTTCTCAAATTTGCTCCCTAAATGCCAGGTTACCACTTCCATTTCTTCCTCATTGCCGTGGGCAGCATGGTAGTACAAATGGATAACACTGTGGCTTCACACTGCCAGGGTCCCAGGTTCAATTCCCCGCTGGGTCACTGTCTGTGCGGAGTCTGCACATTCTCCCCGTGTCTTTGTGGGTTTCCTCCGGGTGCTCCGGTTTCCTCCCACAGTCCAAAGATGTGCAGGTTAGGTGGATTGGCCATGATAAATTGCCCTTAGTGACCAAAAAAGGTTAGGATGGGTTATTGGGTTACGGGGATAGGCTTAAGTAGGTCGGTGCAGACCCGATGGGCAGAATAGCCTCCTTCAGCACTGTATGTTCTATTTATCCCTTTGGCTCAGTGACTATTCTTGTCTGATTCTGCTTCAGTAAAGCTGTGGGACACTTTTGGGATACAAGCACAGGTTGTTTAGGACATGCACCCATGCATTCCCTTTTGAGAGAAAGCCTCCCCTCTCTGCTTCTTCCCAGAATAGCTGTGAGCAGAATTCATCATATGGGGAACGAAGGTACCGAGACTGGGAAGCTCTGAAACTTGAAACCATATTAAGCAATGCAGAAAAAAGTACTGATTTAAAAAAAAAAATAATTGCAAAGAAAGTTAGAAATTTATATTTATTTTTCTCCCGACAAATTAAGCTGCAACTTCAGTCTCAAATTGTAATGTGTTGTGTTCAGTATTTTTACCCCGATAATAGCCAATCCCCCTCTGCTTTTACCAGTTTGGCTATATCCCATTACACCACAAAAGGACAACCAGGCAGACTGACCACTTTCAGATATCTTCCACAGCCTCCTTGTCTGGTCTGTTGGGAAGCACACAATAGGATGGCGCCAGTGATATGCTCAACCAGAGAACAGAATTAAAGTATAGTGAGTCAATCGTGCATCTTCCCAGTCTTTAGCACAAGGAGTTAATAGTTCAGAGCACAAAAGATGAGAAGGGTCTCCTCTATTTCCTGTTACATGGAACATTATGATGTGTTTGGCTCATTATGGTAAACATGAACAGTACATCATAATTCAAATTCAACTCATTGCGATTGAGCAAAACTGCCATAAATATACATAATTGTAACATGAACTCTGCAACTCAGACTTCCACAAAACCCTCAATATAAGAATCCATCAGTTCTACCTTGGTGTGTTCATACGGGATGTCCACTGATGGATGGTAACAGACTACTGTCTGTCCATCTGATGTCACTGCAAGTTCAACTTTGCTGTAAAGAGATGGAAGCTGCTTCAGTAATTGAATTCAAAAGCTGCCATACGTGGATGCGACAAATCAGAAATACAGTTACTCACCAGTTGTAATCGTTGGGAAGAGCAGCATATGTAGACTTGTGACAAACACAACTCCCAACTCCACCTGCACAAAATAATACAGCTTAGATTAGTCATTCACACCATTATGACAAAGACATGTTAATTAAGTTATCTTATTGGGAAAAATAATTTTATAAAGAAACAAAACATTGCATTTCTATAGTGCTTTTCAAAACAAAAAAACAAAATCACATTTGGAGACTGGCGGTTCAACTTCATTTGTCTTTACATACTTCATTGGCCATAAAGACGGATAAAGACTGCTATAATGTAATGAAGGAAACGCGGCAGCTAAGCTGTGCACAGACAGCCTTCCACAAACCAATGTGATAATGAGCAGATAATCTGTTTTTGAGATATTGATCAAGGGATAAATATTGGCCAGTACACCAGGAATAACTTCTCTGCTCTTCTTCAAAATAGTGAATAGTGATGTGGGATATTTGCCATTCAATGAGAGTGCAGACAGGTCTTTGGTTTAATATCTCATCCAAAAGAGGTCACTTCCAACACTGGAATGTCAGCCTTGATTTTTGTGCTCAAGCCTTGGGTCGGTCTTGAACTCAGAACTTTGAGATTCAAGCAAGAATGCTACCAAATGGGTCAGATTTACAAAACCTTTTATATGCATCTATTCCAATGATTTATTCATATTTGGATAAGACGACATGAAATATTGGGATATCATAATTCCATAATTTCGATCCCACCATACTTGCAGTCCAAAGAAATCACTCCCACACTTCATTTAAAGAACTAAAAGTGCAATTCAAAATTGTTGTAGTTTGAATACTAACCTGATCATACAGACAAGAGTTGTGTATGGCGGGGGTGGCATGGTGGCGCAGTAGTTAGCACTGCTGCCTCACAGCACCGAGGACCTGGGTCACTCTCCGTATGGAGTTTGCACATTCTCGGGTGTGTCTGCATGGGTCTCGCCCCCACGACCCAAAGATGTGGGTCTTCTGCAGAATTCTGCAATATTCTGCAGAATACCAAAGATCAGGGACTGGTTTAGCTCACTCGGCTAAATCGCAGGTTTTAAAGCAGACCAAGCAGGCCAGCAGCACGGTTCAATTCCCGTACCAGCCTCCCCGGACAGGCGCCGGAAATGTGGCGACTAGGGGATTTTCACAGTAACTTCGTTGAAGCCTACTCGTGACAATAAGCAATTTTCATGTGTATGGTAGGTGGATTGGCCACGCTAAAATTATTATTTTTTTAAAAAGTTGTGTATGGCTACAGTGGCGTATTGGAAATAGCAACCCAGAGGTTAGGAGTTCAAATCCCATTGCAACCAATTGTGAAATTAACCTAGTCATTTGTGGGCTAGCACTAGTGGGTTAAAATAGCCAACTGGTTCACTGCTGTCCTTCAGGAGAGAGATGGATTCTTAAATGCCCTCTGAAATGGTCAAGCAAGTCACTCAGTTGTTTCAAATTGCCACAAAGTCAAAGAAATATTGAAACCAAATGGAACACCTGGCATCCACCTACACACCAGAAATGGCCCGGCAGAACCAGCTGTCGATTCTACAAAGTCCTTACTAACATCTGGGGGGGGGGGGGGGGGGGGGGGCTTGTGCCAAAATTGGGAGTGTTGTTCCACAGACCACATCAAGCAACAGCCTGATCTGGAGTCATACTGTACAATGTCCCAAACACCACGATCACCAACCCAGACTATGTCCTGTCCCACAAGGAGGCAGCACAAGAGTATATGAAATGAAATGAAAATCGCTTATTGTCACAAGTAGGCTTCAAATGAAGTTACTGTGAAAAGTCCCTAGTTGCCACATTCCGGCGCCTGTTCGGGGAGGCTGTTACGGGAGTTGCCTTGGGATCTTCGATGTCGACTCTAGAGCACATGAAGGCTTATGGCATCAGGTTAAACATAAACCTCCTGCTAATTACCACCTAACCCTCCTCCCTCTGATGAATCAGTACTCCATGTTGAACACCGCTTGGAGGAAGCACAGGGTGGCAAAGATACAGAATATATTCTGCAGAATATACTCTTGAGTGCAGGGCATTAATTTCCATCACCAAGACTGGCTTGGAAGCACTACTACTAATGTCAGGTGGCGAGGGAACCAACAAGAGGAAAAAACATTTGACCTCGTCTTCACCAACCTACTTGTCGCAGATGCATCTCCATGGCCGTGTCAGTAGGTGTAGCCACCACACACTCCTTGTAGAGATGAAGTTCCACATTGATACCATCCATTGTGTTGTGTATTACCAACTCCATATCAAATTGATGATACGAAGTTAGGTGGTCAGGCAGGTAGTGCTGAGGAAGTGGGGAGGCTGCAGAAGGATCTAGACAGTTTGGGAGAGTGGTGCAGGAAATGGCTGATGCAATTCAACGTGAGAAAATGTGAGGTCTTGCACTTTGGAAAAAAGAATCCAAGCATAGACTACTTTCTAAACGGTGAGAAAATTCATAATGCCAAAGTACAAAGGGAACTGGGAGTGCTAGTCGAGGATTCCCTAAAGGTAAACATGCAGGTTGAATCTGTGATTAAGAAAGCGAATGCAATGTTGTCATTTATCTCAAGAGGGTTGGAATATAAAAGCAGCGATGTGCTACTGAGCCTTTATAAGGCTCTGGTTAGGCCCCATTTGGAGTACTGTGTCCAGTTTTGGGCCCCACATCTCAGGAAGGACATACTGGCACTGGAGCGTGTCCAGCGGAGATTCACACGGATGATCCCTGGAATGGCGGGTCTAACATATGATGAACGGCTGAGGATCCTGGGATTGTATTCATTGGAGTTTAGAAGGTTAAGGGGAGATCTAATAGAAACTTACAAGATAATACATGGCTTAGAAAGGGTGGACGCAAAGAAACTGTTTCCGTTAGGCGAGGAGACGAGGACCCGTGGGCACAGCCTTAGAATTAGAGGGGGTAAATTCAGAACAGAAATGCGGAGACATTTCTTCAGCCAGAGAGTGGTGGGCCTGTGGAATTCATTGCCGCGGAGTGCAGTGGAGGCCGGGACGCTAAATGGCTTCAAGGCAGAGATAGATAAATTCTTGATGTCGTGAGGAATTAAGGGCTACGGGGAGAATGCTGGTAGGTGGAGTTGAAATGCCCATCAGCCATGATTGAATGGCGGAGTGGACTCGATGGGCCGAATGGCCTTACTTCCACTCCTATGTCTTATGGTCTAAATTGGACAGCTTTCAAACATCTAGCAACTCAAAACTGGGCATTCATGAGGCACTGTGGGCCATCAGTAGTATCAGAATTGTATACAAACACAATCTGTAACCTCGTGACCCGGCATATCCTCATGCTACCATTACCATCAAGCCGGGTCTGCAACCATAGTTCAATGAACATTGCAGCACAGCATGCCAGGAGCAGCACCAGCCATACCTAAAAATGAGGTGTCAACCTGGTAGCACCAGGCATACCTAAAAATGAGGTAGCAACCTGGTGAAGCTATCACACTGGATAAATTCCATACTTTTTTTTTTCAAAATAAATTTAGAGTACGCAATTCATTTTTTCCAATTAAGGGACAATTTTGCATGGCCAATCCACCTACCCTGCACATCTTTGGGTTTTGGGGGCGAAAGCCACGCAAACACAGGGAGAATATGCAAACTCCACACAGTGACCCAGAGCCGGGATCGAACCTGGGACCTCGGTGCCATGAGGCAGCAATGCTAACCACTGCGCCACCGAGCTGCCCGATAAATTCCATTCTGAACAACATGCAATAGAATCCCTATAGTGCAGAAGGAGACCATTTGGCCCATTGCATGCTTACCTTTAGCGATTACGTACAAGGAGACCCAAGTCTCGTTGCACATTCGTCTCTCAATCGAGAACCAGATAATAAGCGGCCTTCCTGTTTTGCTACCAAAGTGGTAACCTCATATTTTTCCACATTATACTGCAACTGCCATTAATTTGCCTACTCCCTCAACTTGTCCAAATCACAGTGAAGCATCTCTGCATCCTCCCACCCAGCTTTGTGTCATCTACAAATTTAGAGATGTTACATTTAGTGCCCTCATCTAAATCATTAATATATATTGTGAATAGCTGGGGTCCCTATGGTACTCCACTCATCACTGCCTGCCATTTGGAAAAATACCCATTTATTCCTACACTTTGTTTCCTGTCTGTCAACCAGTTTTCTAGCCATCTCAATGCACTATCCCCAATCCCATGTGCTTTAATTTGACAGGCTAATCTCTTATGTGAGACTTTGTCGAAAGCCTTCTGGAAGTCCAAATAAACAACATCCACCCTCATCAACTCTACAAGTTACGGACTTCTGGTGGCGGCGATGTGGTGGCTCCCGCCAGGGTACTTTGGTTTTGGCCCTTTTGCCCGTTTTATGGGCGATTGTTTGGGGGAAATCGGTGTAGTTTGATGGAATCATATCTGCTCGTAGGAGTAATGTCCAGTAAATATTACACAAGGCAGAAGTCAGGCAAAGGATCGTTGTTAGACTCAGACCTTCCTAGAGCCTCAGCAGGGGGAAATCATGGCGGCGGCATCTGCCTCTGGTCGACTGAGATGTTTGTTAGCCTCTTGACCGCCGCATTTAAGAAGCAGCAGCAGGCAGTCACTGAGTATCTGGAGAAGGCAATGGAGGGGGCTTTGTCCCAATTCTGGTGGCCATGGACAAAGTGGATCGGCGATAGAGGTACAAGGGGCGACGATATAGACATTAGAGGTGGGACTCTGACCACAGTGATCGGATTGTCTCCCTAGCTGCAGAGATGGCCTTGTTGGTTGAGGAGCGCAGAGTGCTAAAGGCCAAGGTTGACAATCTGGAGGACCACTCCAGATGTCAAAACATAAGAATCATTGGGCTGCCAGTGGGCCTGGATGGCTCAAACATGTCCAAGATGTTCGGAAAGTTGGTGGGGGGGGGGGATCTTTCCAACCTCTTCCAAGTTGGACTGAGCCCATCGGTCGCTGAGGCAGTAGCATAGATCTGGGGAACCACCACAGGCAATCATAGTCAGATTTCATCGATACCTGAATACGGTGCAGGTCCTGAGGTGGGCGAAGGACCATTGGGACTGTAGATGGGAGGGCCATGCCATCAGAATATATGAAAATATTGGGGCAGAGCTGGCAAGAAGGTGCGCAGCGTCTAATAAAGCCAAGGTCTAAGTGGAAAAGGATAATGGGGCACGAATGGTACACAGGGTGTCCTTGTACACTATTCTTTTGTACTTGACGGATCCGATCCCCACAATGGGCGATATCATAGTGCTGCTGAAGCGTTTGGGGCTTTTTCTGGATATAAATTGAAGTGGGAGAAAAGTGAGCGTTTTCCCCGTCATTCCACAAGGGAGGGAGCTAATCTGGGGGATGTTCCATTTAACGGGTTCCCATTTTCGGTATCTGGGTATCATTGCAGTGTGAATGTTATTATATTATTACTGCGTGGTGAATGCTGTGAAGGTGCAGGGGTGGTATGGGGATCTTGGTGCTGTATGGGTGCAGATGGAGTCAGGTTCATGTCTGGGGTAAGGGCGTTAGTGACAGCCTCATTGCTGTTTTCTCCTGTGAAGTGTTCTGTGAATTCGTTGGTGGTCTCCACACTGAAGATATGGAGATAATTTCGGCAGCACTTTAAATTGGGGGCGGTATCGAAGCTGGCGCTGATCTGTGCTAACCATATGTTTGAGCTGGTGAGGTTGGATGCTAGGTTTCGGGGCGAGGAGAAGGGGGTTGAAGGGATGAGGGATCTTTTTCTAGAGGGGCGATATGTGAGAACAAAGAACAACATTGCACAGGAACAGGCCCTTCGGCCCTCCAAGCCTGCACCGACCATGGTACCTGCCTAAACTGAAACCGTATGCACTTACGGAGTCTGTATCCTTCCATTCCACCCTATTTCATATATTTGGCTAGATGCCCCTTAAATGCCTCTAATCGTACCTGCTCCCACCACCTCCCCAGGCAACGCGTTTCATATATTTACCAACCTCTGTGTAAAAAAACTTGCCTTGCGCATCTGTTCTAAAACTTTTCCCCACGCACCTTAAACCTATGTCCCTTAATAATCGACTCTCCTACCCTAGAAAAGAGCATCTGACTATCCACTCTGTCCATGCCACTCAATCATGTAGAGGTTGTCTCTCAACCTCTGTCGTTCCAGTGAGAACAAACTGAGTTTATCTAACCTCTCCTCATAGTTAATGCCCCCCATACCAGGCAACATCCTACTAAACTGCTTCTGTACCCTCTCCAAAGCAGCCACATCCTTCTGGTAGTGTGACGACTACAATTATACACAATATTCCAAATGAGGCCTAACTAAGGTCCTGTGAGCTTGGAGTTGTCAGAGAAATTTAGGCTTTCACAAGCAGACACATTTTGGTACGTACAGGTTTGCAATTTTGTGAAAAAGATCTTTCTGACATTCCCTGTGGTACCTCATTGTTGGAGAGGGTTTTTTCGCTGGAAGGGATGGAGGGAGTAGTTTGGGGTTTCTAACAGGATTATAGCAGAAGATGCAGTGTCAGTGGAGGGGGTTACGGCTAAATGGGAGGAGGAGTTGGGGTTGGAGAATGTGGTGTGGTGCGAGGCGTCATGTCGAAGTTAGGGTTCGTACAGTTGAAGATGGTGCACAGGGCCCATTTGACCAAATCCAGAATGAGCAATTGTTTGCCGGAGTAGAGGATGAGTGTGAACGTTGTGGGAGGGACCCAGCTAAGCATATGCACATGTTCAGGTTGTGTCCTGGGCTCATGACGTTCCGAGTCTCCTTCTTTAGCACCATGTCAGCGATTCTACAAATTAAACTGAAGCCCTGTCCCTTCGGGGCCATATTTAGGGTGTCAGACCTGCTGGAGCTGCAGGCAGGGATGGATGCTGGCATTCTGGCCTTCGCCTCCTTGATTGCTCGAACGTGGGTGCTGCTGGGGTGGAGGTTAGCCTCTCCAACTTGCATCTCAGTTTGGCTGGGCGATCTTATGGAGTTTTTATATCTGGAGAAAGCCTGGGGGCGACACGGTGGCACAGTGGTTAGCATTGTTGCCTACGGCGCTGAGGATCCGGGTTCGAATCCCGGCCCTGGGTCACTGTCCGTGTGGAGTTTGCACATTCTCCCCGTGTCTGCGTGGGTTTCGCCCCCATTCCAAAAGATGTGTAGGATAGGTGGATTGGCCATGCTAAATTGCCCCTTTAATTGGAAAAAATAATTGGGTACGCTAAATTTTTAAAAATTAATAAAATAAATAAATATATGGAGAAAGCCAAGTAAACCGTGAGGAGGGCAATTGAGGAGTTCTACCAGAGATGGCAGCGATTTATTTTGCAAATTAAATTGCAGATTATAAGTGGGGGGGGGGGGGGGGGGGGGGGAAGATTTCTGTTGGATGTCTTTTTGCGCAAAATGGGGAGGGGGGTAAAGAGGGTTCTGGGAGGGTTTGTTATTGTTTTGCTGTTATGTAGAAAATTGAAAACGCTGAATGAAAATATATTGTTTAAAATAAGGCCACGGCCGCACTGTACAAGAGCAACGTGAGGTTTGGTGTGATGTAACCAGCTCATCTTTGGGTGACTTTCCAGGACAGAGACTATTACTTTGATGCGCTGGAGAATGTGAGGAGTTTCTCAAGAAGAACAGACTGGGGGTGAACTAAAGTGCTTAAGGACAGGAACAGGAAACCCATTTGAGAATCAAATAAGATTGCAGAAGGGATTGGTGTGGAATGTATCTCACTCAATTGTAGGACATGGGGGGCAGGGGTGCACTGTATTGATTAATAAGAGGGTGTTTTTTGTCGGCAGCTAATATATTAGCAGATGCAGATGGGAGGTACATAATCATCAGTTGGTCATTGACAGGCACACCAGTTGTTTTGGTCAATGTGTATGCGCCAAACTGGGATGACACGGCAGTCATTAATAAGGTGCTGCCATCTATCCTAGATATTGATTCACATCAGCTAATTATAGATGGGGTCTTCAGTTGTGTTTTGGATCCTACGTTGGATAGGTCGAGTCCCAAGTCAACAGTCCATTAAGAGCGGAAAAGGAGTTATTAGTGTTCATGGAACAGACGAGGGGCAGACCAGTAGAGATTTAGGTTTCTGAGAGATAAGGAGTTTTCTTTTTTGATCCCCCACATCGATCGGGTTTACCCCTGGATTGACTTCTTTGTGATGGGTAGGTCTCTTCTTCCTCGGGTGAGGGGGGTATTTGACGATCGTTATATTGGATCATGCTCTGCATTTTGTGGACCTAATTTTGGAGCCAGGCCACTATTAGCAACCCCCGTGGAGACTGGACATGGCTTTGCTCATGGATACAAAGGAGCGTGTATCCTCTGCCATTGGAGAGATTGAAGAGTACGTTGAGTTCAACATGAAAGAATGAGGCGGTCTCGCCTTCCATGCTCTGGGCCAGGGATGATTATGTCAATGGATGAGGGGAAGGTTTTCAATAGGGTTGATTGGGGGTACCTCCGAAATCCTAGGGCGGTTTGGCTTCAGGTCAAAATTTATTTCCTGCATTAGATTTTTGTACTGGGCCCCCACCGTGAGTGTGCGTACTAATGCCCTGAGCTCGGGTTATTTCCTCCTGAACAAGGGTGTCTGTTGTCTCCGCTTTGGTTTTCCTTAGCGACTGCTAGCCACTTCATTGACGTCGTCTAATAGATGCAGGGGGATAGAGTGTGGGGGGAGGGAGCACAGGATGTTGCTATATATATCACGGACCCACTCTCCAGTTGGAGATAATGGAGTTGCTCAGGCCGTTTGGCTCCTTAATCTCCCACGGTTTTTCTTCCAGTGTCTCCCAGTCTTTCTTCCCAAGGCATTGCTTTGCAAGGTGAATAAATTGTATCTGTTTTGTTTGGGCTGGCAAGACTCCTTGGGTTTGCAGGCCATTTATGCAAAGGGACAGGCAGTCGGGGGGGGGGGTTGGCATTACCTAATCTGTTATGTTACTACTGGGCGGAAAATATTGTTAAAGTACGGGGATGGTTCAAGGATCCAGAATCTATATGGGGGCATGGAGGAGGTTTGGAGTCAATTTGGGCAGCACTTTAAACTGGTTCCATGTCACTGCTGGTGCCGATTTTCAGTAACCGTAGGTTTGTTCAATCTGCCTTAGATTCATCGTTTAGGGAATGGGAGGGAGGGGTTGGAGAAGTTTAGAGACATGTTTCTGGAGGGTAGGTTCTCCGGTCTAGATGAACTGAGAGAGAAGTTCCTGCTCCAGAGAGGAAGCTTTCAGGTACTTTCAAGTCCACGATATTTTATGCAAGGAGTTTCCTTCATTTTCCCTGGAATCATTGCCTTCACTTATGGATAGGGTCCAGTTCTTGGCCGAGTTACAATGGTGCTCTAGGGGGCAGATGAATCACACTCACATGTTTTGGTTTTGCCCCAAGCTTGTTAGTTTCTGGGTCTCTTTTTCTGATTCACTGCCAAGGATTTTGAGCGTTCAGCTGGAGCCGTGCCCGTGCTGGTCATTTTTGGAGTATCAGACTTGCCGGTGCTGTAGATGGGGATAGGAGCAGATGTCCCAGCCTTCGCCTTGCTAATAGCCCAGAGCCAAGTTCTGCTTGGGAGGAGGTCCCCGGTGCCACCCAAGGCCTTGGCTTGGTTGGAGGGACCCGATGGCATTTCTGCACCCGAGAAGATCAAGTATACCATGAGGGGATCAGTGAAAGGTTGTACTAGAGGTGGCAGCTCTTCTTCATCTCCTTTTTCAGGCAACTGATAACCCTCAGCTTGGGGGGGGGGGGGGGGTTGTCTTTTTATTAAGGTTCTGTTTTCTCTATGGGGGTTGAGGGGGACTGGGGGGATTGGGTGGATGTATTTTTGGTATAGTACAGGGTTGGGATTTGTCTTGTTTTTTGTTATAATGAAAATCTTGTTTGAATAAAAATATATTTCTATAGCTTTACGAGTTACAGTAGATTTGACAAGTATGATTTCCCTTTCGTAAATCCATGCCGATTCTACGATTCTGCCACTGCTTTTCAAGTGCTCTGCTATTAAATATTTTATAATGGTGTACTATAGCAATTCCTCCACTACTCACGTCTTTTCTCTCTAGCTCCCTTTTTAAATAGCGGGACTAGTTTTTAAGCTACTCTCCAATCTGTAGGAACTGTACCCGAGTCTATAGAATCTTGGAAGATAAGCACCAACGCATCCACTATTTCTAGTACTTTGGGATGTAGATTATCAGGCCAAGGGGATTTATTGACCTTCAATACCATCAATTTCCCCAACACCCATTTCCCTACTCATACTGATTTCCTTCAGTTCCTCCCTTTCATTAAACCCTGTATTCCTCAACATTTCTGGCATGTTATTTGTGTCCTCCTTCGTGAAGTCAGAACCAAAATATGTATTTAGTTGGTCAACCATTTCTTTGTTCCCTGGTATAAATTCACCCTTTGACAAAGAGTTATCCAGAAGCGAAACATCAGTTCCGTTCTCTCTTCCAGCTGTCAGACCTGATGAAATTGTCCAGCATTGACTGCTTTAATTTTATAAATTTTATAAAATTTATAAAAGTTATAAATTTCCCTGAATCAGACTCTGGACATTTGTCTTCAACAAACATTTCTCTTCACATACTTATAGAAGCTTTTACAGTCAGTTTATATTCCACAAGCTTATTCTCATACTCTATTTCCCCCATCTTAGTCAATCCCTTTGTCCTCCTTTGCTGAATTCTAAACTGCTCCCAAACCCCAGGTCTGCTGTTTGTTCTGGCCAATTTGTATGCCTCTTCCTTGGATCTTATCTCTAACATCCCTTGTAAGCCATGGTTTGGCCACCTTTCCAGTTCTATTTTTGCGTCAGACAGGAATGAACAATTGTTGCAGTTCACCCATGCGGTTTGCCATTGTTTATCCACCGTCATCCACTCTCCAGTCCTCTGGCACTCTTCCATGTTCTATATCCCTTTAAATAACATTCCCCAATCCATCGTAGCCAACTTGTGCCTCATACCATTGTAGTTTCCTTTATTTAGTTTCAGAACCAGAGTCTTAATCAACTACGTCACTCTCCATTGTGATGAAGAATTCTATCATGTTATGGTCGCTCATCCTCAACTAGATTGCCAATTATTCCTTTCTCATACACAATAACCAGACTTGGATGGTCTGTTCTCTAGTTGGTTCCTCAACATATTGATTCAGAAAACCATCCCATATGCATTCTAGAAATTCCTCCTCAGATATTGTGACTGATTTGATCTGCCCAATCTATATGCAGATTAGAGTTACCCTTGTATGCATCTCTAATTTCCTGTTTTATACCATTCCCAACATCACCACCACAGTTTGGGATGTTTATACACAACCCCCATTGGATGTTTTTTGCCATTTGGTGTTTCTCAACTCTACCCAGATTGCACATCGTTGGAACTAATATCCTTCCTCACTATTGTGTTAATTTCCTCTTTAACCAGCAATGCAACCCCACTGCTTTTTACTTTGTATGTCCTTGCAAAATACTGAATATCCATGGATGTTCAATTCTCATCCCTGCAGCCATGTCTCTATAATCCAGACTGTATCATACCCATTTACATCCATTTGCATGATGAATTAATTCATTTGATTGCAAATGCTCCATGCATTAAGGCACAAAGCCTGAAGACTCATCTCTTTAACACTCCTAGTCCCATTATTTTTCACTGTAGCCCTGTTTGATTCAGGTCCTTGATTTATTTTTATTCCCCTTTTGGTCGTTTGTTCTCATCAGTGTTTCTCCCTCCTCTGATACCTTGCAGAGGTTCCCATTCCCCTGCCCTTTTGGTTTAAACCCTCCCCAACCTCTCTGGAAATACTTCTCACGAGGACTTCTCAGAGGACATCAGACCCAATCCTGTCCAGGTGTAACTCGGCCAAGTTTGCCCTGGTCTCACTTCCCCAGTTGTTAGACCTCAAAGACAGAGTTTTAAAACACGTATTCAGTTGTTCAACCTTAGGGACAGAGTTTTTGACACCTATAAGATATAGGAGCAGAATTAGGACAATCGGCCCATCGAGTCTGCTCTGCCATTCAATCATGGCTGATATGTTTCTCATCCCCATTCTCCTGCCTTCTCCCCATAACCCCGGATCCCGCTCACTGATCAACCCCGGATCCCCCTACCTTAAAGTCACTCAGTGACTTGGCTTCCACAGCCATCTGCGGCAATGAATTCCACAGATTCACCACCCTCTGGCTGAAGAAATTCCTCCTCATCTGTTTAAAGATTCGTCCCTTCAGTCGGAGGCTGTGCCCTCGGCTTCTAGATTCTCCCATTAGTGGAAACATCCTTTCCACATTCACTCTATCTAGATCCCTCAGTAATCTGTAAGTTTCAATAAGATCCCCCCTCGTCCTTCTAAACGCCATAGAATACAGACTCAAGTCCTCAACCGCTCCTCATATGACAATCCTTCATTCTAGGGATCCAGAAAACCCACACTGATTTGTTAGACCTCAGGAACAGGGAGTTTTTAAAACCCACATTGATTTGTTAGACCTCAGGAACAGGGAGTTTTTAAAACCCACATTGATTTGTTAGACCTCAGGAACAGGGAGTTTTTAAAACCCACATTGATTTGTTAGATCTCAGGAACAGGGACAGGGAGTTTTTAAACCCACACTGATTTGTTAGACCTCAGGAACAGGGAGTTTTTAAAAACCCACATTGATTTGTTAGATCTCAGGGACAGGGAGTTTTTAAACCCACATTGATTTGTTAGACCTCAGGAATAGGGAGTTTTTAAACCCACATTGAGTTGTTAGACCTCAGGAATAGGGAGTTTTTAAACCCACATTGAGTTGTTAGACCTCAGGAACAGGGAGTTTTTAAACCCACATTGAGTTGTTAGACCTCAGGAACAGGGAGTTTTTAAGCTCCGGGTGCGCGGTGTCTGCGCTCCCCCGGGGATCCGGCGCACAGCAAGGTCCGGAGCGCAGCGGATTGCCGCCCAGCCCCGGTAACCTCCCCCGCGGCGGTCGGTACCTCTCGCAGCCGCCGCTCCAACCCGTATAACCAAACGGCCGAGTGCAGGATTTACCAACATGCGACCCGCTGACAGCGCCATGTTCCGCTGGCCGGAATGGGAAACGGGTGTCTCCAGAAAGCAGTCCGTTGGAAAGCTCAGCCTAGACCATGGGTTCCAGTTCATGGTGGTTGAATCGAAAAGGGGAGGGTCAGGATAACAACTTTTCCCAACAGAGTGGTGGTTTTATACTGGATATTTAACTGGGTCAAAGAAAGAGGCTCATTAGGCATTATGCCATGTTTAGTGAGGACATAACTTAAAATATTGGCAAAGTCTCATTGAAAAACCAACAGAATCAGTATCACTCTTTTGCTGAGGAAACGGTTGAGAAGGGTTGGGATGTGATGAAAAGGGATGAAAGGGTAACGGCTGGGGCCATTGTTAGGTTTGGCTTTCACAGAGCGCTGGCCCTTGTTCTGCTATAAACACATTCTGCTATCTATGCCACTATTGGCACCTTAATTCTTTATTTCTCTATCAACACTCCCTCTGACTCGTCTCAATTAAATCTTTATCAAATCTCCTGAGCTCCCACCCCTCTAACCTGTCCCTGCCCCATTTTGATCCCCTCTTCAACAGTTTAAAATCCATCACATTTCTACCTCTCCAGCCTGGTGGAGACTGTGGAGCACATTTATGTCTGTCTTGTGGTGATATGCATCACTGTAAATACACAAGGGGTTGATGTAAATACACATAGACTAGATAGACACTAGAGGGAGCACCAGAGATATGACACACAGACATTCAACCAATAGGCCAGTAAGATAGGACACGACCAATGGGCATTCACGACACACAGAGGTCACACTACCACAGGAGGGCATTACATCAACCCATATAAAAGGACATAGCACACATGATCTTCCTCTCTCCAGTGGTGACACTTAGTGAGTATGAAGGGTTGATTAAAACACATCACACCCACCACGTGGATTGTAGCAGACTGGTTAGATAGTCTGAGTAGCTATAGCAGGATTAACAGGAGAGTCGAATCCAAGTAGGAGAATCGTTAACAGTTCAATAAATGTGTTAAAGCTATCTCCAAGTCTGAACCTTCCTTTGTCAGAGTGCACATCAAGAAAGCAGCTTATGCTACATCAAGAGCATAACAAAACATGTCCTAGGCTGCACTCCCTTTTTGGTTTCTTGACAGCATTGTTGTTGAGGTTTTCTTTGCACTTCAGCCCCACGCTCCTGATCTACAGACATCTGGTGCGGAGGGGGGCGAGGAGGGCGGAGGACCTCCTTGTGAACCTGCTCCTGGGCCTGGCCAAACTTGCCATTTATAGGTCCAGGCAGCGGCGACCGAGGGGGTCATCCAGCCTGACTGCCCATCGTCCGTGGCCTCATTCGCGGCCGGGCATCTCTGGAGCGGGAGCATGCGGTCTCCACGGGCACACTCAAGGCTTTCCGTGCTCGGTGGGCACCGCAGGGGTTGGATTGCCTTATCGACCCCGATTTTCGCACTTTAATTTGACGGGTTTTTGACAAGTTTTTGTTTCCTTTCTCGTTCTTTTTCGGCTGTGCTCCACTCGTTGTTTTGTCTCTCTTTTGATTTATCCATCAGTTACTTTAATGGATTGGATTGGATTGGATTTGTTTATTGTCACATGTACCAAGGTACAGTGAAAAGTGTTTTTCTACGAGCAGCTCAACAGATCATTAAGTACATGGGAAGAAAAGGGAATAAAAGAAAATACATAATAGGGCAACACAAGGTATACAGTGTAACTACATAAGCAACAGCATCGGATGAAGCATACAGGGATGTAGTGTTAATGAGGTCAGTCCATAAGAGGGTCGGTTAGGAGTCTGATAACAGCGGGGAAGAAGCTGTTTTTCAGTCTGTTCGTGCGTGCTCTCAGACTTCTGTATCTCCTGCCCAATGGAAGAAGTTGGAAGAGTGAGTAAGCCGGGTGGGAGGGGTCTTTAATTATGCTGCCCGCATTCTCCAAGCAGCGGGAGGTGTAGATGGAGTCAATGGATGGGAGGCAGGTTTGTGTGATGGACTGGGCGGTGTTCACAACTCTCTGAAGTTTCTTGCTGTCCTGGGCCGAGCAGTTGCCATACCAGGCTGTGATGCAGAACTTTATGGTTCTTTTGCTGGGTTGTCACACCCAGCATCACGCCAGTGTCAGTGGTGGATGCTGGCTTAACTCCTGTACGTGTAGATAAACGTGCAGTTCATAAATTCACAAAAAAAACCCACAAGAACCAAAAAAATAAAAAAGGCAAAACACATAAACAAAAATATTTTTTTATTTGTTAAATTAGAGTAGTAAGATCATATAAAAGGTCTACCTCTCTTCAGCCTGGTGGAGACCGTGGAGCACATTTGTGTTGTCTGACCTAGGCTGCAATCCCTTTTTAGTTTCTTGACAGCATTGTTGTTGAGGCTTTCTTTGCACTTCAGTCCCACGCTCCTGATCTATGGACATCTGGTGCGGAGGGGGGCGGGGAGGGTAGAGGACCTCCTTGTAAACCTGCTCCTGGGCCTGGCCAAACTTGCCATTTATAGGTTCAGGCAGCGGCGACCGAGGGGGTCATCCAGCCTGACTGTCTGCCCATCGTCCGTGGCCTCGTTCGCGGCTGGGTGTCCCTGGAGCGGGAGCATGCGGTGTCCACGGGCACACGTGAGGCTTTCCGTGCTCGATGGGCACCGCAGGGGTTGGATTGCCTTATCGACCCCGATTGTCGCACTTTAATTTGACGGGTTTTTGATAAGTTTTTGTGTCCTTTCCCGTTCTTTTTGGGCTGTGCTCCATGTCATGATAAGCACTCATACACATAATGAGATACAGACAGGCAGTGACAGACCCCCAGTACAGCCAATCAACACACAAGACAGAACACAACCAATCACCAGGCAGAACACTAGAAGGTGGTCTCCCACTATAAAACACGAGGCATCAACACTCTGCCTCTTTCCACTGGTGACAACTGTAGTGACAGTCAGGGTGTATATATCAGTTAGCACCTTCTACACATGGCTCAGAGCTAGTCTGGTCTAGTTAGTTATAGTTAGCACACTTAGATTAGTAGAGTGTCAAACCCACAGCGAACTGTGAGCACTGCTTAACAAGTTCAATAAAGCGTATTGAAAGAACATCAAAGTTTGGAGTCTGCTTTCAAGTACAACTGCATCCAGTTGTAGTCCATGTTACCCCAGGGTGATTAACACGACATCCACACGTTGTTTTGGGGCACTCCCCTCTTTTGTTTTATCCATCAGTTACTTTATGTTCTTTTGCTTGGTTGTCACACCCAGCATCATGCCAGTGTCAGTGGCGGATGCTGGCTTAACCCATGTACGTGTAAATAAACGTACGGGTCATCACTTCACAAAAAACCCCCACAAATAAACAAAAAATAATAAAAAAGACAAAACACATAAACAAAAATATTTTTTCTTTTCCCCTGATAAATTAGAGTAGTAAGACCATATAAAAGGTCTACCTCGCTTCACCTCTGAATAAGAGTCATATGGCCTCCAAACGTTAACCCGTTTCCCTTTTCTCCACAGATGCTGCTGAGTTATACCAGCATTTTCTGTTTTAATTTAATTCTGCCATATTTTGTTTTTATTCGACAAAATACCTAATGGCAGGGATTCTCCATTCGTGAGACCATGGGCGACATTCTCCAAGCCCCGCGCTGGGCCGGAGAATCGCCGCAACCGCGCCATGCCGCCCTGACACCGGCACGCGATTCTCCGAGCAGTGGAGAATCGGCGTATGTGCGCAGGCGGATTTGGCACGGCGCCGGTCATGGTCCGTTGTTCGCGGCAGGGTCGCCGATTCTCTGGTCTTGATGGGCCGAGTGGCCACGCGGAAACGGCAGAGTCCCACCGCCGCCGTCCACACCTGCTCACAGCCGGTGGGAACATCTCCAGCCCCGGCCCTATTTTGTTATGCGTCAGGCCCCTGAACCCCCACACCATGTTGCGTCGGGGCCGGCGCGTTAAGGAAGTCCACCGCGCATGCGCGGTTTGGTGCAGTGCCACTGCACGTTCGCAGGTTGGCGTGGCGCCCAGTTGGCGCCGGGAAGGGAGGCTGGAGCGGGGCCAGAATCAGTAGTGCCCGCATCCGTTTCGCGCCGTCGTGAAACGGGACGGTGTTCACGACGGTGCGGACACTGCCTCCATTTCGGAGAATCCTGCCCATTGTTTCCCGCTGGAGTTGAATTGGAAGGAAGCGCAAATAAGGAAGCAATTCAGAATACAAGGGGCGCGATTCTCCGCAAATCCGGCGTGCCGTGAAACTGGCCGTGTTTCACACCAGCCTCGGAGTTCCGTCCCGGGACCCGATTCTCACCCCGGGCGGGGCTAGTATCGGGGCCGGGGGAATCACGGCGATGCGGAGTTAGCGAACGTCACTAACTCCGCCTGCCAAGAGTCACGGCGGCTGACGCGCACGATGATGTCAGCCGCGCATGCATGGGTTGGACGGCTCCAACCCGCGCATGCGCGGATGACGTCATCACGCAGACGCGTCAAACCCGCGCATGCATGGGCCATCATGCCCCTCAGCCGCCCCGCGGACTGATCCTGCGGGGCGGCGGAAGAACAAATAGTGCGCGGGTATCAGACCCGCTGCCCGTGATCGGTGCCCACCGATCGCAGGCCTATGCCACCCTTGGCACGGCCGTGATGCAGCCGTGCCAATCGGTCCCATGGTTGTCCGGGAAGGGCACTTTGCGGCCGTTTTCACGAACGCTGAAAGCAGGTGTGATCGCGGCCGTGAAAACGGCCGTAAACTCCGCGGTATTCGGCCCATCGGCCTGCGGAGAATTGCTGTTCGCTGTAAAAAACGGCGAGCAGCGATTCGTGTCGGGGGGCGGCCGGAGGGGGGGGGGGGGGGGAGAATAACGGGAGGCCGTGAAAATTGTCGGGAAGGCCCTCCCGCTATTCTCCGACCCGTCGTGGGCAGTGGAGAATCGCGCCCAAGGTATTCCTGTTACCGGGCCACCATTTTGAGCTGGCAGCCCAATAGCAAGGTCCAACAGCTGGCCATCCCTTCCACACCCTACCCACATCGTAAAGCAGCCCCCAACCACCTTTCATTGCGAAACAAGCCCCCACCTCTGGATTTTCTGGGATACCCTCTGTAATGATATCTGGTATATCATCTTTGTATATATGAACGATTGGATTTGTTTATTGTTGTGTGTACCGAGGTACAGTGAAAAGTATTTTTCTGCGAGTAGTTCAAACAGATCATTTTGTACATGAAAAGAAAAGAAAATAAAAGAAAATACATAATAGGGCAACACAAGGTACACAATGTAAATACATAGACACCTGCATCGGGTGAAGCATATAGGAGTGTAGTATTAATCAGGTCAGACCATAACAGATTTGTTTAGGAGTCAGGTAACAGTTTCGGGGAAGAAGCTGTTTGAATCTGTTCGTGCGTGTTCTCAGACATTTGTCTCTCCTGCCCGATGGAAGAACAAGAACAAAGAACAAAGAAAAGTACAGCACAGGAACAGGCCCTTTGGCCCTCCAAGCTTGCGCGATCATGCTGCCCGCCTAAACTAGAATCTTCTACACTTCCGGTGTCCGTATCCCTCTATTCCCATCCTATTCATGTATTTGTCAAGAAGTTGGAAGAGTGAGTAAGTCGGGAAGGAGGGGGTCTTTGATTATGCTGCCCGCTTTCCCAAGGCAGCGGGAGGTGTAGATAAAGTCAATGGATGGGAGACGGGTTCATGTGATGGACTGGGTGGTGTTCATGACTCTCTGAAGTTTCTTGTTGTCTTGGGCTGAGCAGTTGCCATACCAGGCTGCGATGCAGTCAGATAGGATGCTTTCTATGGTGCTTTTTATAAAAGTTGGTAAGAGTCAGTGTGGACATGCTGAATTTCCTTAATTTCCTGAGGAAGTATAGGTGCTGTTGTGCTTTCTTGGTGCTAGTGTCAATGTGGGTGGACCAGGACAAATTTTTGGTAATGTGCACCCCTAGCAATTTGAAGCTGTCAACCATCTCCACCTCAGCCCCGTTGATGCAGACAGAGGTGTGTATAATACTTTGCTTCCTAAAGTAAATGACCAGTTCTTTAGTTTTGCTGGCATTGAGGGATAAATTGCTGTCGTTGCACCACTCCACTAGGTTCTCTATCTCCCTCCTTGTGGTGAGCCACGTATGGCTGTTGTATATATTATTGTATTTACCCACTGTTACTGTTGTTGTGTTGATGTTGTTGTTAGCTCCGCCTGTGGCTCCTCCCCTCTGAGAAGGTATATAACTCATCGATCCGGGACAGCCTCTCAGTGCGGGAGGAGCTACTGGTGGGCACATTCTAGCTGATTAAAACCACAGTTCTTGTTGACTACCGTTTCGACTGGATTGATTGGTATCACTCCTATATTCTGACTTGTCGTTATTCGAGATCTGACCCACTATGGTTGTGTCGCAGCAAACCTGTAGATGGAGTTGGAACCAAATTTTGCCACGCAGTCCTGTGTGTACATTGGAGTATGAGCTCCCTCAATGATAATGACCCCCTCACGTTCAGCAGGCGCCTGATGTTCGAGGTAAGCTGTCTACCTTTGACGAAGCCCGTCTGGTCCTCTGTGACCACCTCAGGTACACAGTCTTCTAGCCTTTTGGCTAGGATTTTGGCCAGTATTTTGGCGTCTGCGTTTAGCAGTGAGATGGGTCTGTATGGCCCACATTCCGTTGGGTCTTTGTGTTTCTTAGTTATCAGCGAGATTGAGGCCTGTGCTAGCGTGGGTGGCAGTTTGCCCCTAGCTAGCGAGTCTGTGAACATCTCCCGCAGGAGCGGGGCCAGCGCTGTCGCAAATGTTTTGTAGAAGTCCGCCGGGAATCCGTCCGGTCCCGGTGCCTTCCCCGTCTGCATGGAACTAATGCTGTCCATGATCTCTCCCAGTGCTAGTGGTGCTTCCAGGCCCCGTTTTCTGCCCTCCCCACGACTGGAATGTCCAGTCCATCAAGGATCCGTTTCATCCCAGACTCCCCCCTTGGGGGCTCTGAGGTGTACAGCTCTTGGTAGAAGGCCTTGAAGGTTTTGTTAATCTTTTCTGGTTCCGTTTCCAACCTGCCTCCGGTACCCCTGATTTGTGCAATTTCTCTGGTCCCTATGTTGGAGTGGGGGGGGGGGGGGGGGGGGGGGGGGGGGGGGGGGGGGGGGGGGGGGGCGGCCGCTATCGCTGCTCTCTCCATGCGGTCGAGTCTTTGCGCTCCGGGATTTCCCCTTGTCCCGGGGGCACCCGCCATGGCCGACCACTATGTGTCCGCCATGCAGGTAGTCCCCTGCACTCTGGGGGCCCCCTTCGCCCAAAGACCGTACTGGGTGGGTGCTTGCAGCAGTTCCTTGTTTCGAGCCCTTGGTTGTGGCACTTTGTAGCCCTGTTCCTTTTCTAGCCTCTTTTGTCCCTCCTTCCCTGCATCCCCCCTCCCCAGTCTCTCGCTCCCTGTGTACCCTCCCTCCCCCCCCCCAGTCTCTCCCTTTTCCCTCCTCCCCCGTATTCCCCTCCTTTGTCCCTCTATCCCCTATTCCTGTCCCCATTTGCTCTCCCGGCTCTGACGGGTGTTCCCCCCCATCTCCTGCCTGGCGCCTTCCCCCCTGTTGGGGGCGCTAGCTTTCTTGCTAGCACGGTGGCCCCCCTCTCGGAGGTTTACTGTCTTGCTTCTCCCCTGCCTGGCCTCTACGGTTTTCTGACCGCTCTTCCCCCATCCTACCCTGCAGCCCTCCCGCTTGCTCTCCCTTCTCCATTGCTCTCATTCCCTCGTGCTGGGGCCTGGCCTCCCACCTGGAGCGGTCCCACGGGCAGTGGTTTGCTCTTTGTTCTGGTTGTTCTTGCCGTGGCGGGGGGCGTGGGGGCCTGGCATTGCCTCGCCCCTCCCACCCCTCCCGTTGGCGTGTCATTGCCCCTTGCCAGGGGCCCCCCGTCCCTACCCTCGCTGGTGGTTTTCCAGCCCATGCTCTTCGATGAACCTGTTTGCCTCAGCAGCTGTAAAGAAGTGCTCCCTGTTTTGACATGTGATCCAGAATTTCGCTGGGTACAGCATACCAAAACGCACGTTGCTCCTGTGGAGAGCTGCTTTCGCCCTATTGAACTCAGCCCGTCTCCTGGCTATATCTGCCCCAAGATCCTCATAAATTCGAATGGCGTGGCCTTCCCATTTGCAGGCTCTATTTTTCCTGGCCCAGCGCAGGATTGTCTCCCTGTCCTGGTACCGGAGCAGTTTAGCTATGACTGCTCTTGGGTGGTCCCCTGCCTTGGGCTTCAAGCGCAGCGACCGATGTGCTCTGTCCATTTCTGGTGGGTTGTGGAAAGTTGCCCTCCCCACTAAGTTGCCCAGCATCTCAGCCACGTATGCTGTGGGGTTTCTACCCTCGGTCCCCTCTGGGCAGGCCCACCATCCTGACATTTTGCCTTCTCGAGCGGTTTTCCTGGTCGTCTACTCTGCCCTTCAGGCTCCCCTGTGTTGCGCCCAGTCTCGCCACCTCCCTCTCCAGGACCATGACCCGGTCGCTCATGTCGGTCGCTGCTTTCTCCAGCTCCTTTATGGTCACCTCCTGGGCTTCCAGTTTGTCCCCTTGGGCATCCAATTTCTCCTCCAGTCTGGTCAGAGCCTGCTGCACCCCTGACATGGCCCTGGCCACTGCTGCCTGCACTGCGGCCTCTATTTCTTCTTTTTTCACCTCTGCCTTGATTACCTGCAGCTGCTCCCTCAGTGCCTCGGTAAAGGCTGCCTTCCAATTCCAACCCCCCCCCCCCCCCCCCCCCCCCCCAGCTCTTTTTGATGCGGCGATACTTCCTTCCGCCGCTTCATGCGCTGATCCGCTCGCCTGAGCTGGCTTGCCCCTTGTCCCGTCTGCCTCTGGTGTCCCTTCTCCCTCTGCCTTGGCTCCCTTCTGGCATTTTTTCCTCCCCCTTCCCTTTCATCTTTTCTTCTCCCCTTGTTTTTCTTTTCCCCCCTTTTCCGCACCCTATTTTCTTTTTTTTTTTGTCTCTTCCCTTTTTCTTCTCTCCTCCCTTCTTTCCTTTACCACTTAATTTTTTCTCTTTTATAGAACTCCTCTCAGGTGGGCTTGTTTTGGATGGGAGAAGAGAGTGCAAAAAGAGAGAAAATAATATATTTCCCCCTCCCCCCTCTCTTTAATAGTTTTCTTTTGGGTTTTGTTTTTGTAAAAGTTATTTTTTCTTCCTTTCCCCTCACTCACCCAGGATAGAGAGAGAGAGAGGCTTTTGTCCAGAGTCTCTTTGACCTTGCCTTGTAGTGGTCACTGCTGGTTGGGGGGGGGCGGTTGGGTCGGTCCCCGCTGCTGTCCCCGCTGCTCGGTCCCCGCTGCTCCGTCCGGGCTGCCGCACGTCGCACCCCGCGCTCTCTCGGTGGGGGTGGTTAGGTCGCTGGTCGCTCCTCCGTGCCCTCCGTTCCGCAGGCTGGGCCACGCTTCGGTCCTGGCCGCTGCCGCTCCACTCCTGGCCTGCGCTTTGGTGCCGTTGTGGGGGGAGGGGGGAGGGGGGGGGAGGTGGACCTGCCGCTGCTGCTGCTGCCGCCGCGCATCGCTCCGCCGCCGAGGATCCTCCGCCGACAGTTTAGTTGGGGGGGGGGGGGGGGGGGGTCCCCTTCCCTGCAAGCTCGCCGAGGAGGTGTTGTTGTTTCTTCTTACTGATTGCGGTCTGTGGGTCAGAAAGTCGAGGATCCATTTGCAGAGTGAGGAGCCAAGTCCTTGGTTTTGGAGCTTTGATATGAGCTTGGCTGAGATTTTGGTGTTAAAAGCAGAGCTGTAGTCAATAAATAGAAGTTTGATGTAGGAGTCCTTGTGGTTGAGATGCTTTAGGTTTGAGTGCGGGGCCAGGGAGATAGTGTCTGCTATGGACCAGTTTCGTTGGTATGCGAATTGTAGAGGATCTAGGCGTTTCTAGGAGTATGGAGTTGATGCACTTTATGACCAACCTCTCGAAGCACTTCATTACGATTGATGTCAGGGCCACTGGATGGTAGTCACTGAGGCACGTTGCCTGGCTCTTCTTTGGCACCGGTATGATGGGGGTCTTCTTGAAGCAAATGGGGACCTCGGAGCGGAGTAGACAGGTTGAAGATGTCCGCGAACACATCTGCCAGCTGGTCCACGCAGGCTCTGAGTGCACGACCAGGGATCCTGTCCGGACCCGTCGCTTTCTGAGGGTTCACTTTCAGGAAGGACGATCTGACTTTGGAAGCTGTGACGGTGGGTATGGGTGTGTTTTAGGCTGCTAGGGCTCTCGACAGCGGATCGATGGTTTCCTGCTCGGAACGAGCAGAGAATGCATTGAATTCATCGGGGAGGGGTGCGCTGCTGCTGGAGATACTGCTTGGCTTTGCTTTGTAGCCCGTTATGTTGTTTAGGCCTTGCCACACCCAACTAGAGTTTGTAACGCTAGTCTGTGACTCTAGCTTGGTCTGATATTCTCTCTTGGTATCCCAGATGGGCAGCAGGGTAGCATGGTGGTTAGCATCAATGCTTCACAGCTCCAGGGTCCCAGGTTCGATTCCCGGCTGGGTCACTGTCTGTGTGGAGTCTGCACGTCCTCCCCCTGTGTGCGTGGGTTTCCTCCGGGTGCTCCGGTTTCCTCCCACAGTCCAAAGATGTGCGGGTTAGGTGGATTGGCCATGCTAAATTGCCCGTAGTGTCCTAGGGAGTAAGGTTGGGGGGGGGTTGTTGGGTTACGGGTATGGGGTGGATGCGTGGGTTTGAGTGGGGTGGTCATGGCTCGGCGCAACATCGAGGGCCGAAGGGCCTGTTCTGTGCTGTACTGTTCTATGTTCTATGTTCTATGGCTTTGCGGAGGTTGTACCTGGATTTCTTGTGTAAGTCAGGGTCGTCTGACTTGAACACCTCAGACCTAGGGAGTCAATCTCGCAGTTGAGCCATTGAGCAGTGGTTTCCGGTTGGGGAACGTACGTACTGCTTTCTTTGGCAAGCAGTCGTCCACAAATTTGCTGATTAAATCTGTGACAGTGGTGGCATACTCACTTGGGTTTGTCGCCGAGTTCTAAAATATGGACCAGTCCACTGTCTCCAAACAGTCACGTAAGAGCCCTTCTGTTTCCTCAGACCAGCACTGCACAATCTTCTTAGCCGCGTTCCCCCACTTAAGTTTCTGCTTGAATGCCGGGAGAAGGAGCACTGTCTTATGGTCGGCTTTCCCAAAGTGCGGTCGGGGGATGGAACAGTAAGCACCCTTGATTGTTGTGTAGCAGTGGTCAAGAGTATTGTCACCCCTGGTGGGACAGAAGATGTGCTGGTGGAATTTTGGCAGTACACTCTTGAGGTTGTCCTTGTTGAAGTTCCCAGCCATGATGAATAAGGCCACCGGGTGTTCTGTTTCATTTTTGTTTATAACTGTGTACAGTTCATCCAGCGCCGCCTTCACTTCTGCCTGGGGTGTGTTGTAGACCGCTGTGATAATGGCTGAAGTGAACTCACATGGAAGGTAGTATGGGCGGCACTTCACTGTCAGGTATTCCAGGTCCAGGGAGCAGTAGGTCGCCAAGGTCGCCACATCCAAGCACTAGGAGGAGTTGATGAGGAGACAAACTCTTCCACCCTTTGCTTTGCCTGATGACACGGTGCAGTCCGCCCGATGAATTGAGAAGCCTTCAGGTTGTATGGCACAGTCCTTAGATCATGTAGACCAGTGTGTAATTACAGCATCCAGCCACTAGACGTATTAAGAGCACATCTCACGTGCCACACTGTGGTCCACGTGATCTTGGGGAGTGGGTTAGTAGAGAGGGTAGGAAACCGTCATGTTTTTCACTTGCTCTGTGTATTGTAATTATTTAATCTAATAATTAGCTTTTTTGGTTAAGAATTCACAATTCATAGCGTAGTGTAAATAAATTAGCTTTGATTTAGCACAAAATCTGCATGTTATTTGAAGCAACACTACAACCTTAAGAATATTAATTTGAACAACCAAAGAACATCACATGGTACCAGGACGTGGGTGTCAGAAAGAAAGGAGTATTAAGAACCAGCAATTCGACAGAAAACATAGAAGAAAGAAAACATTGTGCGAAAATAAAAAAATCCAAAGACCGACTGCAAAGAAAATAGCGTACCTCATGGCAGATAAAAGATGGAAGGCTTGAAGACACCATAACACCTGCGCATATCGGGTAACGTAGATGCGAACTGGTGTGTTTTAAACAGCAGATCATGCTGTGTGTACAGGCTCTTTGCTTACAAGATGCCTCGGAAGAGAGAAAAATTGCATTTTTTTAATCGTAGCAGGTCCCCAGGCAATTGAGTTGTTTAACTGTTTTCAATTTGACATGGAGGAGGACAAAAAGAGCTATAAGAAGGTAATAGAGCAGTTGGTCATCATTGCAATCCTCAGACTAACCGGACTAACCAACTTTTACAGATGCATTATAAAAAGCATCCTATTGGGCTGCATCACAGCCTGGTATGGCAACTGCTCGGCCCAGGACCGCAAGGAACTTCAGAGAGTCGTGAATACCGCCCAGTCCATCACACAAACCTGCCTCCCATCCATGGACTCCATCTACACCTCCCGCTGCCGGGGGAAAGCGGGCAGCATAATCAAGGATCCCTCCCACCTGGCTTACTCACTTTTCCAACTTCTTCCATCGGGCAGGAGATTCAGAAGTCTGAGAACACGCACGAACAGGCTCAAAAACAGCTTCTTCCCCACTGTCACCAGACTCCTAAATGACCCTCTTATTGACTGACCTCATTAACACTACACCCTGTATGCTTCAACCGATGCCAATGCTTATGTAGTTACATTGTATATCTTGTGTTGCCCTATTATGTATTCTCATGTATTTTCTTGAATTTTGTTTAATTCCCTTTTCTTCCATGTACTGAATGATTTGTTGAGCTGCTTGCAGAAAAATACTCTTCACTGTACCTCGGTACACGTGACAATAAACAAATCCAATCCAATCCAACTTTAGAACGGTATATTTTCCGAATGCGTGTGCAGAAAACGGGCGAAACAATAGATAGCTTCATCACGGATCTGAAGTTAAAAGCACAGACCTGCAACTTTGCAGAGATACAGGGTTCCTTAGTCAGAGACCAGATCGTGTATGCAGAGCGATAAACTTCGTGAGTGTCTGTTAAGAGAATCCGAATTAAAGCTCGCTGATGCAATTAAAATTTTCAAAGCAAGCAAAGTAGCATCGAAAAGAATAACGGAGATTCATCTCCATGAAATGGTGCGAAAACAGTAGCTTCCAACGATGATATTAATGCAGTGTCGCAGTTCAACCAAAAACATGGTCCGAGCGGCCATTTTAGAAAAACTGCTGAATCCACCATTTCATGTAGGAGGTATGGAAAGACTCACCCTCTACGAAAATGTCCTGCATATGAAAATATATGTGCCAAATGTGGCAAAAAGAACCATTTTGCACAATAATGCATGTCCAGTAAGATGCAACAAGTGACAAAGGTTAATGAAATCCAAAAATGCAGCAGATAAAAAATACATAGTGACAGATAGATTAACTGAAAACAGGCAATATGTTGATGAAAATATGAATATAAGACTAAACAATGCATTTTTTGTGGGTGCATTCCACGCCAATGAAGAATCGAAAATAGAGAAAACTTTAAAAGAAATTTAAATCGTCAAAAATACGGATGATTGGGGTTGTGATCCTGATCAATAAGCGGGAGTCATTTGAGACAGGGAATATAGTTGCGGACTCGGGGGGTAAGTATATCATGAAGAGCGGGAAGCTGGAGGGAATGCTGGTGGTGTTCGTAAATATTTACTCATCAAACTGGGACGATGCAGAGTTTATGAGGCGGTTGCTGGGGAAGATCCCGGACCTGGACTCACATAAGCTGGGGGGGGTTCTTCATTACGGTCATTGATCCAAGGTTAGGCCGGTCGAGTTCAAAGGCAGGGAGGGTGCCGGCCATGGCGAAGGAACTAAAAGGGTTCATGGAGCAGATGGGGGGGGGGGGGGGGGGGGGGGCTAGACCCATGCAGGTTCGGACAGCCAAGAGCGAAGGAGTTTTATTTATTTTCCCATGTCCACGAAGTATACTCCCGGATCGATTTTTTCATCTTGAACAGGGCTGTACTGGTGGGGCTGGTGGATACCGAGTATTTGGCGATTGCTGTGTCGGACCATACCCCCACATTGGGTGGATCTACGGGTGAGCAAGAAGGGTGGTCAGCGCCCGCAATGGAGATTGGACGTAGGGCTGTTAGCGGATGAGAGGGGTGTGCGGGCGTGTGAGGGGGGCCATCCAGAACTATTTGGAAATAAATGACACGGGGGAAGTCTCGGCAACAACGGTTTGGGAAGTGCTGAAGGCAGTGGTCAGGGGGGAACTAATCCCAATACGGGCCCATAGGGAGAAGGTGGAGCGAGCAGAGATGGATAGGTTGGTTGGGGAAATACTCCAGGTGGATAGGAAATATTTGGAGGCCCCGGAGGCGGGGTTATTGAAGGAGCAGCAGAAGCTACAGATGGAGTTTGGTCTGTTATCTACAGGGAAGGCGGTGGAGCAATTGAGGAAGGTGAGGGGGGAGATATATGAGTATGGGGAGAAGGTTAGAGGATGCTAGCACACCAGCTAAGGAAAAGGGAGGCGGCCAGGGAGATAGGAAGAGTGAAGGACAGAGGAGAGAATACGGTCTTGCACCCAGCAGGGGTGAACAAGGTGTTTAAGGAGTTTTACAGTCGGCTGTGAGTTGGAACCCCCAGCTGGGATGGAGGGGATGAGGCAGTTTTTGGAAGGGTTGGAGTTTCCAAAGGTGGAGGAACGGTTGGTGTAGGGGTTGGGAGCCCCGATTGGGATTGAAGAAATAGCAGAGGGGCTGGGGGCCATGCAGTCGGGTAAGGCCTCGGGACCGACGGCTACCCTGTGGAATTTTATAAGAGGTTTTCTGGGATGGTGGGCCCGCTGCTGGCGAGGGCATTTAATGAGGCAAGGGAGTGGGGTGTTCTTCACCCAACAATGTCACAATCCTCGATCTCACTGATCCTGAAGCGGGAGAAGGACCCTGAGCTATGCGGGTCATGCAGGCCAATCTCCCTATTGAATGTCGATGCCAAACTGTTGGCTAAAATCTTGGCCTCAAGGAGAGAAGACTGTGTCCCGGAGGGGATAAGGGAAGACCAGACGGGGTTTGTTAAGGGCAGGTAACTAACGGGCAACGTTAGAAGGCTCTTAAATGTGATCATGATGCCCCCAGATGGGAGGGAGATGGAAGTTGTGGGTGCAATGGACACTGAAAAGCCTTCGACCGGGTGGAATGGAACTATTTATCGAAGGTGGTGGGGCGGTTCGGATTTGGGTAGGACTTCATTGACTGGGTTTGGTTGTTTATACCAGGCACTGGTGGCAAGTGTACGAACGAATCGGCTGACATCGGGCTACTTTAAACTGCACCGAAGGACAAGGCAAGGATGTACCCTCTCCCCATTGCTGTTTGCTTTGGCCACAGAGTCACTGGTAATGGTACTAAGAACATCAAAGGACTGGAAGGGATAGTCCGGAGGGGGTTGGAACACAGGGTCTCACTATACACAGACAACCTGCTCCTGTATATTTCCGACCCGTTAGGGGGGATGGGGGAGATTATGTGGATCTTAGGGGAAACTGGCCAGTTTTAGGGGTACAAATTGAATATGGGTAAAAGTGAGGTGTTTGCGATCCAGGCAAGGGGGCAGGAGAGGAGACTGGGGGAGCTGCTGCTCAGAGTGGTGGGAGGGAGTTTCCGCTATTTGGGAATCCAGGTGGCAGGGGAATGGGAGCTGCTACATAAACTAAATTTGACCCGGCTAGTGGAACAAATGAAGGAGGACTTTCGGAGATGGGACATGCTCCTGCTGTCACTGGCGGGGAGGCTACAGAACATAAAAATGAAGGTCCTCCCGAGACTTTTGTTTGTTTTCCAGTGCCTCCCTGTCTTTATCCCGAAGGCCTTTTTTACACAGGTAAATAGGGTGATCTCTGGTTTTGTGTGGGCGGGTAAAACCCTGCGAGTAAAGAAAGTGTTGCTGGAGCATGGTCGAGGGGAGGGTGGGCTGGCGCTGCCGAACTTTAGCAACTATTACTGGGCGGCAAACATAGCCATGATTAGGAAATGGATGGGATGGGGGTGGGGGGGGGGGGGGGGGGGGGGTGGAGTTAGTAGAGACAGCATTGTGTAATGCCATTGATAATGGCATTTCTGCCATCCTCGCCGGCCCGGTACTCCACAAGCCCAATGGTAGTGGCAGCCCTGAGAGTCTGGGGGCAGTTTAGGAAGCATCTGAGACTGGAGGGAGCATCGGTCTGGGCTCCAATTTGTAATAATCGCCGGTTTGTCCCGGGGAGGTTGGATGGGGGGTTTCGGAAAAGGCAGAGAGCATGAATCAAGACGGTGGGAGATTTATTTGTAGATGGGAGCTTTCCCAGTTTGGAGGATTTGGAGGAGAAGTTTGAATTGCCGGGAGGGAATGGGTTTCGATATCTGCAGATACGGAATTTTATACGAAGGCAGGTTTCAACTGTTCCGTTCCTACCGCCACGGGGGATACAGGACACGCTAGTTTCTAGAATGGGGTGGGGGAGGGGAAGGTTTCGGATATCTACAAAGAGCTTATGGAGTGGGAGGTAACTCAGATAGATGAGCTAAAGCGCAAATGGGAAGATGAGCTCGGGGGCGAGATAGAAGCGGGTCTTTGGGTGGATGCGTTAAGCAAAGTTAACACGTCCTTGTCATGTGCCAGGCACAGCCTGATACAATTCAAGGTGGTTCACTGGGCACACATGACGGTGGCCCAGATGAGCAAGTTCTTTGGGATAGAGGACAGGTGTGCGAGGTGTGTGGGAGGGCCAGCAAACCATGTCCATATGTTTTGGGCATGACCGAAACTTAGGGGGTACTGGCAGGGTTTTGCAGATGTGATGTCCATGGTGCTAGTGGTGGCGATTTTTGGAGTGTCGGAAGATCCAGGAGTCCAGGGGGCGAGAGAGGCAGACGTCTTGGCCTTTGCCTCCTTGGCAGTCCGGAAACGGATATTACTAGTGTGGAGGGACTCGAAGCCCCCGAAATCAGAGATCTGGGTTAGCAACATGTCTAGGTTTCTCAGACTTGAAAAAATTAGGGCGCGATTCTCCGCAAATATGGCGAGTCGCAAAGGCTGCCGTGAAACTGGCCGTGTTTCACAGCAGCCTCCGCGCCCCCTCCCAGGACCCGATTCTCCCCCCCGGGCGGGGCTAGCAGCGGGGCCCCGTGAAGCACGGCATAGCGGGCTTAGCGACCGTCGCTAAGTCTGCGTGCCAAGCGTCACGCCGGCTGACGCGCACGATGACGTCAGCCGCGCATGCGCGTGGTGCGGCCATGGTGCGGCAGTGCCAATCGGTGCCATGGTTGTCCGGGACGGGCACTTTGCGGCCGTTTTCACGAACGGTGACAGCAGGTGTGATCGCGTTCGTGAAAACGGCCGTAAAGGCCTGGGAACTCGGCCCATCGGCCTGGGGAGAATCGCTGTTCGCCGTAAAAAACGGCGAGCAGCGATTCGTGTCGTGGGGCGGCCGTGGGGGGGGGGGGGGGGGGGGGGGGGAGAATAGCGTGAGGGCGTGAAAATTGTCGGGAAGGCCCTCCCGCTATTCTCCGACCCGTCGTGGGCAGCGGAGAATCGCGCCCCAAGTTCGCCTTAAGAGGGTCAATGCTAAAGTTCGTCCAGAGGTGGCAGCCGTTTGTCGACTTCTTTGGGGAAAACTAAACTGTCAGCAGAGGCAATAAAAAGGTGGGGGTGTTAGGCTATTTTCTGTTTAGGGTAGATGACATTAGCGAGGGATGGAGATGTTTTTATTTTTTATTTTTAAATTTAGAGTACCCAATTATTTTTTCCAATTAAGGGGCAATTTAAAGTGGCCAATCTACCTATCCTGCACATCTTTGGGTTGTGAAATGAAACCCACGAAGATACGGGGAGAATGTGCAAACTCCACACGGACAGTGACCCAGGGCCGGGATTCGAACCCGGGTCCTCAGCGCCGTAGGCAGCAATGCTAACCACTGTGCAACCCTGTTGCCCTGGAGATGTTTTTATGCACTATCTTTACATTTGTTTTTGCACTGTTTATTGTTATTCTTATAAAATTATAAATACCTTAATAAAATGTTTTACAAAAAACAACGGATGATTGGACAATTCCGATAATAATTAACAAAACTCTAATTGATATGATACTGGCACTGGAAGGAATCTAATAAATCAAGATGATGTAAAAAAAAACTGAAATAGAAGACAGTGTGGTGATATGATCTGCATACCTGTCTGCCATTGGGCCAGAACGTCGGCTTGCCATTGGCCCTGGTCGGTCATGTGCCTCTCGACCGATTGGCCGAGAGGCTGAGTTAACCACGCCTCCATTAACGAGGTATAAATGGTCAGACGCCTGACGATCGTCCTTTCCATTGTAGACGATCGCAGAGCTGTGTTCTAGTCTATTAAAGCCTGACTTTGGTAAAGCACTCGCCTCGCGTACAATTGATGGCACATCAATTTAATAGACTACGACTTTGAAGATGGAGTTCCGCATCAAGCCCGAATGCCTCCGCATCAGCCCGCAAACTCCGAACTCTGCAGAATTTTTCCAACTCTGGCTGACTTGTCTCGAAGGGTTCCTAGCATCTACAACCCCCCCCCCCCCCCAACCGGGGCACAGAAGCTGCACGTCCTCCACTCCAGCGTGGGTATCGATGCCGACGCAATAATCAAAGAGGAAATGAATTATAATGACGCTATACAAAAGCTAAAAGGACAATTCATCAAACCGGTCAACAGGGTATTCGCTCGACATCTGCTGGCCACCAGAAAGCAGGTCCCCGGTGAGTCTCTAAACCAATATTACCGGGCCCTCCATGCCCTGGGGAGAAGTTGCTCCTGTGTAGCGGTCTCGGCTACGGAGCACATGGAGCTACTGATCAGAGACGCTTACGTGGCTGGGATGCTGTCCCCCGTGATCCGCCAGCGGATGCTGGAAAGAGACAACCTCAGCTTAACTGAGACGCTGACTCTCTCCTCCTCTCTGGAGGTCGCAGATCAAAATGCTCGCTCTTATGACCCTGGCCAGGCCTCCTGGCACGCTTCCCATCCGCCACCCGCCGCTCCCGACCTCCCTCAGGCCTGTGCCGCGGGACGCCCCGATAAATCCGCGGGGCCCCGCTGCTACTTTTGCGGGTACGCAAAACACCCTCGCTCGCGCTGCCCAGCCCGCTCCGCCCTCTGTAAGAGCTGCAGGAAGAAGGGCCACTACTCCACGGTCTGCCAGGCCAAAACACTGGCTGTGGCGCTTCTGGACGCCGCACAGCACTCCACCCCCCCCCGCCCCCAGGCCTCTGCGACCGGCCTGTGCGCCTCTCTCTCTCCCCCAGGGCCGCCCCAGCCGCTCCCGACTCGCGCCCCAGAGCCGCTCCACCTCACCCAGCTCCTCCCGACTCGCGCCCCGCCGGCCGACAAGCGCACCTTCCCAGGCCCTCCCGGTCCCTGCCTGCCCGCCGCGCGTACCTCTCCCCCCCGCCCCCGGGCCCTGGCGCCTGTCCTGTGCACCTCCCCGGCCCCTCCAGGTCTCTGCTGGCCCGCCGCGCACGTTTCTCCCCCCCCCCGCCCCCGGGCCCCAGCGCCCGACCGGCTCGCCTCTCCGGGCCCTCCCGGTCCCTACCTGCCCGCCGCGCAAATCATCTCCCCCCGCCCCCGGCCTCCTGCACCCGGCCTGCGCGCCTCACCTCCCCCGCTCGCAGCTGCTCCACCCGGCTCGCCGGCAACGCTAGCTCCGCCCCCAGCGGCCACGAGAGCTTCCTGGGCGCCGCCATCTTGGGGCGCCGACCCCACGTGCGGGTCCTGGGCGCCGCCATCTTCGGGCGCCGACCCCACGTGCGGGTCCTGGGTGCCGCCATCTTAAGGCGCCGACCCCACGTGCGGGTCCTGGCCGCTGCCATCGTGGGGCGCAGACTTCACGTATGGATCCTGGCCACCAACTTCCGGGACTGCCACGCAAGGTCCCTCCAGCATCGACTCGGACGGCGACGACGTATTTTCTCCACGTCTCGCGGCCGTTCAACTCGACCAGTCACGTCCACGCACGCGCGCCAAAACGACAATGCTGATCCACCTCAACGGCCATGAGACGGGCTACCTGCTGGACTCCGGGAGCACGGAAAGCTTCGTTCACCCTGACACGGTAAGACGCTGCGCGCTCCCTGTCCATCCCGTAACACACAAAATCGGGTTAGCCTCAGGTTCGCACTCCGTCCACATCACCGGGTGCTGCTTCGCGGACCTCACGGTCCAAGGGAAGTTTAAAAAAATTATAAATTCCTTGTCCTCCCTGACCTTTGCGCACCGGCACTCCTAGGACTGGACTTCCAGTGCAACCTGCAGAGCTTGACCTTCCAATTCGGCGGCCCTATACCCCCCCTCACTGTCTGCAGCCTCGCGTCCCTCAAAGTGGACCCCCCCTCCTTGTTTGCTAATCTCACCCCCGATTGCAAACCCGTCGCGACACGGAGCAGACGGTACAGCGCCCAGGACCGGTCCTTCATCAGGTCCGAGGTCCAGAGGTTGCTGACGGAAGGGGTCATCGAGGCCAGCAACAGTCCCTGGCGAGCCCAAGTGCTGGTGGTCCGGACTGGGGAGAAAAACCGGATGGTCATCGATTATAGCCAAACCATCAACCGGTTTACGCAACTGGACAAGTATCCTCTCCCCCGTATTTCCACCATGGTAAACGAGATCGCGACATACAAGGTCTTCTCCACTGTGGACCTTAAGTCCGCTTACCACCAGGTCCCCATCCGCGCGAGTGACCACCTGTACACCGCGTTCGAGTCTGATGGGCGCCTCTACCACTTCCTTAGGGTTCCGTTTGGTGTCACAAATGGGGTCTCGGTCTTCCAACGGGAGATGGACCGAATGGTCGACAAGTACGGATTACGGGCTACCTTCCCGTATCTTGATAATGTCACCATCTGCGGCCACGACCAGCAGGACCATGATGCCAACCTCCAGAAATTCCTCCAAACCGCAAAACTCCTTAACCTCACATACAATAAGGATAAGTGCGTGTTTAGCACCGACCGCCTAGCCATCCTCGGCTACGTAGTGCGTAACGGAGTGATAGGCCCCAACCCCGAACGCATGCGCCCCCTGATGGAACTCCCTCTCCCCAATACCCCCAAATCCCTCAAACGCTGCCTGGGGTTCTTCGCATACTACACCCAATGGGTTCCCAATTACGCTGACAGGGCCCGTCCCCTCATTCAAACCACGACCTTCCCGCCGTCGACGGAGGCCTGCCAGGCCTTTAGCCGCATCAAAGTGGACATCGCAAAGGCCACGATGCGTGCCATCGACGAGTCCCTCTCCTTCCAGGTCGAGAGCGACGCATCAGAAGTAGCTCTGGCGGCCACCCTGAACCAAGCGGGCAGACCCGTGGCCTTCTTCTCCAGAACTCTCCAGGCTTCCGAACTCCGCCACCCCTCTGTGGAAAAGGAAGCCCAGGCCATAGTCGAAGCCGTGCAACATTGGAGGCACTATTTGGCCGGCAGGAGGTTTACCCTCCTCACAGACCAACGGTCAGTAGCCTTCATGTTTGATAATGCACAAAGAGGCAAGATCAAAAATGACAAGATTTTACGGTGGCGGATCGAGTTGTCCACGTACAACTATGATATCTTGTATGGTCCTGGGAAGCTCAATGAGCCTCCTGATGCCCTGTCCCGCGGTACCTGCGCCAGCGCGCAGACAGACCGCCTCCGCTCCCTCCACGCAGACCTCTGCCATCCAGGGGTGACCCGCCTACACCATTTCATTAAGGCCCGCAACCTGCCCTACTCCATCGAGGAAGTCAGGTCAGTAACCCGTGACTGCCACATCTGCGCCGAGTGCAAACCACACTTCTACCGCCCCGAGCGCGCACACCTGATCAAAGCATCCTGCCCCTTCGAACGTCTTAGCATTGACTTCAAGGGGCCCCTTCCCTCTAACAACCGCAACATTTACTTCCGGGCGGTTATCGACGAATACTCCCGCTTCCCCTTCGCCATTCCCTGTCCCGACATGACCACATCGACCGTCATTAAGGCCCTACTCTCCATCTTCTCACTGTTCGGCTACCCTGCGTACATACACAGCGATCGGGGGTCCTCATTTATGAGCGACGAGCTGCGTCAATTCCTGCTCGACAGGGGCATCGCCTCTAGCAGGACGACCAGCTATAACCCTCGGGGTAACGGACAGGTCGAGCGGGAGAATGGTACCATCTGGAAGACCATCCTACTGGCCCTCCGGTCCAGAGATCTCCCTATTTCCCGATGGCAAGAGGTTATCCCCGATGCCCTACATTCTATCCGCTCCCTCCTCTGTACCGCAACTAATCAGACACCTCATGAACGTCTTCTGGTTTTCCCCAGGAAGTCATCCTCCGGAACCCCTCTCCCGACGTGGCTGGTCACCCCCGGACCCATCTTGCTCCGGAAGCATGTGCGGGTGCACAAGTCCGACCCGTTGGTGGAGCATGTCCAGTTACTCCACGCTAACCCACAGTATGCGTACGTGGAGTACCCCGACGGTCGGCAGGACACGGTCTCCCTCCGGGACCTGGCATCCGCCGGCGTGCCCCCCCCCCCCTCCCACCACAGACCCCCCCTCCCTTTTTTCACCCCAGCACCCCACTCAGCTTCCCCATCCCACATCCATGGCGTCTCTGCGGCCAGCTCAGGTGACGGAGACTATTCGCGGTCCATCGCTCCTGGACTCCAGGCATCAGCAGGACCATCGGCCGATCCGATGTCAACTCCTCCACTGCGGCGCTCTGTCAGGACGTCAAGGACCACCAAAAGACTGATCGAATCCTTCTAGAGTTCTACAGCCCCATGGACTTTTTTGTAAATATCGTTATGCCTGGGCCAGTGGGAAGCCCCCAAATTCGATAAGGGTAAGGAGAGAAAATTTATTCTCCCGACAGCTACTCATATCACCAGTTCTCTCCCCCCCCCCCCCCCCCCCCCAACCACCACCCCGGGTCTCGTTCACACACACCTCCCCCCGCCTTCCTTCTCCGCAAGGGGTGAATGTAAACTGCATATCTGTCTGCCATTGGGCCAGAACGTCGGCTTACCATTGGCCCTGGTCGGTCATGTGCCTCTCGACCGATTGGCCGAGAGGCTAAGTTAACCACGCCTCCATTAACGAGGTATAAATGGTCAGACGCCTGACGATCGTCCTTTCCATTGTAGACGATCGCAGAGCTGTGTTCTTGTCTATTAAAGCCTGACTTTGGTAAAGCACTCGCCTCGCGTACAATTGATGGCACATCAATTTAATAGACTACGACTTTGAAGATGGAGTTCCGCATCAAGCCCGAATGCCTCCGCATCAGCCTGCAAACTCCGAACTCTGCAGAATTCTAGTCTATTAAAGCCTGACTTTGGTAAAGCACTCGCCTCGCGTACAATTGATGGCACATCAGACAGCAACTACATTTTAAAAGAGTATAACGAAAATCAAATAGCGACATTTGGAATCTGCAAACCGGAGATCGAAGTTAAGCGACAAAGATTTTACATCAAGTTTGCAATAGTACAAGCAAATAAAACGGCTTTATTAGGTGCTGAAGCGTGCAAGAAATTACAGTTATTACAAAGAGTAATACACTGCTGAGTGCATGAAAGACAACCAGTGCTCAATATTGGAAGCCATAACTGCCAAATTCCCAGATGTATTTACCGGAATAGGTGAATTGCCATTCGAGTATAAAATACGATTAAAGGAAAATGCGAGTCCTGTGAATCACCCGCCAAGACGGACTCCAGAGCCATTGAGGGAACGATTAAAGCTTGAGCTGGAGAGAATGCAGAGACTGGGAGTAATCGAGCGAGTCGAGGAACCAACAGAATGGGTTAGATCGTTGATCTGTGTCAATAAAAAGAATGGAGAATTGCTCATCTGTATGGATCCCAAAGATTCAAATATGAACATTAAACGTTAGCATTACCCGATACCGAAAAGAGAGGAGATCACCAGTGAGATGGCAAATGATACAATCTTCAGCAAGCTAGATGCATCGTGAGGATTCTGGCAATTAAAACGAGACCAACAAAGCATGAGACTGTGCACATTTAATACTCCATTTGGTCGATATTGTTTCCTAAGAATGCAATTTGGCATAATATCAGCGTCCGAAGTGTTCCACAGGTGGAGCACTTGTCGAAAACCTACCAGGAGGCAGAGTGTACATAGATGACATTGCTCTTCATTCTGAGTTGTACTGCTGCCACGGCAACATGGTAGCATAGTGGTTAGCACAGTTGCTTCACAGCTCCAGGATCCCAGGTTTGATTCCCGGCTGGAGTGGAGTCTGTGTGGAGTCTGCACATTCTCCCCGTGTCTACGTGGGTTTCCTCCAAGTTCTCCGGTTTCCTCCCACAGTCCAAAGATGTGCGGGTTAGGTGGATTGGCCATGCTAAATTGCCGTTAGTGTCCAAAAAGGATAGTGGGGGTTACTGGTTTACGGGGATAGGGTAGATACGTGGGCTTGAGTACGGTGCTCTTTGTAAGGGCCGGTGCAGACTCAATGGGCCGAATGGCCACCTTCTGCACTGTAAATTCTATGATTCTATGATGATATGGGATTCTACAATGGAAGAACACAATGGAAGGTAATGAATAGGATAAAGCTGTTTGGATTAAATCTGAACAAAGAAAAATGCCAGATAGTAGTTAAAGCGACAATGTTCCTGGGAGACAGACTTTCAACAAAGGGATTCCAGACGGATCCTGAAAAAGTTGAAGCCATTGTGAAAATGCCTCAACTCAGAGATAAGAAAACAGTCTTACGACTATTTAAAAAATTTTTTAGAGTACCCAATTCATTTTTTCCAACTAAGGGGCAATTTAGCATGGCCAATCGACCTATCCTGCACATCTTTGGGTTGTGGGGGTGAAACCCAGGCAAACACGGGGAGAATGTGCAAACTCCACACAAACAGTCTTACAGCTATTCAGCATGGTGAACTTCGTAGGTTTAACGATAGTTGTAGAGGAACCTCAAGGACAGCACTCAGGATGGTGTTAGGGATCCCCTAATCTTAAATAACAAAGTTAGGTTGAAAGTCTTTGAAAATATAGGAGTCATGCAAGAGGGAATGTGGGTGGGATAGGATGGGACCCTGTCTACATGGTTGAGAAAGAAGGGACACTCATAGGTACCAGTCTGGACAAATGTCAGCACACAGACAGGGCAGCTGTGAGTCCATAAACCGATATATATAAACAAAGTAGTGATCTAATTGTACGCTGGAAATTCAGAACCTGGAAAGTGATGTCACATGTGTAGCATGTAGGGGGGAGGAAGAATACTGTTTCACAAACTCGCTAGGACAATACCAGTATGGGAAATCATCATGTCATGTCACCAACACCACTTTCTGCAACATCCCCGCTAGGATAGGTTTGACTGAGTTGGTAGATTTACACTGGAGAGAGAAAGTGGTGAGAAACGCTAGCTTGGAAGTCAGGCAGACCCACCCCCCCCCCCCCCCCCCTCCACCCCACCAACTTACCCCCCACACCTGGGCACAACTCAGTGGTGGGGCATCTTGTGGTCCACCAATGGGGGACGCTCACAGTAGCCCCTACAGGAGAGTGCCGGCCAGGGGTCGCGGAGCATACTGCCGGCATGGGTAGGCCGACCGGCAGGGTCAGGTGACCTGGGCAGAGGTCCCCACGATGCCAGGCACCGAAGGGGCCAGGTGTGCGGTGCGGAGAGCAGAGTGCCAGGGGAACAGCTGGGGGCGGAGGGAGGGGGTAGGGGCTGCAGTGCAGGCAGGGAGCACCGTGTAGTCTGGAGACCTGGTTGGGCACGGGGGTTCGCACCAAGCTAATATGTCTGCCTTTTACCCCCTGCAGACAATGGACTCCGAAATGTAACCATGAATAGTGGTCTTTATCCTAGCTGCTGCAGCCCTGGAGGATGCACTGAGGCTATACGAGCAGGAGCTGCTCAGGGAGGACCCTGCAGTAGTGGAGCCTGCCCCAGAAGGAACAGGAGCAAGCCGGTGAGGATGGAGAGCTGACCACCCAACAGGCCGAGGAAGAGGTGGGAAGGAGGCACCGCATCAGGCCTCGTGTGTACCGGCGGCACCTGTTCTTCGAGGACCTGCCAGACCGGATATGCCGTCAGTCTCTGGCTGAGCAGGGGGACAATGTCACATATCTGCCAGATCATGGTGCATTGGAACCACAGGGGTATGGGGAAACGACACCTGTTCCCAATGGCCGTCAAGGTGACAGTCACCCTGAACCTTTACGCCACAGGGTCCTTCCAGGAGCTGAGTGGGAATTTGTCTGGGATATCGCAGCCCTCGGTGCACAGATGCATCTGTGCTGTCACGGAGGCCTGATATGCCCGGTCGGCACAACATGCCAGCTTTAATGTGGGTCAAGCCCACAGGATGCCCATGCAGCGGGGTTCGCCACCACCGCCGGGATGCCTCAAGTCCAGGGGGTGATCGCCGGAATGCATGTCCCCCTACAAGCATCAGCTCATGACCGGTCTTCACAACTAAAAGGGGTTCCACTCGATGAACGTGCAGCTGGCATGTGAAAATGAGATGCAGATCATGCACATCTGCGCCTGATACCCAGGCAGTGTGCATAATGCCTTCATCCTGGTACACTCGACAGTTCCTGACATCGTCGAGGCACATGCCCGGGTGAGGGATTGGCTCCTGGGTGACAGGGGTTATATGCTGTGGTCATGGCTGATGACACCTATCCGGAGCCCACAGACCAATGCGGAGACCTTCGACAACGACGCCCATGCAGCGACCAGGGGCATGATCGAGCGGTGCATCGGCGGCTCGGTCGCATAGTGGTTAGCACTGTTGTTTCACAGTGCCAGGGTCCCAGGTTCGATTCCCGGCTTGGGTCGCTGTCTGTGCGCAGTCTGCATGTTCTCCCCATGTCTGCGTGGGTTCCCTCCGGATGCTCTGGTTTCCTCCCACAAGTCTGAAAGATGTGCAGGTTAGGTGAATTGGACATTCTGAATTCTCCCTAGGTGTACCCGAACAGGCACTGGAATGTGGCGACTAGGGGATTTTCACAGTAACTTCAGTGCAGTGTTAATGTAAGCCTACTTGTGACAATAAAGATTATTATTATTATCCTGAAGATGCTGTTCAGGTGCATGGACCGCTCTGGAGGGGCCCTCAGATCATGGTAGCCTGCTGGGTTCTTCACTTCGCACAGCAGAGGGGTGATGGGCTGGAGGAGGGGTATGAATGCCAGGCCTTTTCCGACGACGAGGATCCGAGGAATGACCAGGATGGGTAGGATTGGGGCCTGGGCAGCCGCATGTATGCCAGGACCGCCGCACACGGGGTGCTCTAATTGCCTCGATTCACCGATTAGGGGGCCTGGCCCACAGCATGAACATCCCATGGTTTAGCTCAGTTGGCTGGACGACTGGTTTGTGATGCAGAGCGAGGCCAATAGCACGGGTTCAATTCCTGTACCGGGACTGAGATTATTCATGAAGGTGCCACCTTCTCAACCTTGGTGTGGTGATCCTCAGGTTAAATCACCGCCAGTCATCTTTCCCCCTCTGGCGATTTTCACCTTAGCTCCCAGTACTGCTCACTCCACTCCCAGCCCCTATATCTACAATGCCATTAAAACTCAATTTATTGTCCCAAATTTATTATCCCAAACTCCTTTCAACAAAATCGCCTCAAAACACAACGCTATATGCACTGTGTGACAGGACAGGAAGTGTTTCTAATTTGGGAAACTGGTATTTCCCCGCTCCAACCAAATGGGATCTAATCTCAGTTTCAAAAGAAATGTTGGTTTGTCTGAATTGTAAAAAGCCCAACTGAAGTGTAAAAAGCCTCAAATACAACTTCACCATAGTTTTCCACTGAAAAGGGACTGGATACTCTGGTTGGCAATCTCCAAACCGACAACCTGGTTGTACTGCGGCAGATGTTAATGCCAGGAGTGTGTGAGCACACACAATCCTGTCCTATGGATTTTCAAACACTCCCCCATATTACACCCTATCAGGACGAGAGAGACTTTGATACACACGCACTGTTGTTAAAGGTTGAAGGTCAATGGAGGTGGTTGAATTTGGTTATTGATGCTTTGGCAATTTGGTAAACTTCTACCTTCTTCAAGCTCCTGCTGGAAGCCTTTACTTACAGACATTTCATACAGTCCCTGACACGCCAGCAATTGTGTTAACCGCCTGGGTGTGTGTTTATACATACTGATATATCAATATATCTGGCGTATTTATATACATACTAAAGATATATATTCTATATAAACCGGCCAAGAACTGAGAACTTGCCCCGGATTGCCACTCAGTCTATTTATAGGCGGTTCTGCCTGAGCTGAACCTGGCATTTGCAGAAGCCGAAACTGAACAGGAACTTTATTTCCCACTGCTTACTGAGGGGGCGTCACCTCCCGCCGTTAACACCTCTCCCTTCATTTTGTTTTCCTCCATCTATGGCAAGGTCCGCAGTACAAATTTGTTTAACTATCGTCGACAAACTATCTCTAGGGATTCTTGGAAATGCCTCGCAATGTGGTTTGGTGTAACTGCATCTTAAAGCGGAGCCTCCCAGCGGGACTCGGCTGGAAATGTTACTCTGGGTCTGGGCTCTCTCCCTACCGGGGCGATGTGGAAGCCGGCCAGGTGTCCCGGAGGGGCATCTTTTCCCAGGCTGCAGGAGACAGGGTGGGTTCAGGCAGCACAAGGGGGCAGAGAACCCAAACCGCTCGGCTTTAAGAGCTGGCAGACTGTCAGGGGCTTCACGTGACACAATTCTTGGAAAGTTCCTGGAAAGTCGCTTTCGTCTGAGTGTGAGAGAGGCTGGGAGAGAGAGAGGGGCTGGGAGAGAGGGAGAGAGAGAGAGAGAGGCTGGGAGAGAGAGAGAGGCTGGGGGAGAGAGAGAGAGGCTGGGAGAAAGAGAGGCTGGGAGAGAGAGAGAGGCTGGGAGAGAGAGAGGCTGGGAGAGAGAGAGAGGCTGGGAGAGAGAGGCTGGGAGAGAGAGAGAGAGAGGCTGGGAGGGAGAGAGAGGGGCTGGGAGGGAGAGAGAGGGGCTGGGAGAGAGAGAGAGAGGCTGGGGGAGAGAGAGAGGCTGGGAGAGAGAGAGAGAGAGGCTGAGAGAGAGAGAGGCTGGGAGAGAGAGAGAGGCTGGGAGAGAGAGAGAGGCTGGGAGAGAGAGAGATGCTGGGAGAGAGAGAGAGAGGCTGGGAGAGAGAGAGAGAGGCTGGGAGAAAGAGAGGCTGGGAGAGAGAGAGAGGCTGGGGGAGAGAGAGAGGCTGGGAGGGAGAGAGAGGCTGGGGGAGAGAGAGAGGCTGGGGGAGAGAGAGAGAGGCTGGGAGAGAGAGAGAGGCTGGGAGAGAGAGAGAAAGGCTGGGAGAGAGAGAGAGAGGCTGGGAGAGGGAGAGAGGCTGGGAGAGAGAGAGAGAGAGAGAGGCTGGGAGAGAGAGAGAGAGAGGCTGGGAGAGAGAGAGAGAGGCTGGGAGAGAGAGAGAGAGGCTGGGAGAGAGAGACTAGGAGAGAGAGAGGCTGGGAGAGTGAGAGGGCAGGGGCCCCCTCTCTCTCCCAGCCTCTCGCTCTCTCTCTCAGCCTCTATCTCTCTCTCCCAGCCTCTCTCTCTCTCTCTCCCAGCCTCTGCCCTCTCTTTCCCAGCCTCTCTCTCCCCCAGCCTCTGCCCTCTCTCTCCCAGCCTCTGCCCTCTCTCTCCCAGCCTCTGCCCTCTCTCTCCCAGCCTCTGCCCTCTCTCCCAGCCTCTGCCCTCTCTCTCCCAGCCTCTGCCCTCTATCTCCCAGCCTCTGCCCTCTCTCTCCCAGCCTCTGCCCTCTCTCTCCCAGCCTCTGCCCTCTCTGGCATCCGCTTGTCATGTCTCAGTCTCTGCCCTGCCCTCTATGCCACCCGCTGCTCTTTCTCCTCCCTTACAGAACACTGTACTGGTTGGGTCGTAGAACACTGTACTGGGTGGGTCCTAGTGTAAAACAGAAGCCCCCATCCCTGGTCACAGTAACAAGAGGCGTCTTCACGCCATCTCTCCAAGCAGCAGACGCGCATTTAAAGGTGGATGCAGCACAGGTATATGATTGGACATGCCCATTAGCACCGCGGCTTGCCTTTATATTTCTTGTTTGATTTAGATATTATATTTTAGCATGAGTCAATAAATGCACAGGAATGCGATTTTTTCTGTTCGAATTGTGGGGAGGGAATAGAGGAAAGAACACTATAAAATGGCCTTCAGAAATCAATCTCAAACTTTTGCACTCAATGTCACCCACATACACTCACCAACTCACACTCACTAACACAACCTAACACTCACTCTAACACACTATCACACTCACTCTTACTAACTCACTCTCACCAACTCGCATAATTTCACACTCACTCTGACTCACTCTCACTAACTCACTTTCACCAACTCACACAATCTTACACTCACTCGCTAATTCACTTTCACCAACTCAAACAATTTCACACTCACTTTCACTTACACTCTCACAATTTCATACTCAATCTTAGACTCAGTCACCCAGTCTCACTCTCACTCAATCTCACTCAGTCACTCTCACAATCACTTTATTCACAATCACCCACTCTCACCTGACCATTGACTCACTCGCATTTAGGCAAATTCCCCTACTCCGCCTCCATTTGTAAAGATCCTGTCGTTTCTCCAGCAGGATCGTGACGATCCGGGGACGAATTCCTCATTTTGTGAAACTGACGAGTTGGAGGAATGTCGGGCGGTGGCACCCGGCACCTTGTGGTTCCCCCCTCCCCCCTGGAATGAACATCAACATTGCCCCGAATGTGATCACAGATCAGGAGATCCACTCTCAGACTCTCTCTCCTTTTTGTAGATCTGGAAGGGCATGTTTAACTCGTTCAGTGTCTCCCAACAAGAATAATTGTGGCTTCCAGCGGGACATTGCTGGTCATGTAGGGAAGGGAGAGTGGGGTCAGTGCAGGTTTTGTCGATCGGTAGCCCCTTTACAGTGACTGTGGGGAAACCGCTCCTCTGGAATCTCGACCCAAATGACTTACCAGGAGGCAACAGACAATGTGAACTCAATGCAGGCTGAGCAGGGAGCCGACGCACACTCGGGGACTGTGGATGTTGAGCAGGACCGCATTTCCAATGCTATGGCGGATCTTCGGAGCACAGGTACTGTGTAGCTCTCTCTCTCTCTCGTCTATATCTGGAGTTTGGGTCTCTAACGCCAATTTAGTCTCAGCCATTTTAATGTAGGATCCCCATCGCCTTCCTTTAAAAGACATACAACAGTAGTTGGCACTTTTAATTCGCCTGTGAATAAATTATGTAACAATTTAACGGAACCCTGCCCAATGCCTCGCTTTTTGTTGGTGGAGTTTTAATGAAGAGATATTTGGTAAATGTATTTACTTTCAACGTCGATTACTGCTGGCCACAATAAGGTGCGCCACTCAAATGTGACCTGTGCTAAAACCTAAAAAATAAATAAAACACATGTTTTAAAATTTTCCAAATTTTCCTGGGAGGAATGCTGAAAATTGGCTTGTGTTGGAAAATCTCTTTCACATTTTACCATTTAAGACCTTCCCACTTGGGTTTAGTCAAATGTGTGGTTTTAAACGTTGCTTTGATATTTTCACATATAACATTAAACAAGATGTTGAAAAGTTGCACAGACTGCTGAAACAACGAGGCCCCCGTCCTGGTCTATGAAGGAATTTGGGTCGATCATTTTCCCGTCAAAATCATTGTGAATCCACTTAAAAATACATTCGATGAACATTAAATATTCCCAAAGGGAACAGTGCCTGTGATTGCCATTTTTAAAACAATTCCCTGGAAGGGGTTGGAAGCAGAATCTGAAGAACCTTGGATAAATACTGGGCAGGAAAACATTGAGAAGCGGAGGGGCTGGGCGCCTAGATATCTCAGGGAGCAGCTGCAGATGTGAATTACTCCCCTCTGTTGTCAGTTTCTATTATTCCGTTATGAATAAGTAGATATGTTGCTTTAGGGAAATCCATCTGATCGGGGGAGAGAAGAGCTGGACGGAATATCTTACTTTCCCCAGCTGTGATAGCAGCCAAGAACTTCAAACTGTGTATGCAGCAGATACATTCCTCACCACGAACTTCAGATGCGTCAATATTTCTTTTTAAAAAAAAAGAATGGACCTCTTTTAACTATTTCCTTGGAAATTCCCTTTGTTAGGGAAGTACAGGACGCCGACACTATTCTGGGATATGTCAGTTTCCCGTGGCTTGTAATGTCAGTCTGCTGGTTTCCTTTAGGCAGCCACAAAGTAGCTTCAGAAATCCGCTCACCTCTTCACCACGTTAAACGTGGAGGTGAAACTTGCCCGTTGAAAACCCAAGGTTTGTTTCTGGCACAGGCTGTTTTATTGTTACAACAGTATAAAAGCAAAATACTGCGGATGCTGGAAATCTGAAAGAAAAGCAGAGTGTACCAGGCGTCTGCAGAGAAACAGTTAACCTTCGACTCCAGCGCGACTTGCTTTTAAAGTTTCTAAAAGAGCGAAATGAAAAGCAGAGAAGGTGTGAGATGGAGCTGGACATTGGAATGAATGGACAAAACTGTAGCAAATCACTTCAATGTCGACGTTGGACCTGAAATGATGGAACAATAATACTGGACTTCAGGGGTCTAGTTATGAAGAGAGCTTATCCAAATGAGGCCTGTTTTCTCTAGAATTTAGATGGTTAAGGGGTGATCTGATTAAAGCCTTCAAGGTATTAACAGGGAAAGACAGGGTAGATAAAGATTAACTGTTTCTACTGGCTGGAGATTGCAGAACTAGGGGGACATAGTCTAAAAATCAAGGCCAGAGCATTCAGGAGAGATGTTAGGAAGAACTTCTACACACAAAGGGTGATCGAAGTTTGGAACTCTCTCCCACAAACTGCAATGGATGCTAGGTCAGTTAAATTTAAATCTGAGATATATAAATTTTTGTCAAGCAATGGCATTAAGGCATATGGCCAAAGACAGGTATATGGAGCAAGGTCACAGACCAGCCATGATCTCATTGAATGGCAGGGATAGGTTCAAGGGACTGAAAGGTCTACTCCTGTTCCCATGTGCCCAAATGTTGAAAAGCCTGAGGCAGTGGAGATCAAATGACCCTTGGGGGTCCAAGTACATAGCTCATTAAAAGGCTATTACGAGATGGGCTGCAAATGCTGGCCTTGCCTGTGACATCCACATCCCAGGAAACAATCAAAATAAATCTCATGAACAGGAGCAGGAAATAATCAGAAAGGCTGTAGAAATTCTTTATTTCGACAGGACTGGAATACAAGGGAATAGCAGTTGTGCTTCAGCAATACAAAACCCTGGTTAGATCACAACTGGAGTATTGTGAGCGGTTCTGGGCACCACACCTTAGAAAGGATAGACTGGCTTTGAAGGGAGTGGCGCATAGATTTATAAGAATGATATCTGGACCCCGAGGGTCAATGTATGGATTATGCAGCTCAGTGTGTGACCGACCATGGGGGAACCAGCAACAAGATATCACTGGACGATGATCTTCATCAGCCTGATCTCCCCCCCTCCCTCCCCCCCCCCCTTCCATGGAGCAACAAGGAGTTAATCTAATGTCCAGACAGGACTGCGGCATGGATATCTGTGAAATGGGTCAATGACCCCATCCCTGAACGGCATGTGGTCAAAATGTCTGGGCCAATCTGCCTATCTGCTCCTTCCTCTCTCTCTCACTCACTTGTTGATGTCAGCAATTATGTTTACATTTTTTAGCTCTCAATGACACACAAGGTGATAAATTTTTCCTGTTTGCTTCAGAATTCAATGTGTTCTACATTTTGTTGAACATGAATTAAGATTAATAGCCTAGCAGTGCACCGCACCCCGCTCCTGACAGTGGATTGGGGTAAGTAATGGTGGTATACCCTTATAGGCATGATATGCCTCTGCTGAACATGCTGATGCCCTCTGGTCCTGGGAAGATGTGGGTATACATGGATACGGGCAGCACGGTAGCATTGTGGATAGCACAATCGCTTCACAGCTCCAGGGTCCCAGGTTCAATTCCGGCCTGGGTCACTGTCTGTGCGGAGTCTGCACATCCTCCCTGTGTGTGCATGGGTTTCCTCCGGGTGCTCCGGTTTCCTCCCACAGTCCAAAGATGTGCGGGTTAGGTGGATTGGCCATGCTAAATTGCCCTTAGTGTCCAAAATTGCCCTTAGTGTTGGGTGGGGTTACTGAGTTATGGGGATAGGGTGGAGGTGTTGACCTTGGGTAGGGGGTAGGGTGCTCTTTCCAAGAGCCAGTGCAGACTCGATGGGCCGAATGGCCTCCTTCTGCACTGTAAATTCTATGTTCTATGTTCATACCAATGGCCAGCATTCCCACTCTGCCGATCTACCCATGGATGGAACAGGACCTGGAATTTGAACTCCCAAGGAATTTCCCATGCATGAATTAGGGGCTGGTTTAGCACAGTGGGCTAAACAGCTGTCTTGTAATGCAGAACAAGGCCAGCAGCACGGGTTCGATTCCCGTACCGGCCTCCCCGAATAGGCACCGGAATGTGGCAACTAGGGGCTTTTCACAGTAACTTCATTGAAGCCTACTTGTGACAATAAGTGATTATTACTATTATTAAACTGGTCAAACATAGCTCCAAATCTTTCCCTTTGCGCTATTACATTGGTCAGCACTGATACAGAGTCTCATATTGGCATTTTCAAAAGACTCCTGGAAAGTCACAGCAGCAGCACCAAGCTACCAACTGTCCAGTTATCATCCCAATATTGCCCTGAATCTAAAGAAGACACCATATGTAGTTCTAATTAATGAGCACAGACCACCATTGCCTCTTTCTGCAGGGCAGCCATGCAGCTGCAAGCGCCGCTGACTGCCCACTGTGAACTTGGGGCCACAGGTCATATGGGTGCCCCCTTAGGCCACCCCACAAGGCACTAGGTGTCCTCTGGCCCCAGCCAATCCATCAGCGGGATGGGCATGCTCCAGCGCAACTAATGCCATCTTGTTAGCTGGGTTGGTGGGTGTGGCGAGTGAAGTGTGTATATGCGGCTGCAGCTTGTCAGCCTCCCAAGTGTCAATCACGGACCCGGCGAATCCCGCACCGTTTGTCATTGGATTCGATCGCTAGCTGGTGCTAGCCCCTTAACTGTCGTTGAATCGGTCCAGGTGCGGCGCCAGTTTGGCTGTCGTGGAAGTCCACAAATCCTGCTCAGCATCAACACTTAGTCTCAGGAATGAAGAATCCCACTGACAGTCTTTGCACGTCCTGTCACAGGGAGATCTCGATGTTGACTTTCACTGCGGTCTATGTTTTGGAATCTCATGTGCTCTAACTCTCTGTTCTGATTAGTTAGTGTGGTCATATGATAAGCTAAAATAAGGTCAGTTAATGTGGAGTTACCATCTGGAATTTCAGCCTATCATGGGCATCATTTTAATACTGGGTTACCCAACCTTTTCTAGCACAGAACCCTTTTGACCACGTACGGGAGGAAACCCTGTGAAACACTCTTGTTGCGTTGAAGCACCAAACCACAAAAAAATGATTATTTTTGCACAATGGATATTAACATACAAACTTATGTTTGTATTAGTTCTTTCTATTTCTTATATTTATACATTTACTACAATTAAAAAGTACTCATATTAAAAAACCTAATTAGTTCTTACCTTTTGTCATTTTTAATGCGGGAAGCGATGCTGTTCCTGTGGTTCAAATGGGAAGAGTTCTGCTGGAATGCTGGATTCTCATATCAGACACACACAAATTCATCTCTCTCACACACTCATTCATGTTCATCTCACAAACACACTCACTCACATTGCACACACTCTCACCCTCATCTCTCTCAAACACACACACCCTCATCTCTCACACTCACTCATTTCTCTCACTCTCATCTCTCACACATTCACTCTCATCTCTCACTCTCATCTCTCACACATTCACTCTCATCTCTCACATTCACTCATTTCTCTCACTCTCATCTTTCACACACTCAGTCTAATCTCTCTCAAACATTCATGTTCATCTCACAAACACACTCACTCACATCGCACACACTCTCACCCTCATCTCTCTCACACACACACACCCTCATCTCTCACACTCACTCATTTCTCTCACTCATCTCTCACACATTCACTCTCATCTCTCACTCACTCATTCTCATATCTCTACTCTTATCTCTCACACTCACTCTCATCTCTCACACTTACTCTCATCTCTCACACTTTCGCATCTCTCACACTCGCTCATATCTCACTCTCACACTCGCTCTCCTATCTCTCTCACTGACTCATCTCTCTCTCACACACTCACTCACACCTCTCAAACTCACACTCATCCTCTTAACACTTGCTCTCTCATCTCTCACACTCGCTCTCTCATCCCTCACAATCACTGTCATCTCTCTTACACTTACCGAGAGGCCTAGATACAGTGGACATGGAGAGAATGTTTCCACTAATAGGAGAAACTAGAATCTAGGGGCACAGCCTCAGACTGATGGGACACTCCTTTAAAACTGAGATGAGGAGGAATTTCTTCAGCCAGAGAGTGGTGAATCTGTGGAACTCATTGCCGCAGAAGGCTGTGGAGACCAAATCACTGGGTTTCTTTAAGACAGAGATAGATCGGTTCTTGATTAGTAAGGGGATCCGGGCTTATGGGGAGAAGTCAGGAGGATGGGGATGAGAAAAATATCAGACATGATTGAATGGCGGAGCAGACTCGATGGGCCAAATGGTCTAATTCTGCTCCTATGTCTTATGGTCTTATATTTCTTACATTCACTCACACATTCTCATCTTTCTCTCACACTCATTCACTCTCATCTCTCTCACACTCACTGACTCACTAACCCACTCTCACACACATCGTTCTCACACTCACTCATTGCAGAAGCCAGCCTCTGATTGGGCAAATGGAATCATCCTGCACTTCCACGGAACATTGGGAATCTTTGGCTTCACCGAGCCCAGTTTGGGAATCCCTAACCTATGAGGTTTGCAATTTTGCCAGCAGGATTGGTTGACAACTTTGTTTGACTGGAATTTTGTGTCATCCGCGTTTGACTCATCACGATTTTACTATACAGAGATACACAGCTACCGCAAACTTGAACCATCTGAATTATATACAAAAGGTTTTCTAAAGAGATCAGGACAATAGATCAACCCACATAAGATAAACAAAAACATTCCTTCAAAAGTGCACCAAAACAAAGAATAATAGAAAAAAAATGTTTTATTTCATCCTTGAACACAGAAGAAAAAAGTTGAGTTAAATGTTTTCGCAAATTGTTGTTTGTCAAATGTACCACAGACAATAAAAATACAGCATTATTATCGAACGGTACGCATTCTTTCTTTTCCCAAACAAAATGCTTGTGAACTCAAAAGACCTCATTAATCCAACAAGCTGAAAATATCCATTCATTTTTCAATTCAAGGATTTTAAAACAGCCAATAGTTCTAATATATTGGAAATATTTTAGCAAAGTCTGCATTTTGCCAGCATTGCAGCTCAGATTTTTATTCATCAGTCTACTTCACTTATGTGTTTTTTTAAAATCTAGGCATAGCATCAGAGTTCCTCCTTCTTATTTGTCACAAAGTCACTATGGTTGACAATAACATTTCTGTGTTGTACCCTAGAACAGTCATTTGCAAAGTCGGGGTCGCGGGTGAGTCACCGGCTGGTGTCGGGAGGTTCGTGGAGCCATCCAACACAGCGTTCCCAATTGCGGGAATTAATGCGCAATGGCTGCAGCAGCTGCGACCGGCTTTCAGAATGCGGCGCGCTGCACATGTGTGCCCACTCATCAGTACATAGGCCCAGAGCCCAGCGAGAAACACTGCCCCCTCCTGTGGTCAGCACGCTGACCCAGGAGAAGATTTTTTTTTAAATTCAATTCAGTCTTTTGCCTGAAGCGAGGCAGAGAGCAGGTGACACACCCCGAACAGTGACATCACGTGCTCTGGGTGCGATAGTCATTCTTCCATTTTGTCAGTAGCAAACAAGCAACAGGAGGGCAAAATTTAAAATGGACTGTTGTGTAATAGGAAAGAGAGGGCGGAGACACAAACAGGCCAGGATCTCACAACTAAACCTGCTGGAGAGGGGGACTCAGGAGAATCCACAGCAAGACAAAGCAGTGCTGGTGTGAGCTATCAGGAGGGTCCACAGCAGGACAAAGCAGTGCTGGTGTGAACAGTTCAGGTGGGTCTACAACAGGACACAGCAGTGGTGGTGTGAGCTCCAGGACCTCTGATGAACAACCCATACAGAAATGTAACATTGAGTGACAAAGCATGTGAGATAGTGAGGGCTAAGTAGCCTCACCTGTCGCATTAAAGGTAAGTGAAAGTGGTGGGTCACGAAGTTTGGGTGGCATAGGTCGCGAAAGTCGGCTGGCATGGGTTTTGAAGGTCGGCCAGCGTGGGTCATGACAGTCAGCCGGCGTGGGTCGCAAACAGGGCCGGCTCAAGGCACCGGCAACTCGGGCAGTCGCCCGGGGCGCCATGTGCTAGGGGGCGCCAGAGACTCGGATCCCGCGCATGCGCAGTTGGGCCGGTGCCAACCAGCGCATGCGCGGTGGCCGCCCTAGGGCGGCCCCCCGCGCTCGGTCCACCCCCCCCCGCTCGGCCCGCCCCCCCCCCGCTCGGTCCGCCCCCCCCGCTCGGTCCGCCACCCCCACCCCCCCCCCCTCGCCCCCCGCTCGGGTCCGCCCCCCCGCCCCGCCCTCGGGTCCGCCCCCCCTTCGGGTCCGCCCCCCCGCCCCGCCCTCGGGTCCGCCCCCCCTTCGGGTCCGCCCCCGCCGCCCCGCCCTCGGGTCCGCCCCCGCCGCCCCGCCCTCGGGTCCGCCCCCCCCCGCCCCCCCTCCGGGTCCGCCCCCCCCCCCCCCCCCCAAGGGCGCCTAAGTTCAGCTTGCCCGGGGCGCCAGCAACCCTAGGGCCGGCGCTGGTCGCAAAGATTGACCAGGGTGGGTCCCGAAGGTTGGCTGGTTGGTAAAAATGGGTCCCTGGGAAAAAAGTTTGAAAAACACTGCCCTAGAACAGTATACAGTTAGGGATGGCACGATGGTGCAGTGGTTAGCACTGCTGCCTATGGCGCTGAGGACCCAGGTTCTATCCCGGCCTCGGGTCACTGACTGCGTGGTGTTTGCACATGCTCCCCTGTCTCTGTGGGTTTCAGTCCCACAACCCAAAGATGTGCAGGTTAGGTGGATTGGCCATGCTAAATTGCCCCTTAATTGGGAAAATAAAATGGGTACTCTGGTAAATTTATTTACAAAAAGAACAGTCTACAACACATTTATTGAAAAAGTGGCAAATAAGTGAGGACCAGGCTTTCAAGTCAGTGGATTACTTTTGTGTTCATAATCTTGTACTCATTAAATGCTGCACATACATTTCAGTCCTTAAGTGTTGCACGTTCAATCAAATTGCATCACAGAAAATAATTTGGAGTCACAGAAATTTATAGCCCATGAAGAAGCTCTGTGGCTCATTCTGTTGACCTTTTGAGAGATCTATCCCAAGAGTTCCTGCTCCCGGTGGCTGGGACTGAAGATCTGCTGTTTCTCTGATTGACTGACAGCTCTCGGAGGAGCCGTAGCCCCAACTTCAGGCAAGTATTTGCCTGACAGCCATAAAATCCAACCATGGCTTTCAGTGCTGGGGTCGTCCTCTCCATCACCTCTGCTCAATCTCCCTGTCACACTGCAGGTTAAAGGGGGATGGTAACTACTGCATTCGTGATGGACAGTAAGCGGCCTGAGCAGAATCCTTGAAGTCAGAACTAAGGCCTTTGCCATGTGCAACTCCTCTCGCTGAAAACTTCAGTAACTTTAAATAACAGTAAAAGCACCCAAAACTTCAACAAACTTTTTTTTTTTTTATATAAATTTAGATTACCCAATTATTTTTTCCAATTAATGGGCAATTTAGCGTGGCCAATCCACCTACTCTGCACATTTTTGGGTTGTGGGGGCGAAACCCACGCAGACACGGGGAGAATGTGCAAACTCCACACGGACAGTGACCCAGAGCCGGGATCGAACCTGGGACCTCAGCGCCGTGAAGCGGTTGTGCTAACCACTAGGCCACCGTGCTGCCCTAACTTCAACAAACTCAAGTAATAGTCCGTAAAAATCAATCAGAAACTAACCCAAAAGCAATTAATAATAACTTTAATAATAATCTTTATTGTCACAAATAGGCTTACATTAACACTGCAATTAAGTTACTGTGAAAAGCCCCTAGTCGCCATATTCCGTTGCCTGTTCGGGTACACAGAGGGAGAATTCAGAATGTCCAATTCACCTAACAGCACGTCTTTCGGGACTTGTGGGAGGAAACCGGAGCACCTGGGGGAAACCCACGCACAGGGAGAACGTGCAAACTCTGCACAGACAGACAGTGACCCAAGCCGGGAATCAAACCCGGTATCCTGGCGCTGTGAAGCAACAGTGCTACCCACTGTGCTAATATGCTTCCCTTTACAAAGCGCCACTGTAAATAGGGATAGTCCCTGTGGCTGATACATGTTCAGCTGTGTGAGTGTCGAGGATACTAATAGGACTGCTGAGTTTAGAAATGGTGGCGCTCATTTGAAATCAGCATCACATGACTAACGCATGATTTGCCTACCCTCCATGTTTTGGGATCATGCATCCATTGTGCATCTTAAGCACCTCATCAAAATAGTGTCCAGCATGGCATGGATATCATTTTGACCCAAAACAGCCACTGAAGCGTGGAATTGATGAATGCGAAGCAACATACATTGTAAAATACTGAGGTTCATCTGTGTGGAAAGTTAAAAATTGGAATGTGATTGTATTCCCATCATAAGAGTTAATAGCCATCTAGTTCACAGGTGGAATGATATCACATATGTTGGGTCAGAAATTAAACCTTGTCTCCTTTGTTAGGCCTAAAATTGATGGAATGAGAATAAATCAGGTCATCTGCCTGAAGCTGTGGTTTGACCCATTATTACAATCCCGGATCAGAACCCAACAGTGGCTAGGGTACTGGACAGGAAACCCAATATTTTATTTTAATTTTGTAAGACTGTGAGGAAAGGTTACCTTGCTCCAGGCCTGATTTCACATAAAACAGTGATCTGGTATATTAAAACAAACTTTATTACTAACTCAATATCAAAATATATTTAACATAACACAAGAAAATAGGTTACAATTACCCCTTAAAAATGATAATCAATACATGAGCACAATAACCCTTAACTGCTATCTTTATTCTCACTCAAACAACAAAACCATCTCCGATCCCAATCCACTTTCAAATACAGTTAGCACTCAGGAAAATTTGCTTAACAAAGATGTCTCGATAATCTACTTTGAGAAGGAGAGATCTTTTAACACTGCATTAAAGGAAAGACCAGAACCATGCAGAAACACTGGCTGGGGCAGCACGGTGCTGCAGTGGTTAGTGCTGCTGCCTCATGGCGCCGAGGTCCCAGGTTCGATTCCGGCTCTGGGTCACTGTCCATGTGGAGTTTGCACATTCTCCCAGTGTTTGCGTGGGTTTCGCCCCCACAACCCAAAAGATGTGCAGGGTAGGTGGATTGGCCACACTAAATTGCCCCTTACTTGAAAAAAATGAATTGGGTACTCTAAATCTATTTTAAAAAAGAAACACTGGCTGTATTTCTTCAGGAGCTATTTCTCAGCTTCTTTCAGTTCACCTTCTAATCACACAATCAGAATCATAGAATCCCGGGGGCAGCACAGTGGTTAGCACTGCTGCCTCACAGCGCCGAGGTCCCAGGTTCAATCCCAGCTCTGGGTCACTGTCCGTGCGGAGTTTGCACATTCTGCCTGTGTTTGTGTGGGTTTCGCCCCCCACATTGGCAGGGTAGGTGGATTGGCCACGCTAAATTGCCCCTTAATTGGAAATAATGAATTTGGTACTCCAAATTAAAAAAAAAGAATCATAGAATCCCTACAGTGCGGGAGGCCATTTGGCCCATTGAATCTGCACCGATTCTCCGAAAGAGCACCCCACCTGAGCCAGCACCCTGCCCTATCTCTGTCACTCCATAACCCCACCTAACCTTTGAACTCTAAGGGGAAATTTATCATGGCCAATCCATTTAACTTCCATGTCCTTGGTCTGTGGGAGGAAACTGGAGCACAGAATCACAGAATAATAGTGCAGAAGAGGCCCATCGAGTCTGCATCGATGCATGAAAAACACCCAACCTGCCTAGCTAATCCCATTTACTAGCACTTGGCCAATAGTCAAAGCACCCGGAGAAAACCCACGCAGACACGGGGAGAATGCGCAAACTCCACACAGTCATCCAAGGTTGGAATTGAACCTGGGTCCCTTGCACTGTGAGGCAGCAATGCTAACCACTGGCTGTGCCACCATCAATTCTGTTCTGATTTGAAAGAAACTGCTAAGCTGTCTACAGACATATCTTTAACTGAACTGCAGTGACAGCGGATGCAAGATTCCTGCTCACATCTCAATCCAAAACTCAACTAAAAAATTTTTTGCAAAATGCCTGGCACCTTAGCTCCTCCCATTAATTACATCATCTTACCAAGTTGAAATCTAATTAACTCCACAGGGAACCTCCTTAATTCAAACAAAACTCCATTAGTCAAAATGTTTTACGATGCCCTAAATGCATCCCTGGTTCCCAAAACATTCAAACCCGGATTATTTTAAAAACACTACTGCAGGAGTCATTGCAAGGGTCCTTCCTATATCACTGTTTTCCTTATTTCCACTTTTGTTGTTTTTGCCATTACATTTTTGATCCATGGATGATTTATGGCTATGTGTCTTTAAGGCTGCCTGTTTCTTTCATTCAAGCAGAAGGAAGCAATGGTTTGTGCCTTTAATTCAAGCAGAAATCTGTGCTGCAGTGATTGTAGACTGTCTGGCATCATCGATGACTCAGTTTGGTTGATGTGGCTGGTGGTGATTGGATCTGATCCCACTGGAATGTTTCCAGAGTCCCTCGGTTCCACTTTGGTTTCAGTATTGGTTCTGGCAGCCTGGTGAAGAGATGTAACACTCTACAAAAATATCCAATTCTCTCCAGAAGGTCACTGTGAGGGCTGTCTCTCTCTCTCCAGCCAGTCTGGGTATCGTTCTCTTGAGACTGCAGAGGCCTGAAGTCAAACCACAAGCTGAAAGTAAGGTTTGATGTGAAATAAAGTGTCTCACCAGAAAGGTATAGCCCTGAATGCGAACCACATTTTTGTTTCAGCACGCCGGCGGGATGCTCTGTTACGCCGGCTGGTCAATGGGGTTTCCCATAGTGGGGCAGCCCCACGCCGTCGGGAAACCCCTGGGCTGCCAGCAAAATGGAGCATCCCGACGGCGGAGAATCCAGCCCAAGGTGTTTCTCCAGAAAGTCTATTGCCTGAGTACTGTATTTTCTAACCTTCGGGGACCCTGAATGAGTGACTCTACAAAGAAGACCATTACCGACTGTAAACAAGAGCCTTTAATCAGAAAGCGTTCAGAAAGAACCACCAACTGAAGCAAAAACTCTTCTCTTTTGATCTTCATCCTTATTATTTTCACTCCTTTCCCCCCCTCTGTGCCTGTCTGCCTTGTGTGGTGGGTAGAGGGTGGGGAAGTTAAAGTGGGAGTCAGGGGGTTAGGTGATAGTTAACCAGTTGTATTTATTACATTTTTCCCATGATAGTTCTTGTTATAAATAAACAGTAATTGTGTTTAAACCTACAAACCTGTTGACTGTAATTATTGGGCAGCCAAGGGCCAAAGACTTTGAGTATTTTTATAAGAACTATTGGTTAATTCACTTGTATTGTGACTCTGAGACAAGTCGGGTTGAAATTGACTGCGCAGTTGCCCAGGGTATCGTAACATCGTACACCCATTAACCCAGGCTTTTAACCCTTACTGCACCAAATATATATAACACAATATATCAGAAATGTCTGCATTCATCACACCATCTCTTTGCATTCAGCTGTGGTTCAGCTGATATCTCTCTTGCCTCTGGGTCACATGGTTCTGGTACAAGTCCCACTCCAGAGCTTGAGCACAAAAATCAAAGCTAACACTGCAGTGCAGTACTGAGGGAGTGCTGCACTGTTGGAGGTACTATCTTTCAGATGAGACTTTAAACTCAGACCTCGATCTGCCTGCTGAGGTAGACGTCCAATAAAATATCCAGTGGCACTATTTAGAAGGACAGAAGCGTTCTCCTCGGTGTCCAGGCCTATATTTATCATTCAATAGGGGCAGCACGGTGGCACAGTGGTTAGCATTGTTGCCTATGGCGCTGAGGACCTGGGTTCAAATCCCGGCCCTGGGTGACTGTCCGTGTGGAGTATGCGCATTCTCCCCATGTCTGCATGGGTTTTACCCCCACAACCCAAAAGATGTGCAGGATAGGTGGATTGGCCACACTAAATTGCCCCTTAATTGGAAAAAATACAACAGATTATCTGGTCATAGTCAAATTGCTCTTTGTGGGAACTTACTTTGGAAAAATTAGCTGTTGAGTTTCCTACATTGCAACAGTAACTACACATCAAAACATACCTGACTGGCTGTAAAACACTTTTGGACATCTGGTCATCATGAAAGTTACTCTCTGCAGAATTCCAAATCTCGTGCCTGCTCTTATAGGCCCAGTATTTATATGGCTAGGCCCAGTGCAGTTGCTGGAGGGGAGGAGGGAGGAGGAGGAGGGAGGAGGAGGAAGGGGGAAGGGGAGGGGAGGTCACTGCTGAAACATCAGGCTTGTCTGTGATGTCCTCTGAGATCACAATGCCTGCTAACACTTGGCATTGGAATATGGCAGTGGAAGGGAAATTTGAGTCATGTGTGAAATAGGGTCCATGCTGCCAGTGCCTGTTTCCTGCTTGTATCTAAAGTGGCTTTTACCCCCAATATTGACACACATATATAGACAATGGCTACACAATGTCAGAGAGTAATTGCTGTTTGTGGAACCTATACCTAGTAAAGAGTGAAGGCCTTCATGGAATGAAGGAAATTAACTGCCATGGGAAGAAAATAAATGGAAAATTATGTATTGATTTCATTTCAGGAATTTAGAATATTTTAGCTTCTTACAGAATAACCACACCAATGATTGACAAAAATAAAACCTTTAGCAGTAATTTGTTGCGATTTAATGAATCATAATCACAGCCAAGATTTTGCCTTTCCCCAAAGTATAGAAACCTGCACAGAATTCTCCTGAAGCAACACCCATCTATCAGAAAATGTGAGGAATATTTAGCTGTGCCTCACACACCATTTAACATCCCCTTATGGCCACTGGGAACTTGTGTATTAACCATGTCACATATCAAAGGATATCTTATAATCAAGAATCAATAGGGTAAAGAGTTGATTATTATCCGCTTGTGGCTAATGGCAGAATAAACAGATGGAAGCTGGCCTCGAGCCTCATTTTAATAATCTGCTGTTTGCCTTTTGCCAACAGCCCCTTGGGTCCGTTCCAAGATTGGGAGTGGGGGAGGGACAGGGGTTGGGAAATCACACATTGGTTGGCAGAGTCCTTCAGGAGTGTTGCGGAGCTGAGTTGGAAGCTGCCAGGCTCAAATATTTTGATAGCGGCCATTCCTTGGGCGCTGAGACCCCCAGAGCTCTGGGGCTTTATCCAGTCCTTGACAACTGAAACAGACATAATGTGCCCCAAATGATAAAAGACTTGAAATTATATGGTGCCTTTCACAACCACTGGATGTCTCACAAAGTGCTTTACAGCCAATTAAGTATTTTCAAAGCGTAGTCACTGTTGTAATGTAGGAAATACGGCAGCCAAGTTGTGCCCAGCAAGCATCCACAAACAACAATGTGATAATGACAAGATCATGTTTTTTGTGACGCTGAGGATAACTCGCCTGCCCTTTAGTCAAAACAGTTCCACATTCCATATTCCTCAGTTTAATGTTGCATCCAAAGGATGGCACCTCACTGTGCAGCATGCCCTCAGTGCTACACTGGAGTGTCAGCCTCGATTTCTGTGCTCAAGTTCTACCAGTGGGACTTGAACCTACAACCTTCCAACTCAGAAGCCAACAAGTGAGCTACAGCTGACGCACGACTGGAGCTGCAGAATACCAAAGTACAACTTACACTTTCTGTCTCTTGTTGCAGGATGGTATTGGGGAGCTCTTCGGGCAAATGAAGCAAATGAGAAGTTAAAAGAAGCCTCGGAAGGTACGTTTCTGGTAAGAGACAGTTCACACCGGGACTACTTTCTCACCATCTCTGTGAAAACTGTTCTGGGACCAACCAACCTGCGAATTGAATACCGAGATGGCAAATTCAGATTGGATTCGATAATCCTCATAAAATCCAAACTTCAGCAGTTCGAGAGTGTGGTGAATCTGGTACAATACTATGTGGTCCTATGTCGGATGCTACAGAACACCCGATGTCTAGCTCTTCAAAACAAAGGCATCCAGCTCTGGTTGACCAAACCATTGTACACTGAGACCCCTTCTCTGCAACACTTCTGTCGTATCGCCATCCATAAAGCAACCAGAGAGATACATGAACTGCCGTTGCCAACTAAACTGAAAAAGTACTTGTCGGAATATAAGTATCAGATTTAAAACTCTCTTAAAATGAAAGTCTAGGAGGGAACTAATTGCCCAAGCATTTATTTGCTTGTTTTTCTTGTAGAACCTGCTGCCAGTTACAGGGAGGAGATATACTTGGCTTTCAGTGATGAAACTGATTTGATGGGAATACCATTTGGACGAGATTAGGAGCCAATCTGAAGCAACCTATTTAGGGAAAGATTTCCAGAGATGGAGCGTTCAGCAACGCTACCCTTGGAGTTGACCTCTTTGGATGTTGTGGCTTCAGAACATTAAGTTAATAAATGTTAAACAATTAAAAAAAATCTCACAATTACATTTCTTAATTTTGGTTAGTCTTGGTTTTAATTTACATATCTAGTTGATGACCATCACTAAATTTGCATCAACCTTTTATGTTGTCGATATTTGGTGTCTTTGCAAATATCTCAGCCTGCAGTTTGCTATTAACAGGGGGAGATTTGTCACTTTTAAAATTCATTCATGGGATGTGGGCACACTGGCTAGTCCATCCCATATGAAGGAGGTAGTGAGGTGCCTTCTTGAACCTCTATGGTCCATGTGGTGTAGGTACACCCACCGTGCTGTTAGGGGGGGGGTGGGGGAGTTCCAGGATTTTGACCCGGCAACAGTGAAGGAATGGTTGATATATTTCCAATTCAGGATTATCATAGAATTTACAGTGCAGAAGGAGGCCATTCGGCCCATCGACTCTGCACCGGCTCTTGGAAAGAGCACCCTACCCAAGGTCAACACCTACACCCTATCCCCATAACCCAGTAATCCCGCCCAACACTAAGGGCAATTTATCATGGCCAATCCACCTAACCTGCACATCTTTGGACTGTGGGAGGAAACCGGAGCACCCGGAGGAAACCCACGCACACACGGGGAGGATGTGCAGACTCCGCAGACAGTGACCCAAGCCGGAATTGAACCTGGGACCCTGGAGCTGTGAAGCAATTGTGCTATCCACAATGCTACCGTGCTGCCGATGGCCGATGCTTTAGAGGGGAACATCCAGGTGATGGTGTTTCCATGTGTCTGCTGCCCTTATATTTCCAGATGGTGGTGGTTGAGAGGGTGGTGGTTGTGGGTTTGGAAAGTGCCGCTTGAGGAGCCTTAGTGAGTTCCTGCAGTGCTTCTTGTAGATGGCACACAAGGCTGTCACTCTGCATTGGTGGTGGAGGGATTGAATGTTTATGGATGGGATGCCAATCAGGCTGGCTGCTTTGTCCTGGATGTTGTCAAGCTTCTTTAGTGTGTTGGAACTCCACTCATCCAGGCGATTCCATCACGCTCCTGACTTGTAGGTGGTAGATAAGCTTTGAGGAGTCAGGAAGTGAGTCAGTCTCTGACCTGCTCTTGAAGCCACAGTATTTGTAGGGCTACTCCATATATCTGTTCACACAATGGGCACAATTCAACCCAAAAATTTCTCAGTGTAATTTTGGGCGGGTTTGGTAGGGTGTTTCCCGTCGGTCTTTTGGGTGAGATCCAGACCTAACCCTAACCCACACTTAGTCATTTTTTTGGGCCTTGGAGAGTCCCCCCCCCCCCCCCCCCCCCCCCCCCCCCCCCCCCCCCCCCCCCCCCCCCGGTCTAGCCCACATGTAGAAATGCTTTCAGCATTGGGAAGCCAAAATCGCCAGCGAGACTGGTTCCTCAGAGATCAAGGCGCCATTTGAAAGGGTGCCCCGATCTCTAACTGAGCTTGAGGGCCCCCTACACCCCTCCCAACCACGGGCTATGGCACCCCCCACTGACATAGTCATCAACCCCCCCCCCCTCCCCAAGCCAAGTGAGGACACCCCACTATGGGGTCGCTGAGGGCCCCACCCACGTTCCGGCCTCCGCATCCTCCTTTTACGCCCCCCCTCCCCCCTTCAGGACTTCCTTTCACCCTCACGAATCTTTGAGGCCCCTTCACCACCCCACTTTTAAACCATCCCCCCCCCCCCCCCCCCCCCCCCTTCATGGGCACAGCCTCCCCTTAGGCCTGATCCCTGGCAGTGCCAACTGAGCACATGGGCACCTTGGCACTGCCAACCTGGCACCCAGGCAGTGACCCAGACACCCTGGCAGTGCGCTGGGAAATTCTCTCACCTGAAGGAAATGGCAATGGGTTTACTGCAAGAGGCTGTAACAAATTACTTTGGGAAAAGACCAATTCACTTTCTTCTTCCAATTTGCCGTCTTCTTTACTAGCTCTGGAAGAATTACCTGCCATTTGTCCAAGATCAGTTCATGAAGGTCTATTCGGCAACAACTGTTTATCAGTAATTCATAATCAGAACTGAAATCAAAGTCAAAACTCTCCTCTGACTCTTCATCCCTGTCACGCTTAAATTTGGACTCCTCTTTCTTATAGTCACCTTCAGTCTGAGAATTCTCAGAATTTGATTCACTACCAGTCATTTGCTATGTGATCAACATCTTGCAACAATTCTTTCTGTGAGTCATTTACTGTCTAATTATTTGTCCTAACTCTCACATGCTATACCGTTGGCATCACATGTGCTACCTGCAGTACTTCCCTTGTACTCTCTGTAATCATGGGTGAAGCTACAACCTTCACTCCTGCAGAATCATTCCCCAAAAGTAAGCCTACTCCTTCCACTGGTAATTCCTTAACAACTCTGACAACTACAGGACCTGACATTAAATCACGCTCCAATTGTACTTTATTCAATGGAACTGGATACACCTTCCACCTATTCCATTCACTAATACCTCAGCTTTCATTGAGCGCTCTGAAGGAAAAACCAAATCCTTCTACAATACAATAGTCTGAGTAACCCCCATATCCCTCAAAATTATTCTGGGTTTGGCTACATCAATTGAGGAAAATGGGGTGACTTCCCCTTAAACAAAAAACTGGCATATCTCTCATCTACAATCGTCCTCACACCTGCTCCCACAGCAGTGTTTGCCTCAGGTATCCAAAGTCCAGTTAATGCTACAGTCTGCCCTTCAGTGTTTTCCACTCTTATTCCTTTTCAGAATCCTCCTTATGAAGTCCTACAAGTCTCATGGGCTTTCCTTGCAACTTCCAACATGCTGAACATACGTGTCCCACCTTATTACAATGGTAATACCTTGGATTGCAAATCTCATCTCCACCCGCAGTATCTTCCTTCCTGGTCTGAGGAGGAGATCTCGGAGCTCTCTCAAATATCCATTCCTTCCATGGCTACTTGCCTTCCTTTCACTCTCCAACTTCCTATCCTTTTCAAAATGGTGGAGGTGATGGAACAAAGGTTTAAATATATGGATTAGTTCATAATCATCAGCCATAATTGCTGCTTGTCTATCAGTTTTTATCCTCTGGTCTTCAACATGGGTTCTTATTATAGATGGTAGGGAATTCTTAAATTCCTCTAAGAGAATTTCCTCAGAGCTTCATAGGTAGTTTCAACTCCCAATCCTTGTACGCACCTATTAAAAATTGTTCTGCTTAACCCTTTCAAAGTGTGCATAAGTATTTCCCGGCTGTCTCTTTAAATTCCAAAACTTTTGCCTATATACATCAGGAACCAATTCATATGTATCCAGAATAGCCTTTTTTATCACCTCATAATTCTCTGATAGGGAAGCATAAACACCCTGTGCCCACCCCATTAGGTTATTCTGCATGGGTAATGTTCACTTTTCTCTTGGTCACTCCATTTGGGTTGCTATTTTCTCAAAAGCCCTGAAAATGGTTTCTATCTCCTTCTCTTCAAATTTTGGGAGGGCCTGTATAAACGGAACATATCACCCCTGGGTCCCATTCTAGGATTAAGTTCCCCTCTTTTTAGCAGCTCTCCTCCCATTTGCAGTGCTTTAAGCTGGAAGCCTTTAAATAACTCCAACCAATTCATTTCCATCTCCATTTCCTCTCTCTTTTCCGTCTTGCTCTCTAATTCCAACCTCCTCATTTCCATTTCTTTTTGCTTCAGCTCCCTTTCCTTTTGCTGCATCTCCATTTGTTTCATTTATAGCTGGACATCATTTATCACAATGTCCGTTCATCCATTGTCGCAGCGTCTGCATGGTCTCGCCAATGTACATCGCACGACAATCGTCAGGCAGGACTGTTCCCTTCCAGTCGGGGAACACTTCAGCAGTCAAGGGCATTCAGCCTCTGATCTCCAGGTAAGCGTTCTCCAAGGCGGCCTTCAGGATGCGCGACAACGCAAAATCGCCGAGCAGAAACTTATAGCCAAGTTCCGCACACATGAGTACGGCCTCAACCGGGACCTTGGATTCATGTTGCATTACATTCATCCCCCACCATCTGGCCTGGGCTTGCAAAATCCTACCAACTGTCCTAGCTTGAGAGAATTCACACCTCTTTAACCTGGGGTTACCCCTATCTATGGATCTGTAAAGACTTAATTACCTGCAAATGCTCGCATTCTAAGCATTGTCTGGCATCTTTGACTTTGTCTATGTATATGTTTCTGGAACATACCTCGTCATTCACCTGAGGAAGGAGCAGTGCTCCGAAAGCTAGTGTTTGAAACATGTTGGACTTTAACCTGGTGTTGTAAGACTTCTTACTCTTAGGAATCTAAGCATAAAACAGAGGCTACAGTGGAATATCTCTTATCAGACCACTAATGGAAAGGCAAAGACTATGGCTGGTATCTATTTCTGTCGCTGGGGGTGAGCTTGGAAGTGGGGGGAAGGCCATTTCCTTGGGTAGGATCCTACAATACCAGAACCCTGCCACCTTCCTGTCACCACCCAAATTAAGATCAATCTTCCTGCCCTACCTCCAGTTGAGGTCCTTAAGTGGTCAATTAATGACCATTGACCCTCTGCATTGCCCACAGTCCGTGACCCACGCACTGTGACTCCTTGCACTGCCCCCTGTCAATACGCTTGAGGGTTCTGCACGTATAATTCCCATTTGTATTAGACCTTCCAAAATGCATTACCTCACATTAAACTCCATCTGTCATTTCTCCGCCTAAGTCTCCAACCGATCTATATCCTGTTGTATCCTCTGACAATCTCTTCACTATCCTCAACTCCACCAACCTTTGTGTCGCCAGCAAATTTACTAATCGAACCAGTTACATTTTCCTCCAAATCATTTATATATACTACGAACAACAAAGATCCCAGCACTGATCCCTGCAGAGCACCACTAGTCACAGTTTCCATTCAGAAAAGCACCCTTCCACTGCTAACCTCTGTCTTCTGTGACCGAGCCAGTTCTGTATCCATCTTGCCAGCTCACCTCTGATCCTGTGTGACTTCACCTTTTGTACCAGTCTGCCATGAGGGACCATGTCAAAGGCTTTACTGAAGTCCATGGAGACAACATATACTGCCTTTCCTTCATCAATCACCTTAGTCACTTCCTCAAAAAACTTGACCAGTTAATGAGATCCAACCTCCCCTTCACAAAACCATGCTGCCTATCACTAATAAGTCTATTTGTTTCCAAATGTGAGTAAATCCTGTTCCTAAGAATCTACTCCAATAATTTCCGTATCACTGATGTAAGGTTCACCACCTAGGCTCCCAAACTGTGACCCACCACCCGCATTGCCCCAGTCTGTGACATCAACGCTGCCCCCAGTCTGTGACCCCCTCCCCAGCATTGCCCCAGTCTGTGACCCTCCGCACTGAACTCATTCTGTGACCCTCCACATTGCCCCCAGCCTGTAACCCTCCGCACTGAACCCAGTCTGTGACCCTCTGCATTGCCTCCAGTCTGTGACCCTCCGCACTGAACCCAGCATGTGACCCTCCGCACTGCTCCCAGTCTGAGACCCTCCGTACTGAACCCATTCTGTGACCCTCCGCACTGAACCCAGCATGTGACCCTCCGCACTGCTCCCAGTCTGAGACCCTCCGTACTGAACCCATTCTGTGACCCTCCGCATTGAACCCAGTCTGTGACCCTCCGCACTGAACCCAGTCTGTGACCCTCCGCACTGAACCCAGTCTGTGACCCTCCGCATTGCCCCCAGTCTGTGACCCTCCGCGTTGCCCCCAGCCTGTGACCCTCCGCACTGAACCCAGTCTGTGACCCTCCGCATTGCCCCCAGTCTGTGACCCTCCGCATTGCCCCCAGTCTGTGACCCTCCGCATTGCCCCCAGTCTGTGACCCTCCGCACTGAACCCAGTCTGAGACCCTCCGCACTGAACCCAGTCTGTGACCCTCCACATTGCCCCCAGTCTGTGACCCTCCGCACTGAACCCAGTCTGTGACCCTCCACATTGCCCCCAGGCTGTGACCCTCCGCACTGAACCCAGTCTGTGACCCTCCGCATTGCCCCCAGCCTGTGACCCTCCGCACTGAACCCAGCCTGTGACCCTCCGCATTGCCCCCAGTCTGTGACCCTCCGCATTGCCCCCAGTCTGTGACCCTCCGCATTGCCCCCAGTCTGTGTCCCTCCGCACTGAACCCAGTCTGTGACCCTCCGCACTGAACCCAGTCTGTGACCCTCCGCATTGCCCCCAGTCTGTGACCCTCCGCGTTGCCCCCAGCCTGTGACCCTCCGCACTGAACCCAGTCTGTGACCCTCCGCATTGCCCCCAGTCTGTGACCCTCCGCATTGCCCCCAGCCTGTGACCCTCTGCATTGCGCCCAGCCTGTGACCCTCTGCATTGCGCCCAGTCTGTGTCCCTCCGCATTGCCCCCAGTCTGTGACCCTCCGCATTGCCCCCAGTCTGTGACCCTCCGCATTGCCCCCAGTCTGTGTCCCTCCGCACTGCACCCTGTCTGTGACCCTCCGCACTGAACCCAGTCTGTGACCCTCCGCATTGCCCCCAGCCTGTGACCCTCCGCACTGAACCCAGCCTGTGACCCTCCGCATTGCCCCCAGCCTGTGACCCTCCGCACTGAACCCAGTCTGTGACCCTCCGCACTGAACCCAGTCTGTGACCCTCCGCACTGCACCCTGTCTGTGACCCTCCGCACTGAACCCAGCCTGTGACCCTCCGCACTGAACCCAGTCTGTGACCCTCCGCACAGAACCCAGTCTGTGACCCTCCGCACTGAACCCAGTCTGTGACCCTCCGCACTGAACCCAGTCTGTGACCCTCCGCACTGAACCCAGACTGTGACCCTCCGCATTGCCCCCAGTCTGTGTCCCTCCGCATTGCCCCCAGTCTGTGACCCTCCGCATTGCCCCCAGTCTGTGACCCTCCGCATTGCCCCCAGTCTGTGACCCTCCGCATTGCCCCAGTCTGTGACTCTCCGCATTGCTCCCAGTCTGTGTCCCTCCGCATTGCCCCAGCCTGTGACCCTCCGCACTGAACCCAGTCTGTGACCCTCCGCACTGAACCCAGTCTGTGACCCTCCGCACTGAACCCAGTCTGTGACCCTCCGCGTTGCCCCCAGTCTGTAACCCTCCGCACTGAACCCAGTCTGTGACCGTCCGCATTGCCCCCAGTCTGTGACCCTCCGCACTGAACCCAGTCTGTGACCCTCCACATTGCCCCCAGTCTGTGACCCTCCGCACTGAACCCAGTCTGTGACCCTCCGCACTGAACCCAGTCTGTGACCCTCCGCACTGAACCCAGTCTGTGACCCTCCGCACTGAACCCAGTCTGTGACCCTCCGCGTTGCCCCCAGTCTGTGACCCTCCGCACTGAACCCAGTCTGTGACCCTCCGCATTGCCCCAGCCTGTGACCCTCCGCACTGAACCCAGCCTGTGACCCTCCGCACTGCTCCCAGTCTGTGACCCTCCGCATTGCCCCCAGCCTGTGACCCTCCGCACTGAACCCAGTCTGTGACCCTCCGCACTGCCCCCAGTCTGTGACCCTCCGCACTGAACCCAGTCTGTGACCCTCCGCACTGAACCTAGTCTGTGACCCTCTGCATTGCCCCCAGTCTGTGTCCCTCCGCATTGCCCCCAGTCTGTGACCCTCCGCATTGCCCCCAGTCTGTGTCCCTCCGCACTGAACCCAGTCTGTGACCCTCCGCATTGCGCCCAGCCTGTGACCCTCCGCATTGCCCCCAGCCTGTGACCCTCCGCACTGAACCCAGTCTGTGACCCTCCGCATTGCCCCAGTCTGTGACCCTCCACATTGCCCCCAGCCTGTGACCCCACATTGCCCCGAACCCAGCCTGTGACCCACCACACTGTTCCATGTCTGTGACCATCCGCGCTGCACCCAGCCTGTGACCCTCCGCATTGCCCCAGCCTGTGACCCTCCGCACTGAACCCAGTCTGTGACCCTCCGCACTGCACCCTGTCTGTGACCCTCCGCATTGCCCCCAGCCTGTGACCCTCCGCACTGAACCCAGCCTGTGACCCTCCGCACTGAACCCAGTCTGTGACCCTCCGCACAGAACCCAGTCTGTGACCCTCCGCACTGCACCCTGTCTGTGACCCTCCGCATTGCCCCCAGCCTGTGACCCACCACACTGAACCCAGTCTGTGACCCTCCGCACTGAACCCAGTCTGTGACCCTCCGCACTGAACCCAGACTGTGACCCTCCGCATTGCCCCCAGTCTGTGTCCCTCCGCATTGCCCCCAGTCTGTGACCCTCCGCATTGCCCCCAGTCTGTGTCCCTCCGCATTGCCCCCAGTCTGTGACCCTCCGCATTTCCCCAGTCTGTGACTCTCCGCATTGCTCCCAGTCTGTGTCCCTCCGCATTGCCCCAGCCTGTGACCCTCCGCACTGAACCCAGTCTGTGACCCTCCGCACTGAACCCAGTCTGTGACCCTCCGCACTGAACCCAGTCTGTGACCCTCCGCGTTGCCCCCAGTCTGTAACCCTCCGCACTGAACCCAGTCTGTGACCGTCCGCATTGCCCCCATTCTGTGACCCTCCGCACTGAACCCAGTCTGTGACCCTCCACATTGCCCCCAGTCTGTGACCCTCCGCACTGAACCCAGTCTGTGACCCTCCGCACTGAACCCAGTCTGTGACCCTCCGCACTGAACCCAGTCTGTGACCCTCCGCACTGAACCCAGTCTGTGACCCTCCGCGTTGCCCCCAGTCTGTGACCCTCCGCACTGAACCCAGTCTGTGACCCTCCGCATTGCCCCAGCCTGTGACCCTCCGCACTGAACCCAGCCTGTGACCCTCCGCACTGCTCCCAGTCTGTGTCCCTCCGCATTGCCCCCAGTCTGTGACCCTCCGCACTGAACCCAGTCTGTGACCCTCCGCATTGCCCCCAGTCTGTGTCCCTCCGCATTGCCCCCAGTTTGTGACCCTCCGCACTGCCCCCAGTCTGTGACCCTCCGCACTGAACCCTGTCTGTGACCCTCCGCATTGCCCCCAGCCTGTGACCCTCCGCACTGAACCCAGTCTGTGACCCTCCGCACTGAACCCAGTCTGTGTCCCTCCGCATTGCCCCAGCCTGTGCCCCCCCGCATTGCCCCAGCCTGTGACCCTCCGCACTGAACCCAGTCTGTGACCCTCCGCACTGAACCCAGTCTGTGACCCTCCGCGTTGCCCCCAGTCTGTGACCCTCCGCATTGCCCCCAGTCTGTGACCCTACGCACTGAACCCAGTCTGTGACCCTCCGCACTGAACCCAGTCTGTGACCCTCCGCGTTGCCCCCAGTCTGTGACCCTCCGCACTGAACCCAGTCTGTGACCCTCCGCATTGCCCCAGCCTGTGACCCTCCGCACTGAACCCAGCCTGTGACCCTCCGCACTGCTCCCAGTCTGTGACCCTCCGCATTGCCCCCAGCCTGTGACCCTCCGCATTGCCCCCAGTCTGTGACTCTCCGCACTGAACCCAGTCTGTGACCCTCCGCACTGCCCCCAGTCTGTGACCCTCCGCACTGAACCCAGTCTGTGACCCTCCGCATTGCCCCCAGTCTGTGACCCTCCGCACTGAACCCAGTCTGTGACCCTCCGCATTGCCCCCAGCCTGTGACCCTCTGCATTGCGCCCAGCCTGTGACCCTCTGCATTGCGCCCAGCCTGTGACCCTCCGCATTGCGCCCAGCCTGTGACCCTCCGCATTGCCCCCAGCCTGTGACCCTCCGCACTGAACCCAGTCTGTGACCCTCCGCATTGCCCCAGTCTGTGACCCTCCGCACTGAACCCAGTCTGTGACCCTCCGCACTGAACCCAGTCTGTGACCCTCCACATTGCCCCCAGTCTGTGACCCTCCGCACTGAACCCAGTCTGTGACCCTCCGCACTGCACCCTGTCTGTGACCCTCCGCACTGAACCCAGCCTGTGACCCTCCGCACTGAACCCAGTCTGTGACCCTCCGCACTGCCCCCAGTCTGTGACCCTCCGCACTGAACCCAGTCTGTGACCCTCCGCACTGCACCCTGTCTGTGACCCTCCGCATTGCCCCCAGCCTGTGACCCTCCGCATTGCACCCTGTCTGTGACCCTCCGCATTGCCCCCAGCCTGTGACCCACCACACTGAACCCAGTCTGTGACCCTCCGCACTGAACCCAGTCTGTGACCCTCCGCATTGCCCCCAGTCTGTGACTCTCCGCATTGCTCCCAGTCTGTGACCCTCCGCACTGAACCCAGTCTGTGACCCTCCGCACTGCCCCCAGTCTGTGACCCTCCGCACTGAACCCAGTCTGTGACCCTCCGCACTGAACCCAGTCTGTGACCCTCTGCATTGCCCCCAGTCTGTGTCCCTCCGCATTGCCCCCAGTCTGTGACCCTCCGCATTGCCCCAGTCTGTGTCCCTCCGCACTGCCCCCAGTCTGTGACCCTCCGCACTGAACCCAGCCTGTGACCCTCCGCACTGAACCCAGTCTGTGACCCTCCGCATTGCCCCAGTCTGTGACCCTCCACATTGCCCCCAGCCTGTGACCCTCCGCATTGCCCAGCCTGTGTCCCTCCGCACTGCACCCTGTCTGTGACCCTCCACATTGCCCCCAGTCTGTGACCCTCCGCACTGAACCCAGTCTGTGACCCTCCGCACTGCACCCAGCCTGTGACCCTCCGCACTGAACCCAGCCTGTGACCCTCCGCACTGCACCCAGCCTGTGACCCTCCGCACTGAACCCAGCCTGTGACCCTCCGCACTGCACCCAGTCTGTGACCCTCCGCATTGCCCCCATTCTGTGACCCTCCGCACAGAACCCAGTCTGTGACCCTCCGCACTGCACCCAGTCTGTGACCCTCCGCATTGCCCCCAGCCTGTGACCCACCACACTGAACCCAGTCTGTGACCCTCCGCACTGAACCCAGTCTGTGACCCTCCGCACTGAACCCAGTCTGTGACCCTCCGCACTGAACCCAGTCTGTGACCCTCCGCACTGAACCCAGACTGTGACCCTCCGCATTGCCCCCAGTCTGTGACCCTCCGCATTGCCCCCAGTCTGTGTCCCTCCGCATTGCCCCCAGTCTGTGACCCTCCGCATTGCCCCAGTCTGTGACTCTCCGCATTGCTCCCAGTCTGTGACCCTCCGCACTGAACCCAGTCTGTGACCCTCCGCACTGAACCCAGTCTGTGACCCTCCGCGTTGCCCCCAGTCTGTGACCCTCCGCACTGAACCCAGTCTGTGACCCTCCGCATTGCCCCCATTCTGTGACCCTCCGCACTGAACCCAGTCTGTGACCCTCCACATTGCCCCCAGTCTGTGACCCTCCGCACTGAACCCAGTCTGTGACCCTCCGCACTGAACCCAGTCTGTGACCCTCCGCACTGAACCCAGTCTGTGACCCTCCGCACTGAACCCAGTCTGTGACCCTCCGCGTTGCCCCCAGTCTGTGACCCTCCGCACTGAACCCAGTCTGTGACCCTCCGCATTGCCCCAGCCTGTGACCCTCCGCACTGAACCCAGCCTGTGACCTTCCGCACTGCTCCCAGTCTGTGACCCTCCGCATTGCCCCCAGCCTGTGACCCTCCGCACTGAACCCAGTCTGTGACCCTCCGCACTGCCCCCAGTCTGTGACCCTCCGCACTGACCCAGTCTGTGAACCTCCGCACTGAACCCAGTCGTGCCCCTCCGCACTGAACCCAGTCTGTGACCCTCCGCACTGACCCAGTCTGTGACCCTCCGCATTCCCCCAGTCTGTGACCCTGCGCATTGCCCCCAGTCTGTGACCCTCCGCATTGCCCCCAGTCTGTGACCCTCCGCATATGCCCCAGTCTGTGACCCTCCGCACTGCACCCCAGTCTGTGACCCTCCGCACTGAACCCAGTCTGTGACCCTCCGCACTGCCCCCAGTCCTGTGCCCCTACCGCACTGACACCCAGTCTGTGACCCTCCGCACTGACCCCAGTCTGTGACCCTCCGCATTGCCCCCAGTCTGTGCCCCCCCGCATTGCCCCCAGCTCTGGTGACCCTCCTTGCATTGCTCCAGCCTGTGACCCCCCACTGACCCAGTCTGTGACCCCTCCGCACTGACACAGTCTGTGACCCTCCGCACTGAACCCAGTCCTGTGACCCTCCGCATTGCCCCCAGCCTGTGACCCTCCGCACTGAACCCAGTCTGTGACCCTCCGCACTGAACCCAGCCTGTGACCCTCCGCACTGAACCCAGTCTGTGACCCTCCGCACTGCACCCTGTCTGTGACCCTCCGCACTGAACCCAGTCTGTGACCCTCCGCACTGAACCCAGTCTGTGACCCTCCGCATTGCCCCCAGTCTGTGTCCCTCCGCATTGCCCCCAGTCTGTGACCCTCCGCACTGAACCCAGTCTGTGACCCTCCGCACTGCCCCCAGTCTGTGACCCTCCGCACTGAACCCAGTCTGTGACCCTCCGCACTGAACCCAGTCTGTGACCCTCCGCACTGAACCCAGTCTGTGACCCTCCGCACTGAACCCAGTCTGTGACCCTCTGCATTGCCCCCAGTCTGTGTCCCTCCGCATTGCCCCCAGTCTGTGACCCTCCGCATTGCCCCCAGTCTGTGACCCTCCGCATTGCCCCCAGTCTGTGTCCCTCCGCACTGCACCCTGTCTGTGACCCTCCGCACTGAACCCCAGTCTGTGACCCTCCGCACTGAACCCAGTCTGTGACCCTCCGCACTGCACCCTGTCTGTGACCCTCCGCACTGAACCCAGTCTGTGACCCTCCGCACTGAACCCAGTCTGTGACCCTCCGCACTGAACCCAGTCTGTGACCCTCCGCACTGAACCCAGTCTGTGACCCTCCGCACTGAACCCAGTCTGTGACCCTCCGCACTGAACCCAGTCTGTGTCCCTCCGCATTGCCCCCAGTCTGTGACCCTCCGCACTGAACCCAGCCTGTGACCCTCCGCACTGAACCCAGTCTGTGACCCTCCGCACTGAACCCAGTCTGTGACCCTCCGCATTGCCCCCAGTCTGTGACCCTCCGCACTGAACCCAGTCTGTGACCCTCCGCATTGCCCCCAGCCTGTGACCCTCTGCATTGCGCCCAGCCTGTGACCCTCCGCATTGCGCCCAGCCTGTGACCCTCCGCATTGCCCCCAGCCTGTGACCCTCCGCACTGAACCCAGTCTGTGACCCTCCGCATTGCCCCAGTCTGTGACCCTCCACATTGCCCCCAGCCTGTGACCCCACATTGCCCCGAACCCAGCCTGTGACCCACCACACTGTTCCATGTCTGTGACCATCCGCGCTGCACCCAGCCTGTGACCCTCCGCACTGAACCCAGCCTGTGACCCTCCGCACTGAACCCAGTCTGTGACCCTCCGCATTGCCCCAGCCTGTGACCCTCCGCACTGAACCCAGTCTGTGACCCTCCGCATTGCCCCCAGTCTGTGTCCCTCCGCATTGCCCCCAGTCTGTGACCCTCCGCACTGAACCCAGTCTGTGACCCTCCGCATTGCCCCCAGTCTGTGACTCTCCGCATTGCTCCCAGTCTGTGACCTTCCGCATTGCCCCCAGCCTGTGACCCTCCGCACTGAACCCAGTCTGTGACCCTCCGCACTGCCCCCAGTCTGTGACCCTCCGCACTGAACCCAGTCTGTGACCCTCCGCACTGAACCCAGTCTGTGACCCTCTGCATTGCCCCCAGTCTGTGTCCCTCCGCATTGCCCCCAGTCTGTGACCCTCCGCATTGCCCCCAGTCTGTGTCCCTCCGCACTGCACCCTGTCTGTGACCCTCCGCATTGCCCCCAGCCTGTGACCCTCCGCACTGAACCCAGCCTGTGACCCTCCGCATTGCCCCAGCCTGTGACCCTCCGCACTGAACCCAGTCTGTGACCCTCCGCACTGAACCCAGCCTGTGACCCTCCGCACTGAACCCAGTCTGTGACCCTCCGCACTGAACCCAGTCTGTGACCCTCCGCACTGAACCCAGTCTGTGACCCTCCGCGTTGCCCCCAGTCTGTGACCCCTCCGCACTGAACCCAGTCTGTGACCCCTCCGCATTGCCCCCATTCTGTGACCCTCCGCACTGAACCCAGTCTGTGACCCTCCGCATTGCCCCCAGTCTGTGACCCTCCGCACTGAACCCAGTCTGTGACCCTCCGCACTGAACCCAGTCTGTGACCCTCCGCACTGAACCCAGTCTGTGACCCTCCGCACTGAACCCAGTCTGTGACCCTCCGCGTTGCCCCCAGTCTGTGACCCTCCGCACTGAACCCAGTCTGTGACCCTCCGCATTGCCCCAGCCTGTGACCCTCCGCACTGAACCCAGCCTGTGACCTTCCGCACTGCTCCCAGTCTGTGACCCTCCGCATTGCCTCCAGCCTGTGACCCTCCGCACTGAACCCAGTCTGTGACCCTCCGCACTGCCCCCAGTCTGTGACCCTCCGCACTGAACCCAGTCTGTGACCCTCCGCATTGCCCCCAGTCTGTGTCCCTCCGCATTGCCCCCAGTCTGTGACCCTCCGCACTGAACCAGTCTGTGACCCTCCGCATTGCCCCCAGTCTGTGTCCCTCCGCATTGCCCCCAGTCTGTGACCCTCCGCACTGCCCCCAGTCTGTGACCCTCCGCACTGAACCCAGTCTGTGACCCTCCGCATTGCCCCCAGCCTGTGACCCTCCGCACTGACCCCAGTCTGTGACCCTCCGCATTGCCCCCAGCCTGTGACCCTCCGCATTGCCCCCAGCCTGTGACCCTCCGCACTGAACCCAGTCTGTGACCCTCCGCATTGCCCCCAGTCTGTGACCCTCCGCATTGCCCCCAGTCTGTGACCCTCAGCATTGCCCCGAACCAGTCCTGTGACCCCCCGCACTGTACCCAGTCTGTGACTCTCCGCACTGAACCCAGTCTGTGACCCTCCGCACTGAACCCAGTCTGTGACCCTCAGCACTGAACCCAGTCTGTGACCCTCCGCACTGAACCCGTCTGTGACCCTCCGCACTGCACCCAGCCTGTGACCCTCCGCACTGAACACAGTCTGTGACCCTCCGCACTTGTACCCCAGTCTGTGTACCCTCCGCATTGCCCCCAGGTCTGTGACTCTCCGCACTGAACCCAGTCTGTGACCCTCCGCACTGAACCCAGTCCTGTGACCCTCCGCACTTGACCCCAGCTGTGACCCTCCGCACTGAACCCAGTCTGTGACCCTCCGCACTGAACCCAGTCTGTGACCCTCCGCACTGAACCCAGTCTGTGACCCTCCGCATTGCCCCCAGTCTGTGCCCCCCCGCACTGAACCCAGTCTGTGACCCTCCGCACTGAACCCAGTCTGTGACCCTCCGCACTGAACCCAGTCTGTGACCCTCCGCATTGCCCCCAGTCTGTGACCCTCCGCATTGCCCCCAGTCTGTGACCCTCCACACTGACCCAGTCTGTGACCCTCCGCATTGCCCCAGTCTGTGACCCTCCGCACTTGCACCCAGTCTGTGACCCTCCGCATTGCTCCCCAGTCTGTGACCTCCGCATTGCCCCCAGTCTGTGACCCTCCGCACTGAACCCTGTCGTGACCCCTCCGCATTGCCCCCAGTCTGTGACCCTCCGCATTGCCCCAGTCTGTGACCCTCCGCATTGCCCCAGCCTGTGACCCACCACACTGAACCCAGTCTGTGACCCTCCGCACTAAACCCAGTCTGTGACCCTCCGCATTGCCCCAGCCTGTGACCCACCACACTGAACCCAGTCTGTGACCCTCCGCACTGAACCCAGTCTGTGACCCTCCGCACTGAACCCAGTCTGTGACCCTCCGCACTGAACCCAGTCTGTGACCCTCCGCGTTGCCCCCAGTCTGTGACCCTCCGCACTGAACCCAGTCTGTGACCCTCCGCATTGCCCCAGCCTGTGACCCTCCGCACTGAACCCAGCCTGTGACCCTCCGCACTGCTCCCAGTCTGTGACCCTCCGCATTGCCCCCAGCCTGTGACCCTCCGCATTGCCCCCAGTCTGTGACCCTCCGCACTGCCCCCAGTCTGTGACCCTCCGCACTGAACCCAGTCTGTGACCCTCCGCATTGCCCCCAGTCTGTGTCCCTCCGCATTGCCCCCAGTCTGTGACCCTCCGCACTGAACCCAGTCTGTGACCCTCCGCACTGCACCCTGTCTGTGACCCTCCGCACTGAACCCAGTCTGTGACCCTCCGCATTGCCCCCAGTCTGTGACCCTCCGCATTGCCCCCAGCCTGTGACCCACCACACTGACCCAGTCTGTGACCCTCCGCACTGAACCCAGTCTGTGACCCTCCGCATTGCCCCCAGTCTGTGCCCCTCCGCATTGCCCCCAGTCTGTGACCCTCCGCACTGAACCCAGTCTGTGACCCCCGCATTGCCCCCAGTCTGTGCTCTCCGCATTGCTCCCAGTTCTGGTGTCCCTCCGCATTGCCCCCAGTCTGTGACCCTCCGCACTGAACCAGTCTGTGACCCTCCGCACTGAAACCCAGTCTGGACCCTCCGCATTGCCCCAGTCTG